>NW_022881603.1:21008307-21349160 GCF_003369915.1 Drosophila miranda | reverse complement strand
TTCGATATATAAAATCTTCCATCCTCATACCATTCTTCGATCCGTCAAACTTTATCCGCCAATTTTGAATTATGTTAGCTGCCTTTGCAGGTGCTAACTGTGCATTTGACCTACTTCTACTACTACTGTGACTTGAGATGTTTTCTGCTAACGAAGCACGTACGCCGGACTGCCTATTCCCAGTCTCCACATATCCCACTGCTTGTGTGGCGATGTTTAGATTGAGTGTAGCCAGTTGTCTCTGAATTGTCTCTTCGATGTTTTTATTCAAAATATCAACCATATCATCTATCATATTTTCTTGTTAAACGCTTAAGGCGTTCTGTATGTACTTTACTATGTCGTCTGGCGATTTTCCCGATAAATTTTCTTCCTGCTCTGACCGACTAGGATCTGTATGTCGCGATTTTGATCTAGTGGTCACGCCTCCTTTCGAACTGATGGGTCTACCTCTGCCTCGGTTCTTATAAAGGCCTCCCATTCTTCTCAGAGTATGGGCTCCTGGGTCTGTAGCTGAAATATCTTTGATTCCTGTCTCTGCCTCTTCGGCTGCGTCCCCAAGTTCCGCTGCAAGGGTATTGTTACCACAACGTAGTTGCGAAATAAGGCAGCATGCCGCACATATCGGACAAGCCGGTGTGGTCGTGATTTCTTCTATTATACAACATTTATGAAATCTATGATTACACGGAGTACTTGCAACTAATTCAGAGACCAAGATTACTTCATTACAAATAAAGCAAAACGGATCGCTTTGTTCGCGAATGCCATCGAGATTTTCATTACGCATTTTAGCCATTTATTTTTAATTCACTAACACAAAAAAACTTTCTCGAAACAAATTGCTTATCCCCTAATGTCCGTCTTTCCTTAGCTCATCAATATCTCAAAATACAAGAAAACAGACAAAAAAACGAAAACTCTCCTCCAGCGCATTCCTCTATTTTAACTAAGTAACTATTATTGTTATTCATCTACAAATTGCTGGACAATGTCCGAAATTCTCCAGAGCATCGTAAATCCATTGTTTCCTGTCAAGATTGTTTATTTTGCTCAGCATAGATCTATCAGGGTCGATCAATCCGGGATCCGAATTGCAATCGCTAAATCCACCGATCGATTCCAGCCGAATACAAAACAACTGGTTGTGCAGCAAATGTGAAATATAGTAAATGGATGGATTTGTAGAGCTTAATTGGGACTTAAAGAAAACTTTTCGGGCCCCACGTTGGGCGCCATGTTTGTGTAGTGTTCAGTCTTCGCCAGTGAGTTAGGGCCAGAGCCTATTTAGGCTCTAACTCCGACATTGGCCAATAGAGGTTTTTTTCCTGACCGCATGTTAATAGGAAGCTAGGTTCGAAGGCGCGCATTCTTGCTGTGCTCGGGTCCAGCTCGTCGGATTGGTCGGGGTTCTTTCTCCCCTAGCTACACAGTTTTCCTGACACAAATCAATATAATGCGCTTCAAAAAAGATAAACAGGATCTCGACGTTAATATCAATAACCACAAAAAAAAAAAAAACTCATTTCCACTCTGCGCCGATACGCATTTAGAAAACGCTTAGAAAAAGGGTAGTTCGTCTTCTGTCTGATGGAGGGAACAGCGGTGATGTATGTCCCTAGTCTTTACCCACCCAACCATGACAAACGCGTTTACATTCGGGCGTTGTCCCAATTCAAAGATCCAACATCTTCTAGAGCATTTTGAGGGAGATAAGCATAAGTACTTGACGGACGGAGATAATATTTAGTTTAGGCAGACATATTCATGATTACCAATTCATTTTATTTTTTTATGTTAAATGTCCCTAACCATAAGAGATTGTATTGATATTTTTTTACATAAATTACAGATATAATCCGATACCTTACATTTACAAATAAACAAAAATATACAAACTTCCTTCTTCTTGGATCAGCAAAAAAAAACTTAATTATTTGAGCATTTGAGGGGGGAAATATTCTTTCAAATCAGTATATATATATCTACTAACAAACTTACGCCTGCATTGGTTTATAGGCATTGTGGTTTCAGCCACTAGTGGTACTCACAGTAATTGGTTAAACTCATCGGTGTATCGTTGGGCCCAAGATGACTTTGTCGGATTCATTTGTATACGCTGTGTAATTTAGAGGTTGGTCAGTATAAATGTATATATATATATAAAGAGAAACACATTATCCCAAACTCATATTGCTTAGTTTTCAAAATCTTCAGTTACTTTACAAATTTACTCATTGGAGGAAGCTATTTAGTTACTACATTAATCAACACAATGATAAACGAGATATGAATATGTGGATCTAAACATCTGGTTCTTAGAGCAGCAGCGTATTGATTTTTATGTGATAATGATAAAGGCAAACGGGAACTTGCACTTGAAATTTTACTTGAGAAACACGGGAATCAAAATAAAACAAAACTCTGCTGACAGCAAGAGTGGTTCTGAGGCAATGTGGTTTAGGCTAGCCTAATTACTCAATCCTTTGTAAATTTTCGTAGGTTGGTGACGATTATGTCCTCCGGCTTTTTGAGATCGGCAGGGTCAAACTGAAGTTCGGACATCCAGCAGTGGTGTATGGTGGTTGGTCTTGCACGAGCCGTAAATGATTTCCGGTATGGAGCTAGCCCAACGTCAACGGTTCAGCCTTCACTTTGCCGCCGTGGATGTGCACTGCACTAACTCCCAAACGGTCACCTTTGTTGTTTTAGTAGTTGATACCGTAGATTGGTTGGCAGGCTTGGCTGTATTAAGATTTTCCAGTACTCCTATCCCTAAATAAAAGTGTGTCAGAACCTTATCTTTCCACGGTGGACTAACGTACCTTTTCTTCTTTCAAGAATTTCACTTTATTTGCACTCTTCCCTCGGGTAGTTCAGCTAACGCCACTCTTCGGGTTTATTAATCCAAATAAACAGTGGATGATTGGATAATAGCGAAAAATTGGAAGTTATGTAACTCCACGTGTCTTCACCATTCACTCTGCGATTGCTATCACGAAAATCTATATATACGTGTGCCGTAAGTGAAACTATGCAGGGGAATGATTTCACATGAATAAAGTCTATTCCCCTGTACCTATTGCATTCCTAAGCTGAGCTTTAAGCTTTAACATAACTGTGCAATCGGATGATCTTCTGGATCTCCTGTATTCCACCAATTTCTTCGAGCTATGCTAGCGAGGGCGGTATGAAAAGTATCTTTCTAGAAAGTGTACCTAACTTGTTCGACCTTTTCCTTTTTCTTTTGATTTTCGAATAGTTGGACACTACAACCACAGATAATGAAACAAGACCTGCTCGAAGGTACATTATCTGAAAAAAATGCTGTTATTTATTCTTCACCTGAATATCTTTGAGATGGAAAACTCCAATCTTTTTCCCTGCTGGGTTCACCAACTCATAATAATAGGGGCTTCTTTTTTTGAGAACCATTGCAGAAATGAAAACCGGAGCTAACTTCGAACTAAACTTCTTACTCGCGTTGCTCTGGGTAAAGTTACGAGCAAAAACCTCGTCACCCGTTTTAAGTTGTACGTTCCTACTCCGTAGATTATATTTCTTCGCGTTAAGCTCATGTGATTTCTTTATGTTTTTCTTAGCGTCTTGTCTTGCCAGTTGTAACAGATCGGAGTGTTCTAATCGGACGTCGTTGCTTAGCAGATCCATGTTTCGCAATAGGGAATAATCTTCTCCGTTCAGAATCATGTTCTGACCAAAAACAAGGAAATAAGGTGAATAACCAGTACTTCGATGCACCGCTGCTCTAAGTGCACCATTGATAGCGTTCAAATTAGCGTCCCAATTGGAATGGTCACTTCCAATATAAGCGCGGATGGCTGCCAGAACCGATCTGTTTAATCGTTCACTAGCATTGGCCTGAGGAGAATATATAGCCGTACACCGATGTGTAATGCCAAAACTTGTAAGAAAGGCTTCGAAAAAACTATATTTGAACTGCGAACCATTATCCGTTAGAACAACTTCCGGCACTCCAAAGGTGTAGAATATGGAGCTTTCCAGGTATTAACACATTTTTGGCGCCGTGAACTTCTTTAGAGGGCTAAGAAAATGGAATTTCGTGTTATGGTCTACTACTATAAACAACCCAATGTTTCCATTTTTAGTACGGGGGTACGGACCTAGTAGATCCATATACAAGCATTGAAAGGGGCGGTCTGATGTTAATGGTCGGCCCATCGGAGGTTTTAACATTTTGTTCGGACTCTTAGTAGATCGACAAATATGGCATTCTGAGATGTAGTCTCGAATTTGGCTTACCATTCGGGGCCAGAAGAAATACCTTTTGAGTTTTTCTACCGTCTTAGCCATACCACAATGTGCAGAGCTTGGCGCATCATGTGCTTGTTGCAATACTTCGGGTATCATCGCGGAGGGTACCCAAAGTTTCCAGGATTCCTCGTGTCCGTCATTATCTCTATTGAACTCTGTTCTTTTATAAACATATCCATCAATAACTTTTAAGTCAAGCAGTTTTGACTGATTCTC
Organism: Drosophila miranda; assembly: GCF_003369915.1. Classification (NCBI taxonomy): domain Eukaryota; kingdom Metazoa; phylum Arthropoda; class Insecta; order Diptera; family Drosophilidae; genus Drosophila; species Drosophila miranda. The sequence goes on along the minus strand of NW_022881603.1, from coordinate 21,344,651 downwards.
TTGTATTCGTTGAATCACTCTAAGATATTCCGGCGACTTAAAGTGACTTGACTGTAAATCAATCATGGGACTACTGGCAACGAATTCTTCTATAGCAGGTTGGTTACGTCGAGACAGGGCGTCAGCAACAACGTTTTTTGACCCTCGCCTATGTGTAATAGAAAAATTTAATGATTGTAATTTCATCGACCACCTCGCTAGTCTTCCAGAAGGATCTTTCTGCTTCATCAACCATTTTAAAGACGCATGATCCGTTACTACCACAAAATCTTGACCTTCTATATATGCACGAAATTTTTGTATACCCTTGATAACGGCTAAGCATTCCAGTTCGCTAACGGTGTAGTTCCGTTGGGCTTTCGATAATTTTTCCGACATATACGCGATTGGGAGTTCCACACCCTCACGCTCTTGCGCCAGGACACAACCTATCCCGTAGGTACTTGCATCACACAGTAAGATAAATTGGCTTGTGAAGTCTGGGGTAATCAAAATCGGAGCTGATGTTAAACGCGATTTTAGAAGATTGAAAGCTTTTTCGGCATCATCATTCCAAATTATAGACTTTTTGTTCTTTAACAATTCCGTCAGTGGAAAGCTTATGGTGGCATAATTTTCGACAAATCGCCGATACCAACCAGACAATCCTAGGAACCGACGCAACTGTTTTATAGATGTAGGAACAGAAAACTCATTGACGGCCTTTATTTTCCCTGGATCAGTCAGAATTTGTCCTTCTCGAATGATGAATCCCAAATACTTTATTTCGCGCATACAAAACTTGGACTTCTCAATATTAATGGTCAGATTAGCCTTTTTTAGGCAAACCGAAATTTCCTGAAGCGTGACCAAATGCGACTCGAAATCCTCTGACAGCACAAGTAAGTCATCTAAATATACAAAGACGCATTTTCTTAGATGGGCCGGTAAACCTGGTCCATTAGTCGACAGAGAGTTTGCGCAGCATTGCAGAGCCCGAACGTCATTGTTTTATATTGATATAGTGGCCTGTTTGGCACTGTGAAGGCCGTACATTGCCGTGACTTTTCGTCGAGTGGTATCTGCCAAAAGGCGTGCTTCATATCTAGGCCTGTTATGAACCTAGCTGGCGGCAATCGACTCAAAATACCGTCTATATGAGGTAACGGATAAGCATCCTTTATAGTGACCTTATTTACCTCACGCGAATCTAAGCAAAGCCTGTTCTTTTCCCCTTTCCGCACCAACACGCAATTACTGCTCCATGGACTTGAAGACTCTTCAACTACGTCTAGGGCTAACATATGATCGACTTCGGCAAACCTCAGTTTCTCTATTGCTGGTGACACTGGCCAATGTCTTTGGTTGATGGGTGTTGCGGATCCGACTTCTATTTTATGCGTTATCAAATTTGTTCTGCCTAAACCTTGTTTGGCAAATGATGGAAAAACTTCTACAACGGCCTTTAGGCGACTTTGTTGTTCATTTGACAAAAGATGCCACTTGGGGAGTTCTTGGTCATGAGTCTCTCCACCCACGTCTAGCTCGGAAACCTGCGCGTTGCTGATGCTGTCTGTTAATCCAAACTGATGCCAAAAGTCTATCCCGAGATAAATATCTTGTTTGAGACCTGGGATAATAAAAAGATCTAACCATGCTGTTTTCTTTCGATAAGTAATTTGAGTTTGTAATTTATCAACAACCTTACTTGGCGTTCCATTAGCAGTTCGTATGTTGCCGGAGCACTTGTTGGTTTTTCCTAACGCTAGGAACTCCAGTGCTGCCTTGCCTCCGACACAACTCAGGGTTGCCCCAGAGTCTAGGAGCGCAGTGTACTTATTCCCTTCAATGCATACTTCTGTGTACAGTCTGTTATCAGTTTTACTAAAAATCGCGGCTACCAGTTTTTTTCTGTCAGAGCGAATCGATTTCCAATACTGTCTTAATCGTTTCGTCGACCTTCTTTGGGTCTGATGGATTTTGGAATTTATAGTCTCGCCAAACAATTTATCGCGAAGCTTATTGTAATTAGCTATCCTTACATGTAATGGAATAGTAGAGAAATGGGGTTTGGCTTCTTCTAACTTATTTTCTAAACTAGTTTTTGCTTTTGTTTCATTTGACAATTTTACGGGTATACTAGGAGTCTTCACAGTTTCGGGTGCGTCCAGGTTTTGTCGATCGACCCCCCCGCCGGTCGGTTTCCCGCTGGATTACATCTGGGACATTTCGGCTTGAACGTTTCCTTAGCGCCACAACCATAACAAAATATAGAGCGCTGCTCTTGAAAATCATCAAATCGATGACCAGGTTTTTCACAGTTCCAACAGGTTAGGTTTGATGGCTTCCGTTGAATCGCGAGGACTTCTGGATCTGGCGCATTCGATTCTACCTGAGTTTGTTTCTCGTACGCGTCAGTTAGCTCGTTAATATAGGAACGCAAAGTTCGTGGCTTACAAGCTTTTATGTCATTGTAGAATTGTTCATGTTTTCGCACTTCGACACGTAATTGTGACCTATTTGATATTCTTAAATGAAGTAGCTCATGGTGCAAACTTGGTTTACCATTCCTAATCAGCAACTCGACTAATTGACTTTCGGACATGCCTTGTTGAAGTCTATCTGCTAAATCCTCTATTGCGCACTGATAATCATCAAAAACTTAATTTTCGCCTTGTCTGCGTTTCCTTATCTTTTCCCATATGTCAAGGTCAGTTTCAGCGTCCTCAAATCGTTTGCGAAATTCAAAACAAAAGGTTTCCCAAGAAAAATTGGTATGGTTACGGTGGAATTTCCAAAACCAATCACTGGCCTTATTAGCGAACAAGAGATACAGGTGATCACAAAGTACCTGATAATCATTACTTAAGTTCTGTTCAGTTAAAGAGCGTATTCGATATATAAAATCTTCCATCCTCATACCATTCTTCGATCCGTCAAACTTTATCCGCCAATTTTGAATTATGTTAGCTGCCTTTGCAGGTGCTAACTGTGCATTTGACCTACTTCTACTACTACTGTGACTTGCCTATTCCCAGTCTCCACATTTCCCACTGCTTGTGTGGCGATGTTTAGATTGAGTGTAGCCAGTTGTCTCTGAATTGTCTCTTCGATGTTTTTATTCAAAATATCAACCATGTCATCTATCATATTTTCTTTTTGAACGCTTAAGGCGTTCTGTATATACCTTACTATGTCGTCTGGCGATTTTCCCGATAAATTTTCTTCCTGCTCTGACCGACTAGGATCTGTATGTCGCGATTTTGATCTAGTGGTCACGCCTCCTTTCGAACTGATGGGTCTACCTCTGCCTCGGTTCTTATAAAGGCCTCCCATTCTTCTCAGAGTATGGGCTCCTGGGTCTGTAGCTGAAATATCTTTGATTCCTGTCTCTGCCTCTTCGGCTGCGTCACCAAGTTCCGCTGCAAGGGTATTGTTACCACAACGTAGTTGCGAAATAAGGCAGCATGCCGCACATATCGGACAAGCCGGTGTGGTCGAGATTGCTTCTATTATACAACATTTATGAAATCTATGATTACACGGAGTACTTGCAACTAATTCAGAGACCAAGATTACTTCATTACAAATAAAGCAAAACGGATCGCTTTGTTCGCGAATGCCATCGAGATTTTCATTACTATGAGTAACAGGCATTTAAGCCATTTATTTTTAATTCACTAACACAAAAAAACTTTCTCGAAACAAATTGCTTATCCCCTAATGTCCGTCTTTCCTTAGCTCATCAATATCTCAAAATACAAGAAAACAGACAAAAACGAGGGGGAACGTTGTGAGTTGCTGCGTACACCGCAACTCTACAGTTATACCCGATACTAAGTCAGTATGGCTCTCCTGCGGCAGACGCCGCTAATATTGAACCACACGACAAAGAGTGCGTGCGAGAGAGACAGAAAATCAGTCTGAGCGTGACGTCGGGCGCTGCGTGGCCACTGCAATTTGATTTCTTGCTTTTGGCTACAAAAATAATCCGATCTGATCCAGATTCAGCAATCTGATAGATATAGTCATTATCTATGATTCTGCGATTTTGGTTTTATCGTATCTTTAAAAATGTAGATGCCACAGATTTTCGTCCTTTGTGGGGGCGGAAGTGGGCGGGGCGAAGTTTTGAAATATTTTTGTAACAGTGACATTTCACAGAAGTCTGGATCCAAAACATCGTTGCTCTAGCTCTTATAGTCTTTCAGCACTAGGCGCTGAAGGGACGGACGGACGGACGGACGGACGGACGGACGGACGGACAGACGGACGGACGGACGGACGGACGGACGGACGGACGGACAGACGGACAGACAGACAGGGCTCAATCGACTCGGCTATTGATGCTGATCAAGAATATATATACTTTATGGGGTCGGAAACGATTCCTTCTGGACGTTACACACATCCACTTTTACCACAAATCTAAAATACCCCAATACTCATTTTGAGTATCGGGTATAAAAACGAAAACTCTCCTCCAGCGCATTCCTCTATTTTAACTAAGTAACTTTTATTGTTATTCATCTACAACCATCTCAAATTGCTGGACAATGTCCGAAATTCTCCAGAGCATCGTAAATCCAAAACACTTTGAGATTGTTTCCTGTCAAAATTGTTTATTTTGCTCAGCATAGATCTATCAGGGTCGATCAATCCGGGATCCGAATTGCAATCGCTAAATCCACCGATCGATTCCAGCCGAATACAAAACAACTGGCTGTGGAGCAAATGTGAAATATAGTAAATGGATGGATTTGTAGAGCTTCAATGGGACTTAAAGAAAATTTTTCGGGCCCCACGTTGGGCGCCATGTTTGTATAGTGTTCAGTCTTCGCCAGTGAGTTAGGGCCAGAGCCTATTTAGGCTCTAACTCCGACATTGGCCAATAGATGGTTTTTTCCTGACCTCATGTTAATAGGAAGCTAGGTTCGAAGGCGCGCATTCTTGCTGTGCTCGGGTCCAGCTCGTCGGATTGGTCGGGGTTCTTTCTCCCCTAGCTACACAGTTTTCCTGACACAAATCAATATAATGCGCTTCAAAAAAAATAAACAGGATCTCGACGTTAATATCAATAACCAAAAAAAAACAAAACTCATTTCCACTCTGCGCCGATACGCATTTAGAAAACGCTTAGAAAAAGTGTAGTTCGTCTTCTGTCTGATGGAGGGAACAGCGGTGATGTATGTCCCTAGTCTTTACCCACCCAAACATGACAAACGCGTTTACATTCGGGCGTTGTCCCATTTCAAAGATTCAACATCTTCTAGTGCATTTTGAGGGAGATAAGCATAAGTACTTGACGGACGGAGATAATATTTAGTTTAGGCAGACATATTCATGATTACCAATTCATTTTATTTTTTTATGTTAAATGTCCCTAACCATAAGAGATTGTATTGATATTTTTTACATAAACTACAGATATAATCCGATACCTTACATTTACAAATAAACAAAAATATACAAACTTCCTTCTTCTTGGATCAGCAAAAAAAACTTAATTATTTGAGCATTTGAGGGGGGAAATATTCTTTCAAATTAGTATATATATATCTACTTTAACAAACTTACGCCTGCATTGGTGTATAGGCATTGTGGTTTCAGACACTAGTGGTAATCACAGTAATTGGTTAAACTCATCGGTGTATCGTTGGGCCCAAGATGACTTTGACGGATTCATTTGTATACGCTGTGTAATTTAGAGGTTGGTCAGTATAAATGTATATATATATATAAAGAGAAACACATTATCCCAAACTCATATTGCTCAGTTTTCAAAATCTTCAGTTACTTTACAAATTTACTCATTGGAGGAAGTTAGTTACTACATTAATCAACACAATGATAAACGAGATATGAATATGTGGATCTAAACAGCTGGTTCTTAGAGCAGCAGCGTATAGATTTTTATGTGATAATGATAAAGGCAAACGGGAACTTGCACTTGAAATTTAACTTGAGAAACACGGGAATCAAAATAAAACAAAAATCTGCTGACAGCAAGAGTGGTTCTTAGGCAATGTGGTTTAGGCTAGCCTAATTACTCAATCCTTTGTAAATTTTCGTAGGTTGGTGACGATTATGTCCTCCGGCTTTTTGCCTCCGTCTATTCGCCTGTACCTATTGCATTCCCAAGTTGAGCTTTAAGCTTTAACATAACTGTGCAATCGGATGATATTCTGGATCTCCTGCATTCCACCAATTTCTTCGAGCTATGCTAGCGAGGGTGGTATGAAAAGTATCTTTCTAGAAACTGTACCTAACTTGTTCGACCTTTTCCTTTTTCTTTTGATTTTCGAATAGTTGGACACTACAATGTAGGGAACGACAGGCCAGTGAAACAAAGACATTTCCCTGTTTCGCCAGCCGTAGAAAAGGCCATGTACTCGGAAATAGACCGAATGATCCAATTGGGAGTAATAGAGGAATCAGACAGCGCTTGGTCCTCGCCAATAGTGTTGGTCTCTAAGCCGGGAAAAATCCGCATCTGTTTGGATTGCCGGAAAGCGAACAGTTTCACGGAAAAGGATGCTTATCCCTTGCCTCAGATTGACGGGATCCTGAGCCGTTTGCCGAAGGCAGAATTCATCTCGAGTCTTTATCTGAAAGATGCGTACTGGCAAGTACCGTTGGACGTAAAGTCCCGGGATAAGACTGCCTTTACAGTCCCTGGACGTCCCCTTTACCAATTCAAAACAATGCCATTCGGGCTGTGCAACGCCACCAGTACCATGTCACGATTAATGGACAAAATAGTTCCTTGTAACCTTCGAAACGAAGTGTTCATTTACTTAGACGATCTGTTGATAGTTTCTTCGAATTTCTAGCGACATCTGGAAGTACTATTAGAAATGGCCAAGCAGCTCAGGCGAGCGAAATTAACTATCAACATCGGTAAAAGCCATTTCTGCATGCGCCGAGTGAGGTATTTGGGGCACATAATAGGAGACGGAGGAGTCCGAACCGATCCCGACAAGATAAAGGCCATTGCCGACTTCCCAGTACCGAAAAATCTGAGAGGACTGAGAAGCTTTATAGGAATGTGTGGGTGGTATCGTAAGTTCGTACCAAATTTTGTGTCACTCGCCTCGCCCTTGACCGACGTCATGACAACCAAGAGGAAGTTTGTGTTTCCAAAGGAAGCCATAGAAGCCTTCAATGAATTGAAGCGGTGCCTTTGCGAAGCCCCGGTATTGAGAAGCCCTGATTTTACGAAACCTTTTTACATCCACTGTGATGCTAGCAAAACAGGAGTAGGAGGAGTTCTGGTGCAGCTGTCGGAAGAAGGGGACGAATGTCCAATCGCTTATGTCTGGAAAAAACTAAACAAAGCTCAACGAAATTATACCGTAACCGAGCAAGAATGTTTAGCCGCCATAGTATCGCTGAAGAATTTCAGAGCGTACGTGGAAGGACACGAATTCACCGTGATAACGGATCACGCGTCCTTAAAATGGCTCATGTCTAATACCGACCTAAGTTCTCGGCTAGCCCGATGGGCACTAGGATTGCAAAGATACCGTTTTAAAATTGAGCATCGAAAAGGCACACAGAACGTGGTTCCTGATGCCTTGTCGCGGGTTAATGAAGAGATGGTGGCCGCTTTGGAATCACCCGAAGGATCGCTGGTTGATCTTGAATCGACAGAATTCAAGTCACCCGAGTATACCGAGTTAGTTAGCCGAGTATAAACCAACAGGGATAAGCTGCCTGATTTGAAAACTGACGGCGTCTTCGTATTCCGTCGTGCCGAGCACCTGTCTGGAGAGCAAATCCACGACGAGTATGCTTGGAAGCTCTGGGTACCAAAGAGTTTGGTTCCGGATATCCTAAGTCGAGCTCATAATAGGTCGCTAGCTGCTCACGGAGGAATCCACAAAACGATCGAACGCCTAAGGCGTCACTACTTTTGGCCAGGTTTGGTTTCGGATGTCAAGGCTTATATCAACTCCTGCGACGTGTGTAAAACGACTAAGGCTCCGAATCGCATTCTCCGACCTCCGTTGGAGAAAGCACCAGAAACCCACCGGTTTTTCCAAAGGCTATTCGTTGATTTTTTGGGTCCCTATCCCCGGTCCAGAAGCGGGAATATTGGCATTTTCATTGTGCTCGATCATTTCTCAAAATACGTATTTCTGAAACCGGTGAAGAAAATTAGCGCAGATGTGGTGGTCAAGTACCTAGATGGAGAGTTGTTCATGACATTTGGTGTACCCGAAACTATCGTATCCGATAATGGATCGCAGTTTCGATCTGAAACCTTCCGAAAACTCTTGACTCAGTTCAAGGTAAAGCACACCCTGACGGCAGTCCATTCACCTCAGGCGAACGCCTCCGAACGGGTGAACCGTTCCGTGATTGCTGGTATCCGGGCGTACATACGACCCGACCAGAAGAACTGGGACGAGTGCTTAAACAGAATAGCGTGTGCGTTGAGATCGGCAAGACATGCCGGCGTAGGAACGACTCCGTATTATTTGGCTTTCGGTCAACACGTGATTACAAGTGGTTCGATATATTCGTTATTGAGAAAATTGAACATGCTAGAGGATCGATCGTTGGTGTTCGATAAGCAAGATTCCTTTGAAATAGTACGCCAAAGCGCTGGAAAGCAAATGCAACGAAGTCACAATCTGAACGAGAAGCGATACAACTTACGGTCCAGCGAAGTAGCGTTTGCAGTAGGCCAAGAAGTGTTTAGGAGAAATTTTAAACAAAGTTGTTTTCAGTCCGGCTACAACTGCAAGTTTGGGCCTGCCTTTGTGAAAGCCCGTGTCCGCAGAAAGATAGGAAATTCCTACTACGAATTGGAAGATTTGCAAGGACGCCTGCTGGGTAACTACCACGCAAAGGACATACGACAGTGATAAGTCGCTTCATGTGGTATTAGCCTAGGAGATGTAACCACCCCTAATCTGATCTGGTGGGGGGGCTTTGTAGGGGTCATGAATAGACTCAGTATGTGTTGGAAGGCGCCTTGCTGATCAGCTGCCTGGACAGCTGACCGCAGAACGGACAAGTGTAGAAGTCAGCCGAGGTCAGGGTTGCTCAATTTTGACAACCTAGAGGGCGTAACCTCCCCATTCGTCTCCGGACGAATATGTAATAGAGGTAACTCGTATTTTTGCGCAGCAAAAGATTTCCTGCGGAAATTGCGGACCAGCTCTTCGGAAAGACACCGCCTTGCGCGCCCCAGCCTAGCGCGACCCGTGCTAAGGCACCGCAAGGCACCCCCACGTTTGCGGCACCAAAGAGTGACCAGCAAAGTGGAGTTCTTCGACCCGCCTGGAAATCGCAGGCGTCAGCACTCTGATTCATCATTTATCCTGGATCCGCCGAGGGGCCCGTAGAGATGCCCTGAATAATTAAAATTAATAGTTACTTTTTTTTGGAGACCAGATGCCAGTTTCCCAATTATCAGTTCCAAAACAGACCAATGAAGTTCCTAATATTTAGCTTTAATTATAAGTAGGGCCCGTTCGTTTTAAGAATTTATATAAAGTGTGGAAAATAGATAGAGGAAATTGTGAGAAACCTAAGAAGTACCGAGAAGAAAAGAAAAAACAGAAATTTAATGGTTTTAGGACTAACTCCGTATGAGGAAAGTCAAAGGTTGCGAAAAATAATAATGTAAACGAAAGGAAGGATAATGTTCTATTTCAGAGTCGCCGGGAGATCGATCTTTCGCCGATGGAGGAGCATGACTGCGTGAGTACAATCCTGCGCCTTTCGTTTGATTCTGGTAGTTGCGCCCGATCCTAATCTCTCAGAAAAGAAAATAAGACTTGAACATAAGATAAAATCGCTAATGAATAGCTACCACCTTACACTTTCCTCACTATATCCCATATTACCCGTCGTGTACAAACGACCGAAGTAACGAAAAATGTAAATGAATTTATGCCAGGAATACCCTGCTTACAATAAGACGACCTTTAATCATTAACTCCACCACATATCACGTTATATACGCCTCAGAATTCTCATACACATGCATATACATGAACATATATTAGATATAAAGACCTGGCATAAGAAATTATGCCATCTCCGATTATATTAGTTTTAACCGTTTCTCGAACAAATATATAATGAAATTCAGATAGAGATAAGGTAGAATGAACTCTGTGCCGGCGTGCGTGTAGCCGCGATCTAGCTGAAGGGGCCGTCTGAAACTTCCAGTTTCGAGGAAGATGGTCATAGGTTGGGTGGGCAAAATGGGCTACCACACTGACATCCGTGGGATAGCAACCGATATCTCCTCCCTTTTTCTCTCCTTTTTCTCTCCTCCTTTTCCTCTCACCCCTTCACCCTCTTTTTCTCTCTCTCTCTCTCGCTCTCTCCTCTCCTCCTCCCCTCTCTGCCCTATCCTTTTCGAAGCCTTTTTTATCTTTTTGATCGTTCTACCGATAGTTTTCTAGCACTGTATCGTCGCAGCACGCTCAATTCTTGGGAAAACAAGAAAATCGTTAAAATTGTCGTGTGATAACGTTGAAAAGTGGAGACGATCGGCACGAGCAAGAACCACCACCCCAAAGCCGACGAGCTAGAGCCGGAACATTTAAAGCGTGCCCCGCCTTTGCAGATCGCCCCTCCACTTTGTCTCACGTAAACGAGCGTTACACGTTACAGTTGCCATTGTGGTTCTTCTCGATATTGTTTTTGGCCAGCCACAGCCACAGCCACGTCCCCGCTCAAGTCCAATTCCGAAATTGTTGTTAAGCTATTTGTTTTAAACATTTCCAACTTCTACTCCATCATCTCTGCAGCCATGACTAACGGTTCGGGCTGAGTATATCTCTACGAGTATCTGTTGCCATTGTTTTCGAGTTGTCTTCACGCATGCTTATGCGCCGTGGGAAATATATTTGCAAGAGATCAGAAGTGCTATGCGGGCGTTGGAGCCGGTAAACAGGTAAGATCTGCGTCTCGCATTCCCCACACACTCGCACACTCCACTGTTCAATGATCAGGCAAACGAGAATGAAAGAAATATACTAAAGGATGATTCTCACACACGAGGCGCACTTCCTGCTGCCGGTGATGGGGGCTAGAAGATGGCTGATCGGGGAAGCGCGTGCCGATCCAAAATTGCAGGCAATTAACAAAAACCTACACTACACTACTCAATCTTCTCTTTCTTCCTCCTCTGGACCACTCGACTGGGTAGAGTAAAGTAGAAAGCGAGTGCCTTGATTGACACAAGCACTACTTGGTGCTTGTACAGAATTTGCCATTTATGTTTGCCCAACTTTGATGTATACCCTGCCAGAGGGTAGAAGTACTACTATACGATTTAGTTTGACAGCCTGAAGAGCGAGAAGAACCCATTTCCATTTCCTTTATGTAGGACTCAGCCATGGCATGGAATCTATCTGTGTCTAGTGTCTAGTGTCGAATGGGGAAAAGTATCAACAGCTTCGGCCTTCGTGTTAGCCCCATCTTTCGTGTTGCGATATTGCTTTTTGTTTTATATAAAAATAAATCAAGAACAGAAATTTTTTGTCGCAGCTTCGCTTTGCGATTTGAGCCGTTTTTTTCTCAGTTTTAGCTGGTTTTAGGCACGGCCGCTGTTGACTTATGGCGTACGTGTTATATATCGAGTGCCCATTAACATGGGGAACGGTAATGGGAACATAAAAACTAGCAATTGATGGAAATTTGCTTGACCGTCCGATGCTGATAAGCCAACGCAGATGCTCAGCCTTTTTTTGCAAGCCCCAAATCTGGCGGTCAGAAGGGGGCTTCAGACACACTCCAACGAAAGCGAAATGTGCTGGCTGCATGTGAGACTTGTGTAAGCTTCCGCGATATTTTCAAAAAATAGAACCCCCACTTAAAATGCGAGTGGCGTTGTGCTGAAAAATTAATTGTTGCCAGCTCTGGAGTTCAATGATTTAAGATAGTCCGATCTTGGTATGGGATTGCTACGACTAATTTGTATAGGGCGGAAGTACACTGATTAAACAATTAAATGGCACCAATGGATTAAAAGATCTTTGGATAACTATAGCGTATAAGAAAGCTGTTCAAATAAACGCTTATCAAAACATAAAACATATCGAACAGAGAGAATAATAAAGAATAAAGAATATATAAGAGAATAAACCGATTATATAGCGAATAGCAAATTTCAATCCGGGATCTTGGAAAGTCAGTCATAAGAAACTTTTATAGCTCTATTCAATCCACTAACCATAAGTAAGATATCCTGAATTTCCATTAGTTAAGAGCCCATTCCTCACTGAAGACGGCCTATCCTTTACATCACGTCATTCCGCGATGGCTTTGAATGCTGACAACAAAGTATGCCCGATTTAATTAATGTCTTCCTTAGAACACAATTCTAATTTATTATTTCGCCATTCAGGAGGAGGCACAATTACTTTGCTTTTGCCATATTTCATAGCGAGGGGTCGCTGGGTCCACGAGAAATACGCCGGCCTGTATGCAAATGGAGCGCAATGTCATGGCAAGGACGGTCAAGGACGGCCTTCCGTGTCTCAAAAGTGGGCGCTGGTCCTGACAGGTGTCAAGTGTGGCCAGCTTGGGCATACATTTTCTTTCAAATGAAATGTGGCTATGATTTACCATTTTTTCACTAAGGGGAATAAATGTATGGAAATTATAAAAAAAGATCCATATCTAATGGGGGCTTTTGAGTGGATTTTCACTAGCATTCCCCCTGGCAAGTGCATTGCATTTCTGCATTAAATCTGCGAAAATTTTGGTGTAAAATATCGTTGCCCGTCGTGTAACAGGCGGATTCTACACGTGAATCTTACATGCCGCACCTCATAAAAGTGTGCTTCGTTTTGAAGAAGAAGAAGATATGCTATATATTTACAGAAATAAAATATATTTATGCTTAAATATTCCTTAATACCTCATAAATAGAGTTGAATGCACATCCCAAATCCCCTCCACCCACAACCTGTGAATGAAGTGAAAGTGGCTGTGCTTTGATTTCAACGTTTAATGCCCCGCAATTCATTCAGTAATGGAAAGGTTTTGTGGCTCCCTCGAGTTTGTGCCGGGCCCTAAATTAATTAAGAGAAGTCATGATTCCTGGCCCGATGATAAGCGATAGATGGAAAATTTTCTGCAAACGTCACCTGCTGACGCTAATGGGGGGTTGGCTGGCTGGATGGCCCGGTTGGGTGGGTGGTTGTATCAATTTCACAATTGATATTTGCATGCCATAAAATGTTTTTCAATAGCTTTCCGCTGATTTTGTTTAACGATTTAATTATTATTTGCTTTGGTTTGTGTCGCGGCTAAGCCGGAGTTTCAACTTAGGCTCTCCTTTATGCTCAGTCGACGCGCAGCATGAAGTGCACTGCGAGAGAGAATTGCCGACTCTTTTCACTCGCGATCGGTGCCGTCGTCGTCTTCGCTTCGTCGCGTCGTTTCGACTTTTGGGGCCTCAGTTGTTATACCCGATACTCAAAATGAGTATTGGGTATATTCGATTTGTGGTAAAAGTGGATGTGTGTAACGTCCAGAAGGAATCGTTTCCGACCCCATAAAGTATATATATTCTTGATCAGCATCAATAGCCGAGTCGATTGAGCCATGTCTGGCTGTCCGTCCGTCCGTCTGTCCGTCCCTATTAGCGCCTAGTGCTCAAAGACTATAAGAGCTAGAGCAACGATGTTTTGGATCCAGCCGTCTGTGATATGTCACTGCTACAAAAATATTTCAAAACTTCGCCCCGCCCCCTTCCGACCCACAAAGGACGACAATCTGTGGCATCCACAATTTTAAAGATACGATAAAACCAAAAACGCAGAATCGCAGAGAATGACAATATCTTTTAGACTGCAGAATCTGAATTGGATCGTATTATTATTATAGCCAGCATCAAGAAAACAATTTCATTTTTTCTCGCCCTTTCTCACTCTAACACACACGTAGTATAGCCGACTTTGCTTAGAGTAAAACATTAGCGCCTAGATCTCAGAGACTATAAAAGCTAGAGCAACAAAATTTGGTATCCACACTCCTAATATATCGGACCGAGACGAGTTTGTTTCAAAATTTCGCCACACCTCCTTCCACCCCCGCAAAGGACGAAAATCTGGGGATATTCACAAATCTCAAAGACTATTAACGCTAGAGTAACCGAATTTGGTATTCGCACTCCTGTTAGATCTCACTATAAAACGTATATCTCAGAAATTCGCCCCACCCCATTCCGCCCCCATAAAGGACGAAAATCTGTTGCATCCACAATATTGAGGATACGAGAAAACTAAAAACGCAGAATCATAAGTAATGACCATATCAATCCGGTTGCTGAATCTGGATCAGATCGGATCATTTTTATAGCCAAAAGGAACAAATCAATTTGCACTGGCTACGCAGCGCCCGACGTCACGCTCAAACTGATTTTCTGTCTCTCTCGCTCGCACTCTTTGTCGTATCTTTTAATATTAGCGGCGTCTGCCGGAGGAGAGCCATACTGACTAAGTATCGGGTATAAATGTAGAGTTGCGGTGTCCGCAGCAACTCTCAACGTTCCCCCTCGTTTTTGACTTTAATGCTGGCGCACATTCATTTTCGTCGAGTCCAAGTGCGCGGATCGAAGCGAACCGATTCCTGGCCCCAAAAATAAAAGTAACCAGCATCTGTTTTGTTTTCGAGTGTAAGCGTATGTGAGTGTTGTCTTTTGCTGTTGAGTGTAGAAGTGAATCTGTTAGCAAGTGAAAAGGTGCCAAGTGTGTGGAAGGCAGAAAAAAAACAAGGTAAACCTTCTGTCGAAAATCCTCTTGCTGAACCCCCCACGAGGGTGCCGGCTGGGCAATGGACACTGCATTACCCGGGACAAGGGTAATGCACTGTCGCTTGCTCTGTCCGGGGTAATGCAGTGTCTAGCTAAGGCTATGGTCCGGCGTCTTCCCGATTCAAAGTCGGGGGAACCGAACCAGGGCCATGGCTAGAGGTGCCTGGCAGTCAGGCCTAAAACGCTAGGGGGTGGTCCCCCCGAAAAAATATTAACCAGTATGGACCCTCGGGCCAAATATGGAGGCGAAGAAGGATAAAGCACGGGTTGGGATGTCAACCCAAACGTCGGTGGGAAGCGTGACTGCTACCACCGGCGGGCACGGGGAGGAGCAATCCTCTCTGCGTGTCGCCAGCGGTCACACCTCAGACTTGGCGGGAGCAGGCCAAGTCAGTTGTAAAGCTACTGACACAACAACAACAACAAAAACAACTCACTCCGCAGCCTGCAAGTTGAGCCGCACAGATGCCGTAGTCGACACAGACACGGATCTGGAGAGCGTGCTCTCTATGAGCAGGACGGAGGAAGAGAGCCTTCTCCGCTCACCGGAACCAGGCACCAGCTCCCTGCGTAGGGAAGGGCCGAAGCGTTCCAAGGAGGGGATGAGGGCCAAAGCACAAAACAAAGCGGCCCTCAATATCAAAAGCCGGCTGCAAGGTAAAGTAGACATCTCCCAGGAGGAGAAGGTCAAGCTAGCCTGGGCCGAGCAGCGAGTAGAGGAGGGCCGACTACATTACGCCCAGATGTCACAGATGAGGGCGTCGAATGGCGAATATGCCAATAAGGTGGAGGAGATGATGGCCACCAAGAGGCAACGCTCGACTGAGAGTGCCATTAAAGACACTCCGGCGAGCAAGCGGCAACGCGGGCCCAAGAGTGCAGCCCCTCCACCGAAAGTGGCCAAGAAGCCATCGAAATCGAACGCGAAGGTCAGCGATGTTGTAGCGTGCAGGTGTGGGATAGCTGTCGTTTACCCATACTAGTATGAAGAGATTTCGTGTGCACCTCTAGCTATGCTCTGACTAAGCTCGCCGGATTGTCGGGGTTCGTTCTACTCTCTCCTATCACATACTGACACACACTCGCATAATGTTTTAGGTGCACATTTAAAAATTAAAAAAAAAAAAAGAAGAACCAAACATAAAACTAACAACAGAATCCAGGTTTAACCGGAGCCAGGAATTGGTTATGGGACTAACAAGTTGGTTGTGGAAAGTGTGGCCATACTTATCAATTACTCTACTCAAATGATGAGAAACTCCGGTGTTAGTGAGTATCTCTATCTTCTCTACCCTCCCGACCTATGCTATACAGGTAACCTGACCGTATAGACCCTTGAATAACGTTAAACAGTTATCATCCCACCACTTCGATCATGCCTTTCTGATGGCGGAGTACTGAATTTAGAACATATTAGGGTTGTACTTCAAAATCAATATCATTATATATATATATTTCAATAAATCCCTAATCATATAACTAAATTCTTGGGGGGGGGTTTTCTTAACTTATAATTAAATCCATTTTTGTTGTGTCTCGATAGCTTAATATATTAGTAAGGAATTGCGAAGAAATATTAAGAAAAATAAAGATTTAAAAATGACCATCATATATGGGTAACAGATTCTAAAGGGGTGAGAGGTACCAATACATTATGGTTACGGATTTATAAAGGGAATATCAATAGAAAATTACATGTAACACGCAGGTTACTTCCCAGCTCAGTGCATATATGTACTTGTTCTTATTTACAAACTCACAGCGCTTTTGGTAGGCTAGTACCGCTTTTTCCATTCGTGATCGTTGAGCTCAATGATGACGTTGGTGCATAATTCTAAGGAAAGGAAAAGATATTTAATACGAGTATATGTGCACATGAGCGTACTAGAGTGTACTGCTTTGTAATCTCAAGGAAAATTAATGTTGCTCTCATACCCATTAGTTTCCAAAAACCATTATGTTGGCTGTGTTACGTAACTAACTATAAAACTGTATACATCGTGTGACGAAAGAGAATGGTTTTTAGCCTGGCACATGAAATCTAGAGGAAAAAGGGGCTTGTGTTACATCCACGAGTAACTATGGTCCTCTATTGCCGTGATCGAGAGACATGTCAGCCAGGCTGAGTAGGACTGCGCCTCCGGAAGAATCCAACAATAATGCAATCAATTCGAGTTCATTATTGGGTGTCGCTGGCGCAGCTAAATCACTTGCAGATGGGGTAAATTAACTCCTTAGCTGGGCTTCAGGTTGCCGATCAAATTTGACGTCGGTCTGCGGACTACACTCTCATTGGAGGCTCGATAAACGGGTGGCGTCAACGGCGCCAAAAAATAAGGGTCCGGAGGCGCCTCTTGGTTTTCGCCGTGCATCCACACGGTTGTTGAGGCTTTCGACGGACAACGTCAAGCTGCAGGCTTCGCTGCTCGGTGCCTCCCGCGGGTTTACTACTTGTCTTATCAATCCACCGGCAACACTCCTCTCATAGACCACACCGTATATGCACTCCTATGCGACTGATGATCGCACGAGCGGTACCGTGGCTACGGGCCGCCGTCCTATAACACAAATTCATATATATATATTTTACCACGAACACTTTCCAAATTAATCACGGACATACCAGCTATGTTTTCTTTTCTTTACACTGCTTTCCTGGTTAATTACTCCTGATTCTGGGTCTTTATTGAACTCGGTTCACGAGGTATGGCGTAGTTGCCAGAACTGTTCGTTGGCTAAATATATATATATATATATTTATTTATTCCCGAGTATAGCACAAACACGTCCGCTTTAATCAATCGATTCTTTGTCAATACTCCAGCCCAACTTCTGCAAGTTCAGCCAAGCGGTACCGAACCAAAAGCTCGAAGATCGGATGATATTTGGGGAATTTTAACTGCATAATCGGATGATCTTAGGAACTTTAACTGCATAATCGGATGATGTTGGGAATTTAAACTGCATAATCGGATGATCTTTCGCCCATTTGAGCGAACTTTTGGGCAAGCTTTTAATCTATGCTCTCCCTACGCTACGCTACTCTCTTGGGTCAAGGTAAACGTGACGTCTTTCGCTTAAATGCGTGCGCTGCGCGCCGACTCTCTTTAGAAAGCTTTTCGGAAAGCTTGCAGCTTACGATCCACTTTCGGAGTTACTATGTCTCTGCACTTTTAAGCATTACCAAAAGAAAACTATGCTTATCCGTGATGTTCTACACTCGTTCCCTTAATTCGGCCCCTACACCACAGTTGAAGACGTAATTGTTCTCACAATGAGACTTAAACTGAAGAAGGCCATTTACTAAGGTTTAAGCTGAATATCTTTCAAGTGATAGACTCCTAAGTTTTTCTTATCTTCGCTAGCTAATTGGTAATACATTGTCCCCACTCGGCGAATAACCTTGGCTGATATAAACACAGGCGCCAGCTTAGCGCTGAACTTTTTTAAAGCGTTGCTCTGACAAAAATTCCGTGCATACACGACGTCTCCGACTTTAAGTTGACGGACCCGGCTACGTAAGTTGTATGTCCTCGCATTCTGCTCGTGTGATTCAGCTACCTTTTGTTGGGCGGCTTGTCGACATACTTGTACTACATTTGGATATTCGACTCTGGTGTCATCCGATAGGAGATTTAGTCGTCTAAGTAGTTCATAATCCTTTCCGTTAAGAATCATATTCTGCCCAAAAGCAAGAAAATATGGCGAATACCCTGTGCTTCTATGGATATTGGCTCGTAACGCTGCACTAATTTCAGGTAACTTGTTGTCCCAATTAGTATGATCTTTGCCGACGTACGCTCTTATAGCCGCTAACACGGATCGGTTTAACCGTTCACTGGCATTGGCTTGCGGTGAATATATGGCAGTGCAGCGGTGAGTTACCCCGAATCTGGTAAGAAATGACTTGAAATTCCCAGAGACAAACTGCGAACCATTATCGGTAAGTATAGTCTCAGGGACCCCGAAAGTACTAAATAACATATTTTCTAGGAAGTCACACACTTTACTTGAGGTAAACTTTTTGAGCGGACATAAGAAATGAAATTTGGTGTTGTGATCTACAATTATTAAGATACCAATATTCCCTTGCTTGGAACGCGGATACGGGCCCAACAAATCTAGATAAAGCTTTTGAAAAGGTCTTTCTGAAATCATTGGCTTACCCATTGGTGGTCTTAGCACGACATTAGCACTTTTGGTCTGGCGACAAACGTCGCATTTTGATACATAGGCTCGTATTTGTGTAACCATTTTTGGCCAAAACAAGTACCTTTTCACCTTTTCAACGGTTTTCCCAATACCACTGTGGGAAGCGTCAGGGGGGTCATGAGCCCTGGAAATTATATCGCTGGTAAGGCCTGATGGAATCCAAAGCTTCCAAGTTTGTTTATCTGCTATCACGTCCCCTGAAGATGGTTCGGTTCTTTTATACACCAAATTATCGTCGATTTTCAAATCGGGTAACTTAAGTTGATTAAGCCTTATGTGTTCTATTAGATCCATGTATTCGTTCGATTTAAACTCTGTAGAAGTAAGGTCGACTATGGGTCCGTTGCCGTTCAGCTCTCTTACCTCGGGTTCATCTTGGCGTGACAACGCGTCGGCCACTACGTTTTCGGACCCTTTTCGATGTGATATTTGAAAATTAAATCCCTGTAATTTTATAGCCCAGCGGGCCAAGCGACCTGACAAATCTTTTTGCCTCATAAGCCATTGTAGGGACGCATGGTCCGTTATAACTTGGAAATCCTGTCCTTCTACGTAAGCTCTAAACTTCTTTATTCCTTTAATCACTGCCAAGCACTCGAGTTCAGTGACCGAATAGTTTCGTTGCGCCTTGGAAAGTTTCTCGGACATAAACGCTATAGGTAATTCTATCCCTTCCTCGTTTAATTGAGCTAGTACGCAGCCCAAACCAAAGGTGCTTGCGTCACATATTAACAAAAAGGGTTTCTTAAAATCGGGGGTGGCTAGGATTGGAGCAGATGTTAAGCAGGATTTGAGTTTATTGAAAGCTTCTTCAGCTGATGCGTTCCACTTAAGTTGTTGATGCTTTTTTAGTAGTTCCGTTAAGGGGTAGCTGACGGTGGCATAGTTATCGACAAAGCGTCTGTACCATCCAGCAAGTCCTAGAAATCTCCTTATCTGTTTCACCGTTTTTGGGATCGGGAACTCCATTATGGATTTTATTTTCCCCGGATCTGTCTTTAACTGACCATAACCTATTATGAACCCCAGATATTTAATCTCCCGTATACAAAAGTTTGACTTGGCTATATTAATCGTGAGATTTGCCTTACGCAAATGCATCGCTACCTCTTGTAACAGCACCAAGTGTGAATCAAAGTCATCTGAGAGCACCAGTAAATCGTCCAAATAGACAAAAACCCGATTCCTGAGGTGTGCAGGTATCACCTGATCCATAAGTCGGCACAACGTTTGAGCGGCATTAGTTAAGCCAAACGGCATTACCTTATACTGGTAAAGCGGCCTATTGGGAATGGTAATAGCTGTATAGTGCCGAGATTTTTCTTCCAAAGGAATCTGCCAGTATGCGTGTTTCATGTCAAGTCCCGTTATGTATTTGGCTGGTGGTAATCTACTAAGAATGCCATCAATATGTGGTAAAGGGTAGGCATCTTTGCGAGTGTTCTTATTAATTTCTCGAGAATCTAAACATAATCGATTTTTCGTACCTTTCTTAACTAAAACGCAATTGCTACTCCAGGAGCTATTCGATTCCTCGATCACGTCTAATGCCAGCATTTTCTCCACTTCGTCAAACATTAACTTTTCCTTCGCGGGTGAAATCGGCCAATGGCGTTGTTTGACTGGTCTATCGGGTACCATTTCGATCGTGTGTTGGATAGCTTTCGTACGTCCTAATCCTTCCCTTTCAAACGAAGGAAACGAATGGATCACGGATTCTAGTCTAACCTTTTGGTCTTTGCTTAGATCGTGTACTGGCGGGGATTCCGAAGCCCTGGTTTCATTTCCTACGTCTAATTCTTGTACCACCGATCTATCCGTTAAAAGTCTTGCTACAAGACCGAATTCTATCCAGAAATCAATCCCTAAATACACATTTTGTTTCAAGGCGGGTATTATGAAAAATTCTATCTCCTTAGTATGATCGCGAAAAGTTATGGGAACTGTAATTTTCGCTACTACCTTACAAGATTCATTATTGGCCGTTCGAATATTTCCGGAGCATTTCTTTGCCTTGGCGTGTTGCGCGAACGACTTAGCGGCTTCACTTCCAAGACAGCTTATCGTCGCCCCCGAATCTAGCAAGGCCATGAAGTTTTGTTCTTCTATGCTTAGTTCTATAAATAATCTGTTATCGGAGCTCAAAAGGACCGACGAGACAAGTCTTTTTCGCACCTTCTTTACCTTGGTCCAGAATTTCCTTAATCGTATGGTCGAACGTTTTGGTTGATACTTTAATTCTAGCTTATCTGAACGGGAACTTTCACCATCTATATCTATCTCCTCCGTCTGGGTTTGTGCCTCTACAAGGGACCTATTAGATCGAATTTTTGGACAATCCGGGTTGGAGGTGTTTTCTTGGAAAGTTTGCTCTTTCATTCTGTCATCATTGCCGGATGCGTCAGAATGGTGTTGGATTGCGCATCCCGCTTGCGGTTTTCCGATGGGTTACATTTTTCGCACTTTGGCTTAAAAGTATTTTTCGCCCCGCAGCCATAACAGAAGACTCGGCGTTCTGCTACGCAATCTTCAAACCGATGACCTGTTTTGTCGCAATTCCAGCAAACAAACCGCTTGCGGCGTAGCTCGGAGATACTCTCTTCTTCGAGTTCTTCTTCCTCACTCTGAATTTCTGATACGTGAGGTCTAGTTACCCTGTTTCTCTGTAAAAAGTTGCCAGCATCTTTACAGAAGTGTTCATGCTTTTTAACTTCCTCCCTCAACTCACTTCTATTCTGTATTTTTAAATGCAAAAGCTCATATCGCAGAGCACTTTTCGCATTCCGCTTAAGAATATCGATCAGCTTGAGTTCGCTTATCTCGTGTGAAAGTCGTGCCATTAACTTCTCAATGTCTGACTGAAAATCTTCGAAGGATTCGTTGTCCTTCTGTTGACGTTTCCGTATCATTTCCCAAAGGTCAAAATCATCTTTCTGATCGTCGAATCTTTGCCTAAACGCTGTACAGAACGATGACCAGGAGTATTGGTGGTTTCTTCGATGAAAATCCCAGAACCAATCGCTGGCTTTACCTGTGAAAAGCAGATGCAGATTGTCGCAAAGTAACTGGTCATCATTCCCCAGAGTCTGTCCTGTAAGAGCACGAACGCGATATAGAAATTCTTCTACGTGCATTGCGTCTCGAGAACCATCAAATTTAAGACGCCAGCTTAGTAGGATATTTGCCGCTTTTGCCGGTGCTACATTTCCGGCTGTTTGACTACTCCTAGGAGTTCTTCCTTGGGAATCGCCTCTAACCATGTAACTATCATTGTCTACGTCTCGTCTAACATTACTGTGTGACTCTGAGGGACCTCCGTTACCCGTAGCAGCCGCTGCGGCTAAATTCATATTGGAAAACTGGGCCTGTATAGTTTGTTCGATGGAAGTTTTTATGAACGAACTAAGGTTTTCCATCATAGATTTCTCCTGATTTTGCATGACCGAATGGATGTAATTCGTAAGGTTTTCAGGTTGAGCGTTACTAAGTGACCTATTTCCGTTGCTACTAATCGACTGTCGACTCTCGGATAAATATTGATCTAAACTAGCTTGATACCTTGTTTGCATTCCTCGTTTAGGGGTTGCTCCTCGCCCTCGACCTCGGCTGTTTGTTCTCCCTTTTCTACGTAATAAGGTTGGATCTAGTTGTACCGTCCCATTGTCTTCGTTTCCCCGAACATTAGGTGGTATGGAGCCAGAGCTTAGGTGTAATTCTGCTGCTAGAGTATTATTTTCGTAACGCAGTCTACCAGGTTCGCATTCCGACTTGCACACTGGACAAGACTTTTCGCTTTTCAAATGTTCGCATACGCACGTATTATGAAATCGGTGGTGACAAGGCGTGGTAGCTATTAACTGATCTTGCCGCAAATTTCCCTGGCAAATAATGCAAAGCGAGTCTGGATTGATCAATGCCGAAGCTAAATTTTCATTACTTCGGTGGACCGCCATGATTTGTATGAATTTCTTAATAAAAAAAATAATAATGAAAATAAAATTATGAAACTAATATGCAAATATGAGTTAACGAATATGGAATTTACTTAATATGTTCGCCCTCTCCAGGCATGATCTAGGTGGTCTACCACTAACTGTACGTTTCGATTTGAATAGTTGAGTAATTAAGTTGTGTATGTTGGCCAGTTCTATTACCAGTTTTGAAGGTATAAGTCCGGATAATGAACAGTCTCTACTTATCATAAGTAGAAGATCGTGATTCCTAAAATCTGCGACTTTTTCCTAACCCAACTAGAATTTGATAAAGGAATCTCTACAGCCAAGCTCAAGATAATTTAATGAATATAACTTTGAGTCGGGGTATCCGTCTTTTGAATAACTCCCGCAGTTCCCTAAATCAACATCTTTAGCTATCTCGTTGGTGGAGTCCTATATCGTGATATCAGTATATTGTAACTACCTATATAAGCTAGTCCATCCGGAGGAAGAGACAACAGATTATACACAGGTCGACTTTTCCAACCATGAAAAATAGTCGTAGGTTCCGTATGCAACAGCTGTCGTACTCCCACCCGAAGAGATCTATCAGTATAGTATTACCAGAGAATTATTGTTTTGGATGGAATATAGAGCTATGGTGGAGCCTAGCCCCAGAATGACATGCCATGGGTACTAAAGTTAAGTACCAACTTTACGAGAGATCATGTCCCTTCGGGCCCCACGTTGGGCGCCAATTATGTAGCGTGCAGGTGTGGGATAGCTGTCGTTTACCCATACTAGTATGAAGAGATTTCGTGTGCACCTCTAGCTATGCTCTGACTAAGCTCGCCGGATTGTCGGGGTTCGTTCTACTCTCTCCTATCACATACTGACACACACTCGCATAATGTTTTAGGTGCACATTTAAAAATTAAAAAAAAAAAAAGAAGAACCAAACATAAAACTAACAACAGAATCCAGGTTTAACCGGAGCCAGGAATTGGTTATGGGACTAACAAGTTGGTTGTGGAAAGTGTGGACATACTTATCAATTACTCTACTCAAATGATGAGAAACTCCGGTGTTAGTGAGTATCTCTATCTTCTCTACCCTCCCGACCTATGCTATACAGGTAACCTGACCGTATAGACCCTTGAATAACGTTAAACAGTTATCATCCCACCACTTCGATCATGCCTTTCTGAGGGCGGAGTACTGAATTTAGAACATATTAGGGTTGTACTTCAAAATCAATATCATTATATATATATATTTCAATAAATCCCTAATCATATAACTAAATTCTTGGGGGGGGGTTTTCTTAACTTATAATTAAATCCATTTTTGTTGTGTCTCGATAGCTTAATATATTAGTAAGGAATTGCGAAGAAATATTAAGAAAAATAAAGATTTAAAAATGACCATCATATATGGGTAACAGATTCTAAAGGGGTGAGAGGTACCAATACATTATGGTTACGGATTTATAAAGGGAATATCAATAGAAAATTACATGTAACACGCAGGTTACTTCCCAGCTCAGTGCATATATGTACTTGTTCTTATTTACAAACTCACAGCGCTTTTGGTAGGCTAGTACCGCTTTTTCCATTCGTGATCGTTGAGCTCAATGATGACGTTGGTGCATAATTCTAAGGAAAGGAAAAGATATTTAATACGAGTATATGTGCACATGAGCGTACTAGAGTGTACTGCTTTGTAATCTCAAGGAAAATTAATGTTGCTCTCATACCCATTAGTTTCCAAAAACCATTATGTTGGCTGTGTTACGTAACTAACTATAAAACTGTATACATCGTGTGACGAAAGAGAATGGTTTTTAGCCTGGCACATGAAATCTAGAGGAAAAAGGGGCTTGTGTTACATCCACGAGTAACTATGGTCCTCTATTGCCGTGATCGAGAGACATGTCAGCCAGGCTGAGTAGGACTGCGCCTCCGGAAGAATCCAACAATAATGCAATCAATTCGAGTTCATTATTGGGTGTCGCTGGCGCAGCTAAATCACTTGCAGATGGGGTAAATTAACTCCTTAGCTGGGCTTCAGGTTGCCGATCAAATTTGACGTCGGTCTGCGGACTACACTCTCATTGGAGGCTCGATAAACGGGTGGCGTCAACGGCGCCAAAAAATAAGGGTCCGGAGGCGCCTCTTGGTTTTCGCCGTGCATCCACACGGTTGTTGAGGCTTTCGACGGACAACGTCAAGCTGCCGGCTTCGCTGCTCGGTGCCTCCCGCGGGTTTACTACTTGTCTTATCAATCCACCGGCAACACTCCTCTCATAGACCACACCGTATATGCACTCCTATGCGACTGATGATCGCACGAGCGGTACCGTGGCTACGGGCCGCCGTCCTATAACACAAATTCATATATATATATTTTACCACGAACACTTTCCAAATTAATCACGGACATACCAGCTATGTTTTCTTTTCTTTACACTGCTTTCCTGGTTAATTACTCCTGATTCTGGGTCTTTATTGAACTCGGTTCACGAGGTATGGCGTAGTTGCCAGAACTGTTCGTTGGCTAAATATATATATATATATATTTATTTATTCCCGAGTATAGCACAAACACGTCCGCTTTAATCAATCGATTCTTTGTCAATACTCGAGCTTAGCTTTGTCGAGTTCAGCCAAGCGGTACCGAACCAAAAGCTCGAAGATCGGATGATATTTGGGGAATTTTAACTGCATAATCGGATGATCTTAGGAACTTTAACTGCATAATCGGATGATGTTGGGAATTTAAACTGCATAATCGGATGATCTTTCGCCCATTTGAGCGAACTTTTGGGCAAGCTTTTAATCTATGCTCTCCCTACGCTACGCTACTCTCTTGGGTCAAGGTAAACGTGACGTCTTTCGCTTAAATGCGTGCGCTGCGCGCCGACTCTCTTTAGAAAGCTTTTCGGAAAGCTTGCAGCTTACGATCCACTTTCGGAGTTACTATGTCTCTGCACTTTTAAGCATTACCAAAAGAAAACTATGCTTATCCGTGATGTTCTACACTCGTTCCCTTAATTCGGCCCCTACAATGTGACCAAACGACATTTGATCGTGGCACTCATCGACCGGAGCGAGGAAAACGGCAAGATGTCAGCGGCACAGTGGAAGCTTGTGCACGCGCGTCTCGTCGACGCACTGTTTGCACACATGGAA
Organism: Drosophila miranda; assembly: GCF_003369915.1. NCBI lineage: Eukaryota > Metazoa > Arthropoda > Insecta > Diptera > Drosophilidae > Drosophila > Drosophila miranda. Next base: position 21,318,543 of record NW_022881603.1, on the reverse strand, counting down.
GAAGACCCCGCGGCCCCTATGCCCACGTTCGATGGTGCTGGGTGGCTAAATGGGGTTAAGATCCTAAAGTGCAACGACGATCCAACCCTAAGGTGGCTGACGCGTACGGTCTGCCAACTGGAGGCGATGTGGGAGGGGGCCGAGCTGGAGGTTGTGGACCGGGAGCTTATCCCGTCCAAGCCTAAGGCGAAGGTACTCTTCCCCATCACAATCCAGGGAGACCGAGCGCTGAAGCTCCTTCAGCGGCAAAACGCGGACGTGCCAACGACCGATTGGAGGATCCTACACATTGGTAGCCCACTACCCAACGAGGGGGGCCAATGTGTGATCCTCCAAATAAACAAGGAGGCAGAGGATCTGCTGTATCCCAAGTTCGGGAAGATGGCGTGGGGCATGGGTAGCGTCTACCTGCGCCTCAAAAAGCGCCACCCTGAGGACAAGGACGCGCATACCCTGCAGGTAGGCGAGGTGGAAAAGGACTTAGGTCTCGAGTCCATCGTGGAGGCCGCCCAGGGTCTTGCGCTTGAGGACGAAGACGAGGAAGACGGTGACCTGACGTTAGTAGTCAACCCGTCGGATGCAAGTGAGCCAGCCACCCATGCTGAGTGTGCTGCAGCTAAACTTGCATAAAAGCAAGGTAGCGTCGGCGGAGCTCCTCATCGCCATGGAGCAAGGGCTCGCCGACATAGCTCTAGTCCAGGAGCCCTGGATTGCGACAGGCAATTCAGTGGCCGGACTAAAGTCCTCAAATCACAAACTGTTCTACGCAACATCGGTAAGCAGGAACAGAACCGTCGTACTCGTACGAAAGGGAATCCATGCTTACCTTATGTCTCATTACAGCACGGATGACCTGACGGTTGTGATGCTGGAAAGCGAGGAAAAGCGCCTTCTGGTGGCTTCCTGCTACATGGCTCACGACAGACCCGCACCACCCGACGAACTCAGGAGCCTGGTGACAGAAGCCGGCACCAAAAACTATCAACTCGTCATCGGGACGGATGCCAATGCCCACCACAATGTGTGGGGAAGCACCGACATCAATGATAGAGGTGAGTCACTCTTAGACTTTATACTTTATACTAATCTATATATAGCAAACGTCGGGGAGGAGCACACCTTCGTGGGTCCGACTTCATCCAACGTGCTAGACCTAACACTAGCAACGGGAAACAGTACTACGGTATCTAGCTGGAGGGTCCTTGAAAGACCCTCCTTCTCAGATCACAAGTACATTCAGTTTAAGTGCGACTTCAAACATTCTTCGAAGGTAATAGTCTATAGAAACCCCCGGAATACAAACTGGGAAAAGTTTAAAAAGACAGTTACTTCGAAGCTCGCGAGTCCGGGCACAGTGAAATCCGCGGAGGACATAGAGAAGTCTCTAGAGACCCTATCCAACGCGTTGCTGGACGCCTACCACACATCGTGCAAACCCTCGAGGACGAAGAAGAGGTCCAAGCCACTCTGGTGGAGCCGGGATCTCTCTCTTCAAAGGGACAACCTCAAGGAATTCTTTAAGATCGCCAAACAAGCGAACGAAGGGATCGTCTATGAGGAATACAGACTCCTACTCAGGAGCTACAAGAAGGAAATACGTAAAGCACAACGGAACTCGTGGAGGACCTTCTGCTCCAACATCGAGAAAGTACCAGAAACCGCACGGCTACGGAAGCTGCTCTCTAAGCAGCCTACCATACAAAGCCAATTAAAGCTAGATGACGGACAGTGGACAGTGGGCAGTTACGAAGCCCTAACAGCACTAATGGAGGAACATTTCCCTGGTTGCACCGAGGTCGCTGATGCCAAAGAGCACCAGGACCTAGCAACCGAGGAACAACACCCCCCAACAGATTTGTTAACCACCAAGCGAATCCACTGGGCAATAGACTCCTTTGCGGCACAAAAGCACCAGGACTTGACGGGATATTCCCAGCCATGATGCAGGTGACCAAAGAGGCGATTACCCCATGGCTCTCCGCAATATTCACAGCTTGTATAAGTACTGGCTATATCCCTATCCAATGGAGAACCTCGAGAGTTGTCTTCCTCCCAAAGGCAGGAAAGTGCAGCCATGCGAGTCCCAAGGACTATAGACCGATAAGCCTTACCTCCTTTATATTAAAAACGCTAGAAAAGCTGCTGGACTTACACATCAGGAATGAGGTAGGGGGACTGATGTCAACCAACCAGCATGCATACTAAAAGGAAATCGGTGGAGACCGCACTACATTCGGTAGTAGCTACCATTGAGAAAGCCCTTCACAATAAAAAGTATGCACTGGGAGTATTCGTGGACATCTCCGGAGCATTCAACAACGTGGCTACGGAAGCAATAACAAATTGCCTGGTAGCAACTAATACACACCCAGCAATCAACCTGTGGATAAGGAACCTCCTAGGTTGCAGACGGGTGCAATCAGAGTGGGGCACCGCTTCCATGGTGAAAGAGGCACACAGAGGCACACCCCAGGGTGGAGTCCTGTCGCCCCTCCTGTGGAATCTGGTGGTCGACGACCTCATCAAGAGATACGAAAGGAAGGCCCCAATAATAACAGCTTATGCGGACGACATAAGCATACTTATTACGGGTGTTTGCCCATCGACCCTCAGCTCACTAATGCAACGAACACTCAGGGAGATACGCGAGTGGGCGGAAGAAGTAGGACTCAGTATCAACGCGGACAAGAAGGACCTCATCCTCTTTACCAAGAGGTACAAGGTACCGATATGGACCCCCCGAAGATCAATCAAACTAGGCTAACCCCAAAAACACAAGTCAAATACCTGGGCACAGTACTGGATAGTAAACTGGCATGGAAACCCAATGTATTGGAAAGGGTGACGAAGGCCACCATTGCGCTTTATGCATCCAAGAAGATGCTCAGCAGCACATGGGGCCTATCTCCGGCTCTGATGCATTGGATTTACATCTCGGTGGTGCGACCAACTCTGCTGTATGGAGTCTTAGTGTGGTGGCAAGCTACTGGAAAGAAAACGTATCATAAGCTTATGGAAAGGACTCAGCGACAGGCTTTGCTCTGTATTACAGGGGCGCTGAGGTCAACCCCAACAAAAGCACTCGAAACCCTACTTGGAATCGAACCCCTAGACATCCACGCCCGTCTGACTGCAGGAAAGGCAGCACAACGCCTCATCGCTTCAGGAAATATGTCGCCACAAGAATACGGGCATAGTTCAATTGGAAGGGAAATGAACAGATCAACTGATTACATGACCCCCCAAACATGCCTCGACGTAAAAACAACTGCATCCTTGGGACCTGAAGACTGGAAAATCGGAAGAGACCAAACGGAGCACCTCAATATATATACGGACGGCTCCAAGATGGACGGAGGAGTAGGAACGGGCCTATACTGTACAGACCCTGAGATAAGGCTGTCATATAAGCTACCGGACCATTGTAGCATATTCCAGGCAGAGGTTTTTGCCATCAGGAAAGCAGCAGAAGTCGCTCTTCTCACTGAAAGAGCACACGATGCGGTCAACCTATTCGTCGACAGCCAAGCGGCGATAAGATCCATGCAGTCGTCCGCAGTCAGTTCCAGAAATGTCTTGGCGAGCAGGGAGGCACTAGATACCCTAAGCACGACAAAGTCAGTGCGGATCTACTGGATTCCCAGCCACCAGGGCATCGAAGGGAACGAGACGGCGGACGTACTAGCTAAGGAAGGCGTCGGGCTGGCGAATACGAGAACCGAGAACGTGCCTGTCTCCCTCAGAACGCTGCAAAGCGATCTAGAAAAGCAGGCCGGATCACAAACCGAATGTAGGTGGAGGAGTACCACCGCCTGCAGAACCTCGAAAATCATGTGCAAGGAACGCAATGACAAACTCAGCCACTACCTGCGGCACCTACCACGGAAGGACTGCAGATTATTAGTGGGAATATTAACGGGCCATTGCCTGGCTGCGGCGCATGCAACAAAGCTAGGCATCACAAACAGAGACAGTTGTAGGAAATGTGACGAACCTGGGGCAACCGAAACCCTGGAACATCTCATCTGCAACTGTCCTGCTCTCTTAAGGGCAAGGAGGAAGTACCTGGGCGCCCCAGTGCTGGCATCACTGGAAGATGCCTCCAAGAGGACGCCACAGCAACTACTGGCCTATGCGAAAAATACCTCGATCCTCGAGGACTTCAAAACCCACTAAACACTGCCGCGACGGTTCATACCCCCCCCCCCCCCCCCCCCCCCCCAACCCCTATCCGGACAACTAAGGGCCATACTGGCCTATGTGGGGCCCCCTCTGAGGGCCGTCCGGGTCAACCTAACCTAACCTTCTTACGATTGGTCTGTGGCCAGTCTCCACTGTAGTGGTAGCAGATGATGCTGTTACTCCATTTCCTTCATTCGTTTCGAGGGGCCCTCAGGTTGGAAGTTCTCCATGTTTATCCGACTCCACCTTTCAGCTCTTTTCTCAGTCGGCCTTTCCTTCCCCACGGCCAACGATCATATAAACAGATGAAAAGACATGTGTCAATCGTAAAAATATAGAAGTTATATAGAATTATACTCTTGGTCTCTGCAAAATTCGGGAAAATAAAACCCGAGAGAAATCGTATATATGATTTTATATATTGTAAAAGAGCAAGTGGCTGCCAAAATATAGCGAATATTGTGACTTTGTGTTTGGCTTTGAGCTCAGCGTAGCGTGAAATGATTCGGTCGTGTAATCTATATAAGCTTTTAAGATTTTTATATATTTTCTATTGTCTGATTTAATTACGAGCAGGCTACAGCCACAGCCGCAGCCATGCCGTGATATGGTAATGGCTAATGGCCCGCGGGGGTCCTCCGCTATCCGTCTCTCTGTGACACCCATGTTAGATGATTGATTGGTGGTCACAATTTTCTGGTTTGGTGGTCAGCAATTTGAAAAGTGAAATGATTTCATAATTGGATCCCCCAACCCTTAAACCGGTGACCGACCGTTGCGATTAGTGTGACTCCACTGTGGCAAGGCACTCACTCTGGAAACGTGTGTAGGAGTTGCCGCGATTAACTGCCTTCGCTTTCGATGACTATGGCTGCATACCAATTCCAGTTAACTAAGTTTTATGGCTTTTTAAGTGACAAAGTTGCGACCAACAATTGCGAATGTCCCGTCTATATCGATGCATGCCATCAGCAGACACTGACAATTGAGGCTAGGTCGAGATGATCTAACTGAAGCGATTGAGCTACTTTGTAACGGTATGAGACCATAGCAAACCGATGATCTATGAGGATGAGGAGCTATCTATAAATATTCCACAGTGTTGTGAAGCCGCATAAATAGCCATTTGCGGCATATACTATACGGTATATTTTAATTAGAATTTTTTAACAACTTTTCGAACAAAAGTATGACAGTATTAACGCAAATACTAAATGCTAAAAACAAAGCCTATACAATTTTGACACCTGTTCCGTGCCTTCGAAGACATTGCGTCATCCAGAGCCCATCAACAACGGAAGATTTATTCCCCTGATATCTCTTAAATTAATGGCAAACATCTTTGTTTTGGGCCAGAATTTCCTTAACGACATATCTCATGATTTGCGTATGAATTAAATTTAATGGCAATCGACGGCTCCGAAAGGCACATTCGAGACAGTTCCGAGTTCAGGTCCGAGAGTTCAGTTCAGGTTCATGAACCCCAAGTGTATTCGTACACGTTTCGTGCCACTGAAAATACTTTACAAGCCTGCAAATCACACTGAAATGCGTCAAAATGCATTTTGTTCGCCATTCAATTGGGTGTGCAAAAATTTGTGTGTTTCGTTCTCGCCGTCTGTGCTAATTTGTTGAGCAAACTTTTGCTTTATTGTTCCGATATTGTGCGAATTAGCACGGACAGCCCCATTACCGCGCCACTGAAAATTCCAAAATAGAAATATCTCGCACTCGTATTCGCAATCGCAGTGGAACAGGAACATAAAAAAAACTGCTGGTAGCCAAACAATGGGGTTAAGGTATTGTTTTCAATTATAGCCGCCGCCTATCGTCCATAAATTGCAATTCTATTATCACTTAAGCTGGCCGAAAACAATCGCTAAGCAAACTTTAATCAGAGCTGATTAATTGTCTAGATTTTTAATTGTGTTCCAACATATTTGTCGTACAACTCATCCAGATAGGGGCCCAAGAAGATGGTAGGGGTGTTTTTCTCACCTCTGGAATGTTTCCCAATCGAAATTACCCTTCATGGAAACCAATTAACTTTATAATTGTGTGTTGAAATTATAGAATAAAGGTATTATTCTACAATGAATGAAATGAATGATGATTAGCAAGCGACGATGACAAATACGAGTATTGGCAGTCAATGCAAACGACTGTGTGGGCTGGCTCTGGCTAATATTGCAAGGTATTCTCAAAGGCCCAACCTTAAGTCAATACCCAATTGCTATCTGCTCATCCAGTTCCAATTAAAAAAGTATCATAGATGGGAGATCGGAAACCGTATCAGAGCGCTCGTCGTATCTACGGCTGGCCGCATAAATGACGCAAATAAAACAAGAATTCATTAAGATTGCATTAAAGAAAAAGCCTGAAAATATTATGTGAGCATAGCAAATGAGAATTAACATTGAACGATCGCCTGATTGATGGCAAAGACAAATTGCAAATAGAATATATTCGTGTGTGTGTCTGATATCTGATGTGGGGGCATGGTCAACAAGTTTTAGTACATTTTTGGGCCTGACTGACGAATGTTCGTGACCGCAATGTGCCATATAAGAGTCGCCAGAGCAAACAGAATCCACTGTAGAGGAGCGGGGAGAAGAGGCCTAATCCCCAATCCCCCGCCGCAGCTCCAACTCTCGAATCAGCTCTCCAGTGTTGTTCACTTCACGTTACGCCGCTGGTGTTGTGCTTAAATATTTACCTCAATTTTACGACTTGTTGCCAATTAAATATACCTTTTTTCATGCTTTTTTTTGTTTGCACAAATGCAGCTGATCAATTTCTGATAAGGGACCCCAATTATACGCAGCCCGAGAGCGAGTGGGTCTGTTCTCAATGTTAAGAATGTATGATGTCATAACGATAATAAATTTCATTATCGTAACCTTGCACAGACCATTTAACCCAAATACTCGTACTTGTATCCAATAGCAGCAGCAATTCTTATCGGATTCCGACTTTCTCCCCACACACAGATCCTCATCGATAGGGACTACTACAATGGCCTGGGGCACACGAGTTTGGCGCAGAACATCACAGAGCTGCAGGGCCTGGGCATTGAGTTCTTCCTGGGGCTCCTGCTGGTGCTCACAGTGTTCGGGGCCTGCGATCCCCACAAGCCGGACTCGCGCCATTGGCCATTGGCATGGCCGTGACCCTGGGTCATCTGGACACCATCCGATACACGGGAGCTAGCATGAATCCCGCACGAACGGTGGGCACGGCCTTTGCCACGGACAACTGAACCTCCCACTGGGTGTACTGGGCTGGACCAATACTGGGAGGCGTGGCCGCTGCCCTGATCTACACTCAGGTGCTGGAGGCGAAGCCGGTGCCGAAGACGGCGGAGGCGTCCGATAAGTACCGCACGCATGCCGGCGAACGTGAGGTGAGAGTCCGATTGATAGGCGCCTGGAGCGAAGATTACTTCTATTGAGTTATGCACTTTCACTCGAACACACACACCCTCACACACACACATACACATACACATGCACTAGTAAATACCCTGTAGAACCAAAGGGGTCAATTGACCCCTCTCGAACTAGTTCTGCGCTGTTTACCGCGCAACTAGCTACGCAACTAGTTACGCGGGAAGCGAACGCGGACCAGGTCTTCGTCGACTACAATGTACCGAACGCGGACCAGTCGAAAAAGAACCGAAAAACGAAGCCGCCTTCGTTTTGTTTTCGAAGTCGGCAAATAACCGCAATTCCGTGGAGTTACAGTGAGCTCCACTCAGCTAGTTTTTACCGAGCCACGCCATGCAATAAGCACCGAAATGGTAAGTTAATCGTGATATTTTACTGTAGTTGCGCTCGTGGAATGAAAGAGACAAGAATTTACACAAACAAAATGCATTTGTTTTCCTCGTTTGCTTTATGCGTTGATTTTGTTCACTTCTGTACAAGATCTAATCGCTGGAAGAGTCTTTTGTGTGAACATTTGTTAAAAAAGTGAGAAAAGAAATGAATAAATTAACAAAATAAATCAAATTAATATAAACAGGTACGTGCAAATATATATTATATATTTCAAATAATATGATGAGCAATAGGCATTTGCGTAGACTCCGTAAGAGTGAAAGGGAAGCTAACCTTGCAAAGTTAGCGTTGTGCATGGAAGAAAAGGAGGCAGAAAAAGTGGCAGAAAACGTGACAGGAAAAGTGGCAGAAAACGTGGAAGAAAAAGAAATTCTGATAGAAGAGGAGGAATTCATCTATGAGAATCCCAAAACTCAGCCAAATGAATAGTCATTAAATGACAAACTTAGGCAGTGGTTTATGAAGCATAGGCCAACGCGTGAATGTACACTTGATTTAGTAAGTATTTTGAAAGGGGAAAATATAGATGTTTGTCCGTTTTATAAATCAAAACGCCAGCACAGAGGTGATATTCAGTTAGTTGGTGGCGGATCTTATCTTCACATAAGCCTAGCCTGGCAGCTGGAACGACATTTTCAAAATATAGATATGTGTTCGGAGCAGAACCCAGCCGATTAGCTGCTTGCCAAATAGCACCTAATTCTTGGCCCTCAGCCGCTTATTTTGTTTGTTACTTATGTCTATGTCACTCATTTGCTTGTTAAAGCTCTGCGCTTGCTTGCCCTGCTAAACGCTCTCTGCCAGCTCGCTCTTCGCTATCTCCGCTTTGCGTCTGCCTACCGACGTCGGCCGAGCGAAGCTGCGCTTAGCGATCGGAGCGGCAATGTAAAGGGCAGGCAAGCCACACTTGCAATTTGGATGTCACGCATTAAAGAACATATCGTAATTTTATTTCTGCGCCGAGTTTTATTTAATTCGAAATAATTAGTCGGCCGATTGGGGATAAAAAACATTATCTCCACATAAAATTTGGTGACCCCGACGTGATCTCTGAGTTGCAGTGTCAATTAATAATCATTCGCGATCGACATTCGCTAGCCCTAGCAAATTTTCGGCGGTTAAGCACAATTCGGTGCTAAAACACACTTACATACACCTACATACACGCATTGCTGGCTATTAATTTCTCTGTCGCGACAATTCGGTCAGTGCAGTGCGGTAGGCAGTGCAGCGAACTCACTAATACACACAAGCGGAGTACAAAGCGGAATCGGACAGCTCGCACAGCCGCACAGCTAAAGGCATTAGCTGTAATCCCTTTGCTTTCGGTTCCCACGTTTATACGTATACAGGGTGTCTTTTTCGGTCGTGCTGAGTGACTCTTTTAAAACCTCAACATGGCAGCACCTGAGCCTACCAATGTCGCGAACGCAGCAATGCCGAGTGATGTAGATTTCTACAAGCACAAGGCCGGGTCCATCGCGCGCCAACTAAAGGCCATGGATCGCTTTCTCACCAAGGGAGAGCTTGCCGAGTTAGATGAGGCAGAACTTCAAGCTCGCTTAGAGCAGATCGAGCGAATGAATGCGGATTTCGATGCCGCTCAAACGAGCCTTGAAAGGCTGGATTTCCTGCAGTTAGCCCATGATGCCCGGCTGGACTTTTCGAATGTTTATGTCAAGGTTAGGTCCAGGCTGTCGCGGGAGTTGATGGCGGCTCGCACGGTAAATGTTGCCTATTCAACGGCTCGGCATACTCTCGAGGGGAATTCGTCGTTGTTCGCCTATAATAGTATAGGCCGTTCTCGAATGCCCGAGTTGCAGCTTCCGCGATTCGGGGGGAACTACATGGATTGGCCAGAATTCCACTCGATGTTCTCGACAATGGTGCACAAAGACCATCGTATACCAATCATCGAAAAATTCCAATATCTTCGTGGATGTCTAGATGGTGCTGCGCTGGATACGATTCGTTCCTTGGAACTTTCTGAGGAGAATTACGACAAGGCGTTGAATTTGCTAATGTTGCGATTCGATAATAAACTGTTACATTTTCAGGCACACGTCAAGGCTATTTTCGGGCTGCAAGGGGTGGAGAAGGGCTCGGCTATCGGCTTGCGCGCGCTCAGCGACAAAATCAATTCGCACTTGCGTGCACTTCAGACCTTGGCGACCCCGCAGGAGATTTCCGATGGGTTGCTGATCTTCATCATAGGCACGAAATTGGACCACAAGACCAAGGAGAAATGGGAAGAGAACTTGCCGACGTCAGGCTTTCCTCGGCGGTCAAGCATGGCCTCATTCTTGGAAGCAAGATGTCGGATGCTGGGATCGGCTATGGTAACAATTCCTAGCCAGCAGGTGGGAGAAAGTAAACCTAGCACCCTAATCACCTCCATTAACGATCATAATAGCTCAACATGCAAGTATTGCAAATCCTCCGATCACTACATATCCCGATGCCAGGCATTTATAGATCTCCCTGTTTTTTCTCGATACAAGGAGGTGAAGAAGCGCCATTTATGTCTAAACTGCCTCAACAAAGGCCATTCATTGCAACGCTGCAAGTCAGGGGCATGTAGAAATTGCCAAGCCAAGCATCACACACTGCTCCACATGCAGTCGGGCTCTGACGCTGAGTTGCCGTCGCCGAGCACGGAATCGACCCAGCATGATCCTGCAAGTGCCCTAGTAGCAAGCAAATATATTAGCCCTCCCCCCTCGAGGCAAAAATCTCTGCCTAGCCAAAACGTGCTGCTAGCTACTGTAATCGTATATGTCAGGGGCCGTTTTGGATCGCTTATTCCATGTCGTGCCATTTTAGATTCCGCTTCTCAGGTTAACTTTATAACATCGAGACTCGCCAATCAGCTGCAGTTAGATCCTCACCCGTCTCACGTTAAAATCGCCGGTATTGGAGAGTCAATTCTACCATCCAGCAAGGCTGTGGACATCGTCCTGCAATCTCAAGACGAAAGCTATCGCGGTTTCCTCTCTGCAATTATCACTGCCTCAATCACAGGAATGCAGCCTAACTTCGGCCTAGACGCAAAGGATTGGCCAATGCCAAATAACCTAAAACTAGCTGATCCTAATTTCGCCAAGCCCCAGCGTGTCGATCTGTTGATAGGTGCTGGTTTGTTTTTCGAATTAATGTGCGTTGGACAGATTCGACTGTCAGACCAATTGCCAACATTGCAGAAGACGAAACTTGGCTGGATAGTGTCAGGAAGTATTAAAAACTCTGAGAAAGCCCGTGCGGCGCTAGCAGCCGTTGAAGATCCCCCTGTCATCTCCGCTTGCGAGACTAATTTGTGCGATATTGTAAGGCGGTTTTGGGAAGTCGATGGAGATTATTCGCCCTCATCAATTTCGGAGGAAGATGTTCATTGCGAACAGCATTTCGTCACAAACTGCATTCGCCTAGAGTCCGGAGCTTACTCCGTGCGTTTGCCAACCAAATTCAGTCTAGAGGAATTAGGAGAATCGTATCAGCAGGCGCTACGTAGATTTCTCAATTTGGAGAGGAAGCTAGCAAAAAATGCACAGCTTAAGGCAAAATATATGGAGTTTCTTCAGGAGTATCGTGATTTAGGACACATGTCGCCAGCTTCGCGGCAGTCAGACCTCCCGCAGTACTTCTTGCCTCACCATTGCGTCCACAAGCAGGATAGTACAACCACCAAATTACGCGTAGTGTTCGATGGATCTGCCAAAACAGCGTCTGGAGTATCACTGAATGATGCGCTTATGGCTGGACCCACCATCCAACCTAAAATTCTGATAACTCTGCTTCGTTTCCGCTTTTTTAAAGTCGCCTTGTGTGGCGATATCTGCAAAATGTACCGCTGTGTACGCGTTTCCCATCCCGATACGCACGTGCAGTGCATCCTATGGCGCAATGACCCGAAGGAGGAGATTCAGGTGTTCAAGTTGGAGACTGTTACTTACGGAACCAAACCTGCCGCTTTCTTAGCAATTCGTGCTATGCATCAATTGGCAAATGATGAAGAGTTGCGTTTTCCGCTTGGCGCTGATGTTGTTCGAAGAGATTTCTATGTCGATGATCTCATATCTGGAGGGGACAGCATTGATTCTGTCATCAAGATTCCTCAGCAGGTAAAGGAGCTACTTTCGAAAGGATGTTTTCCCATACGTAAATGGTGTTCCAATGAACCCGCTGCTTTGGAAGGCGTATCGGAAGCGGATCGCGAAAAGTTCCTTACCTTTCATGACGGGACTGAAGTAACCAAGGCGCTTGGTCTAGTTTGGGATCCCACCACGGACAATCTTCTGTTTAGCTTCGCTCACGTCGGAACCGCTGCAGGCCCAATATCGAAGCGTTCGGTCCTGTCTACACTAGCTAGGTTCTACGATCCTCTAGGGCTCATCTCTCCGATCATCACAAAAGCTAAAATATTTATGCAGTCGCTATGGAACGAAAGCCTCAAATTGAATTGGGACGAAAGCCTGCCCCAGGATCTACATACGACTTGGATTGAGCTGACTTCGCAGTTGTCGATGGTTAAAAACTTTAAGTTTCCACGTTACGTGCTTCGGCAGCAAGCCAGATTAGAAATGCACGCGTTTTGTGATGCGAGCCAAGCAGCATATGGCGCCTGTGTATACATGCGTTCGGAAGCTCTTGGCATTGTGCAAAGTCATCTCTTATGCTCTAAATCCAGAGTCGCGCCCTTGAAAAGTATGACTATCCCCAAGCTTGAGCTGTCCGCTGCCCTCGTATTAGCCGAACTAGTGTCCACCATAGTTAAGGGATTATCAGCTCCATGCCAAATACATTGCTGGTCGGATTCGTCCATAGCCCTTGCCTGGATTCGAGAATCACCATTGAATTTTAATATATTTGTTTCTAATCGAGTTCAGCGGATTCAGGAGCTCACCGCTGGAATGACTTGGCATCACGTGCCCACAAAGTTGAATCCTGCCGACATCATATCACGTGGAGCCACGCCCGCTGAACTAATGGATAGCAGCCTTTGGATCTCTGGACCACCATTCTTGCGTCTTGAGAGCTCAGAGTGGCCTGCAGGCTTGCAATTGCCGACCGATGTACCAGAACGTCGTCATGCAGCATTGGTTGTTTCAAACGAAAGGGATGTATCGTACGATTGCAAATTTCAAAACTCATTCGGATCCATGCAGCGCGTCTTTGCTTACATATATCGATTCTACATTCTCAAGGACAAAGGCATAGCGCGGTCGAAGGGTCAACTTACCGTAATCGACATCAAAAATGGTACGCATTTGCTCATAAGGGCAATACAGCAGCAACAATTTTCGGAAGAGATAAGGGCCCTCGCCAGCAAACAGGCCCTACCCCCAAAAAGCACGATGGCCTCACTGAATCCATTTCTGGATAGCTTTGGATTGCTGCGTGTTGGAGGCCGCCTCCAAAATGCCGAATTGGACTACGACGCGAAGCACCCGATCCTGCTTCCTAAGGGACATCCTGTCACTGTCTCTATTATTATCTTCTTTCACGAAAGGTTTCTCCACGCAGGAGCTCAAGGATTGCTCGGACTGCTTCGGCAAAAATTCTGGCCTATTGGCGGACGCAAATATGTTGCGGGAATCATTCGCAAATGTGTTAGATGCTTTCGTTTGAAGCCAGTGCTGAGGGAACATATCATGGGAAACTTGCCTGCGGATCGCGTAAGGACTAATCCAGCATTCCACACAACGGGCGTTGATTTTTGCGGACCCTTTTATCACAAGTCGGAAGTCAGAAGCAGGCCTCCTATCAAATGTTACATCGCTGTCTTCGTATGCTTTAGCACCAAAGCAACTCATTTGGAAGTCGTTCGGGATCTATCTACAGAATCCTTTCTGGCAGCATTAAGGCGTTTTATAAGTCTACGTCCCAAACCTCGAATCATCTGGTCAGACAACGCTACAAATTTTGTAGGAGCAAAAAATGAGCTTTTGGAGCTTCGGCAAATGTTCCTCAGCGATCCTCATACGTCGGCTGTGTCACATCTCTGCGTTTCTAGTGGAATCGACTGGAAATTCATCCCCCCTCGCTCACCTCATTTTGGGGGTTTGTGGGAGGCGGCTGTTAAAGCAGCTAAATATCATTTTCATCGCATCGTCGGGACCTACATTTTTACTCTTGATGAAATTCAGACCTTGGCTTGTGAAATCTCTGCTTTGTTAAATTCCCGTCCGCTTTATGCAATTACAGAAAGTCCCGATGATCTAGATGTGCTCACGCCAAACCACTTTCTCAATGGAGCCCCGAAAGCTGCATTCGACGAGCCAGATGTGGCGCATCTCCGGGTCAACCTACTTAGTCGATGGCAGCGGCTGTGTCAAATGAAGCAGGCGTTTTGGAGAAAATGGAGCACGGCGTATCTTTCGATTCTTCAGGAGCGGAGCAAGTGGCGGTCATCGTCTCCAAACATCAAGCTAGGAGCGCTCGTCATGATCAAGGAGGAAACGCTGCCACCATTAAGGTGGCCGCTTGGCCGCATTGAGAGCGTCATCCCAGGAAAAGATGGAACCATCAGAGTAGCCGTCATCCGCACTCAAAAAGGCCTTTTCAAGAGGGCCGTTGGAAAAATAGCGGTTCTGCCCCTTCAGGATGGATCTGTTGAAAGCCTTTGCCTTCCAACGGGGGGTGAATGTTCGGAGCAGAACCCAGCCGATTAGCTGCTTGCCAAATAGCACCTAATTCTTGGCCCTCAGCCGCTTATTTTGTTTGTTACTTATGTCTATGTCACTCATTTGCTTGTTAAAGCTCTGCGCTTGCTTGCCCTGCTAAACGCTCTCTGCCAGCTCGCTCTTCGCTATCTCCGCTTTGCGTCTGCCTACCGACGTCGGCCGAGCGAAGCTGCGCTTAGCGATCGGAGCGGCAATGTAAAGGGCAGGCAAGCCACACTTGCAATTTGGATGTCACGCATTAAAGAACATATCGTAATTTTATTTCTGCGCCGAGTTTTATTTAATTCGAAATAATTAGATAAAAAACATTATCTCCACAATATGTATAATGGAAGAACTGAATATTGATATAAATGTTGACGGACTTCCATTATTTAGAAGTTCAAGGGCACAGCTATGGCCAATATTAGTTAGAGTTAACAATTATCCAAATGTTCCAGTATTTCCAGTCGGTATATTTTTAGGGAAAAGTAAGCCCCATAGCTGTGAAGAGTTTTTAGCAAAATTTTGTCTAGAATTTAAAGCGTTAAGGAATGGCAGGCTCACCATTTGTGGCAGAGATATAAATATAGTTATTAGGGCAGTAGATTGCGATGCTCCAGCAAGAGCGTTTGTTAGCGGCACGCCAGGACACACATCCTAAGATAGTGGGTAGTAAGTGTTATTTTAATAATTTTTTTTTGTCAGTAAAGGAACCAGATAATTTGTTTTTTTATTAACGGAAATATTCCAATTATGGTGAAAGGGTTTACTGAAGAAGAGGGAGGGGCAATTATATGGCAAAGGCTTTCAAATATTAGGAGCTCCTATGAGGAAGCTATAACATCAATCAATTAAAAGATTAATAGAAAAATATTTTTATAATCAAATTAATTAACAACATTGTTTTTAGATCAATTGAAAGCAGTGGTCCAAATTTTAGCGGATCAAACTGTTTTAATAAAGCAGCTGGTAAGGGGGAATTGAATCCCATTCGGGGACAGTTCCCAATAAAAAGTGAGGAAGAGCTTATAGAACTGGAAGAAAAAAATAAAATTAAATAGGGACATTTATGTAAGTAAATCAAAACTCTAAATTTTATGACTTTTTTCTCTGTCTTATCTTTATATTTTAATGTTTCACTTACAGATAACAGAAATGAAATCAATTCTCCAGCCAGCTGGCGTTTTGAGCGGCTTGAACTTTATTTTGAGTGAGGACATTGTTCTGGCATATAACGTCGATGGGGTCCAAGGGAAGAAGGCCCTTAGGACCCACAAAGAATTTTTTGCAGCTTTGCTAGGTAAAATACCATTTACACTTCTAGAGATTTAAAAATTTTTCATATAAATTAAAATAAATATTAATTACAGAATGTATTCCGCCTGGCGATGAGCCCCCCGAAAACACTGTACGGAAGGCAATGCAAAGGATGAAAAGGGTGTTTAAAAAGAAGTGTCTTGCCAAAAACCAGGAGTAGGCTAAGCATCATATAATTAACGAGGGGGAACGTTGTGAGTTGCTGCGGACACCGCAACTCTACGGTTATACCCGATACTAAGTCAGTATGTCTCTCCTCCGGCAGACGCCGCTAATATTAAACGACACGACAAAGAGTGCGTGCGAGAGAGACAGAAAATCAGTCTGAGCGTGACGTCGGGCGCTGCGTAGCCACTGCAAATTGATTTGTTCCTATTGGCTATAAAAATGATCTGATCTGATCCAGATTCAGCAATCTGATAGATATGGTCATTATCTATGATTCTGCGTTTTTAGTTTTCTCGAATGTGCAATATTGTGGATGCAACAGATTTTCGTCCTTTGTGTGCGGATACCAAATTTGGTTACTCTAGCCTTAATAGTCTCTGAGATTTTTGAATATCCCCAGATTTTCGTCCTTTGCGGGGGCGGAAGGGGGTGTGGCGAAATTTTGAAACAAACTCGTCTCGGTCCGATATATTAGGAGTGTGGATACCAAATTTGGTTGCTCTAGCTTTTATAGTCTCTGAGATCTAGGCGCTAATGTTTTACTCTAAGCAAAGCCGCCTATGCTACGTGTGTGTTAGAGAGAGACAGGGCAAGAAAAAATGAAATTGTTCTCTTGATGCTGGCTATAATAATAATACGATCCAATTCAGATTCCGCAGATTCTACGTTTTTGGTTTTCTCATATCTTTAAAATTGTGAATGCCACAGATTTTCGTCCTTTGTGGGGGCGGAAGTGGGCGGGGCGAAGTTTTGAAATATTTTCGTAGCAGTGACATATCACAGAAGTCTGGATCCAAAACATCGCTGCTCTAGCTCTTATAGTCTTTGAGCACTAGGCGCTGAAGGGGACGGACAGACGGACGGACGGACAGACGGACAGACGTACAGACAGACAGACAGACAGGGCCCAATCGACTCGGCTATTGATGCTGATCAAGAATATATATACTTTATGGGGTCGGAAACGATTCCTTCTGGACGTTACACACATCCACTTTTACCACAAATCTAATATACCCCAATACTCATTTTGAGTATCGGGTATAAAAATTATTCGTTATATTGAAAGACCTTGTGTTTTTATTTTTGTATTATTCCGGACCGCCAGATTGACTACTACCAGTAGTCAGTTCGGAACTAGTTACTGGTAACTAGGTCAGAGCTAGCTACAGGTAATCGAAAGGTAGTCAAGTGGGGAACTAGTTGCTGGCTTTCTACTCGTAACTAGTTCGGAACTACCTCCTACTAGCTACGGGTAATCGAAGGGTAATCGAGCGGGAACCAGGGGTGGTTCCGCCCTAGGACATGCATGTGTTAAATTCTTCGCTGAAATACATTGCGGGTAATCGATCTGGAAACAGGGAGGTGAGAATGGTAGCTAGTGCGGCTCCAGTGCGGAACTAGTTGCCTGGTACTAGAGGGTACCATACCATAACTTATCGTTGGAGTCGAAGCAGCCCCCAACACTAATACACTCCTCAATTCTCTTGCATTTCGCCCACAGTTGCGCAAGCTAGAGGGTACACGGGACTATGCTTAAGGAAAAAAGGATCTTAAGCTCCGGCGGTGTCCTGCAAGTAAAAGCAGGAATGCGGGAATCGTGCCAGGGCGAGAGAGAGAGAGGCGTAGAAGAGGCGGTGCCAAGCAAAACCTTAACCTGAAAAAAAATCAAAGAGATTGTGCGACACTTGTGTGCCTTTTACCCATTGGTTTATGGGGTGGATGGATTTAGTTTAGGGGTGCTACATGCTACATGGCTAGCAAATGGCAATATATTGGGGTATTTTTTTAAATGGTCTCTCTGTGGCACCGCAAATAAGTAGTTGAATGACAGGGTATCTGTCAGTCGACCAGCCATAGCTTCCTCTTCTCGGTTGAGCGTTTCCTAAGCAGTGGCACACATATAAATATAAATAGTTCTGTCTACCGCTACAGCCCATCTCATCCACTCGGCCACTGTTTTTGTGATAAAATTTTGACGCTTTGCCAAAGTTCAATGCGAAAAAGAAAAGCCACAATAAACTCAAACAATATGTGATAAATAGTGTTACATTTTTGGGATAAAACACTTAAAGACAGGGCACCAGCAGCCATGACTTAAATTAACATCCAGCATAACCGAGCCCCTCCTACTCCAAAGACGACGCCAGACTCGTGTTTTTGATCCACTTCCATCTATACCATCTATATATAGAGTATACTCGTATCTCCGCATATTTATATTGTCATATTGACGTACGCATGTGAGGGCGATGGGGGAGGAGAACTTAAAGTGTCAAAATAAATTTAGAACCGAGCCATAATTCATTTTCGGTATACCGCTCCGTCGTGGTCCATGGAGAGGGGGCCATAAAATGCAGGCAACCAGAGGATGGCTCCCAAAAGCGCGGAAAGTGTTAATTTTTGTATGACAAATTCTCAGCTGGAACTAGCTATAAATACGGAGAGGGGCCAATGGACAAGGGAGAGCTATAAATAGAGTGGAAGGGGGTAGCGACATATCTCCGACGACATATCTCCGCCGATCCACAAACGACATATCTCCGCGCGAAATTATGTCGTTTTAAAGCGACATATCTCCGCGACATATCTCCGTCTCAAAACGTCATAACTCCGCGCGGAGATATGTTGTTTGTGGAACGGCGGAGATATGTCGTTTCAAAACGTCATATCTCCGCGCGGAGATATGTCGTTTTGACACGGCGGAGATATGTCGTTTCGAAACGACTTAAGTCCGCCAGAAAATAATTAACTAATTTCGCATGTAAAATACACTTATGATTTTTTGACAGCATTTCATTTTATAACATGATTTTATTGAAATTAAAAAATGTGCAATAGTCCAAATACACAGAAATCATAATAGAAGTTTTCTTAAATTTTGTCGTACGGGTAATCGAAGGGTAATCGAGCGGGAACCAGGGGTGGTTCCGCCCTAGGACATGCATGTGTTAAATTCTCCGCTGAAATACATTGCGGGTAATCGATCTGGAACCAGGGAGGTGAGAATGGTAGCTAGTGCGGCACCAGTGCGGAACTAGTTGCCTGGTACTAGAGGGTACCATACCATAACTTATCGTTGGAGTCGAAGCAGCCCCCAACACTAATACACTCCTCAATTCTCTTGCATTTCGCCCACAGTTGCGCAAGCTAGAGGGTACACGGGACTATGCTTAAGGAAAAAAGGATCTTAAGCTCCGGCGGTGTCCTGCAAGTAAAAGCAGGAATGCGGGAATCGTGCCAGGGCGAGAGAGAGAGAGAGGCGTAGAAGAACAAGAAGCGGAACGAACGAAACAGATTTTTGATGTTTCGTCCAACGTCTCTTACTCATTCATTTCAGTGTCTATTCTGTCATATTATTTCTGTGTTCTTGTACTTCTCGATCGTGTCTATTTATGTATTTATTTATGCAATGTTCATTTTTTATCTAACTAATACTTATACTCTTAAGCAGTGCTAAAAAGAAATGCAATCAACCGCACAAAGTACATGTACTCTCATGAGTTCACAATAAAATGGAAACAAATATTGGAACTAATTAATGGAACATCCATTAGATATTTAGAAACATAACTTGTTGTTAACTAAACTAAGTCGAAGAATACTTTATGTAAATTTCTCATGCTCTCTCTATTTCCGCTTTCAAAACTTGCGCGCCCCAAAAGCTTATGCTAAAAGCTCGCTCTCTATGCAAACAGGCAGGTTTCCAACACTGGGCGTGCGGAAAATCGGAACATTTTCAGTCGTCGTTGTTGCCCTCTAAAAAGTTAGCAAGGAAAAACGGGAAAACGTGCAAAATTACCACAAACAAAAAAACAATAAATCAATTTAAAAATTAACCAAAAAATAACGAATCAAACGATTCGAAATCAAATGAAGTGAATTGAAGACAAATTTAAAGGCTAACAAATCAGCCAAAACAAGGCCTTAAAGTGTTGTGAGCCAAATCAATACGAAATTCAGTGCGTGGCTTGGCCCGAAAGGAAAAATTAAAGTCATAGAAATTAAAGGCAAGAAAAAGCGACCGCCTGCAAATTGTACTGTGCAGTATTTAGGGCATACCCCAAGCCACATTCCGACGGTGGATAATCGATGGAAAACTTATTATGAAACGAGAAACCATCGACAACTGAGAAGGGGACGAAAACCCAGAGTGGAAGGTGGAAAGTGTTGCAAGTGGCAAGCGGAGAGAGAGGCGAGGAGAGCTGTGTGCTGTGTGCTGCAGCACGGTGTAAACACAAAATCAATACTCGAGCGTGTCTCGGCGTACGTCCTATGCCTATGCCATAAACTGTCCCCAGCAAAATGCCATAATTCAGTTAGGAGCCACGGCAACAAGGCAAGTAATTAAAGCAAAAACTACTCGTGCTCGAAAGGGTAGCCGTAGCTATAGCCATAGCCACCCGTAGCCACCCCCCAAACCAGAGAGAAGCCAGCAAATCCGCTCGCTTACAGTCCCCTTTGTAATCCCGCATATGACCATCCCCATCTATGCAATTAACTCGTTATATAGCCATTAATATGTGATAAATGGCCCCTGAAATGCGATCAACAGCATTGCAAACACTTGTTGAACAGGAGGACAGGACAGTGAACCGCACTCTGACCCACATACCGGGCCTCCGGCCGCAGTTATTTCTTTCTGCGGATGGTGATGTGAAGGTGAATGTGTATGACGATGGGGATGGCGATGGCGATGGGGTGGCATTGCCGATGGTGGCACTGGCACACTGCAGTGGAGTCAATATTGGCGGCAAATTGTGCTAAATTTAGCGGTGCCAAGCAAAACCTTCACCTGAAAAAAAATCAAAGAGATTGTGCGACACTAGTGTGCCTTTTACCCATTGGTTTATGGGGTGGATGGATTTAGTTTAGGGGTGCTACATGCTACATGGCTAGCAAATGGCAATATATTGGGGTATTTTTTTAAATGGTCTCTCTGTGGCACCGCAAATAAGTAGTTGAATGACAGGGTATCTGTCAGTCGACCAGCCATAGCTTCCTCTTCTCGGTTGAGCGTTTCCTAAGCAGTGGCACACATATAAATATAAATAGTTCTGTCTACCGCTACAGCCCATCTCATCCACTCGGCCACTGTTTTTGTGATAAAATTTTGACGCTTTGCCAAAGTTCAATGCGAAAAAGAAAAGCCACAATAAACTCAAACAATATGTGATAAATAGTGTTACATTTTTGGGATAAAACACTTAAAGACAGGGCACCAGCAGCCATGACTTAAATTAACATCCAGCATAACCGAGCCCCTCCTACTCCAAAGACGACGCCAGACTCGTGTTTTTGATCCACTTCCATCTATACCATCTATATATAGAGTATACTCGTATCTCCGCATATTTATATTGTCATATTGACGTACGCATGTGAGGGCGATGGGGGAGGAGAACTTAAAGTGTCAAAATAAATTTAGAACCGAGCCATAATTCATTTTCGGTATACCGCTCCGTCGTGGTCCATGGAGAGGGGGCCATAAAATGCAGGCAACCAGAGGATGGCTCCCAAAAGCGCGGAAAGTGTTAATTTTTGTATGACAAATTCTCAGCTGGAACTAGCTATAAATACGGAGAGGGGCCAATGGACAAGGGAGAGCTATAAATAGAGTGGAAGGGGGTAGCGACATATCTCCGACGACATATCTCCGCCGTTCCACAAACAACATATCTCCGCGCGAAATTATGTCGTTTTAAAGCGACATATCTCCAGTTTGACGACCCGTACGTTACGAAACAACTGTACATCTCGTTAGTACGTCCTATATTGGAGTATTGTTCTTGTGTGTGGAGCCCGCAGTATAAAGAGCAGCAGGCTGTTATTGAATCCGTGCAAAAGCAATTTTTAATTTTTGCCCTTCGGAACTTTAACTGGGACTCGGGAAGAATCTTGCCACCCTACCGGTCTAGGCTAAATCTTATTGACCTGCCGTCGTTGCACCATCGCAGAATATGCAATGGCGTAATGTTCGTGCACAAGCTCCTTCTTGGGACTGTTGACTCCCAAACTCTCTTGGGTCAGATTGACTTGGCCGTTCCATCCAGACCTACCCGTACTTTTAGGCCTATCCGTCTACCCATATGTAGGTCTAATTATGCTGATCATGAACCTTTTAGGGTTTTATGCCATAATTATAACTCCCTCTGTCTAACCCTATCCCCTGAACTGTCTCTTAAACTAATTGCATGCAATATTTATAATCATTTAAATTTAGCTAACTTTTAACTTATCTTTTTCTGCCTTTAGTAACTAAGTACCATTATTAACAGATAATTTGTTAATTTAATAAATAAATAAATAAAAAATATCTCCGTCTCAAAAGGTCATAACTCCGCGCGGAGATATGTCGTTTGTGGAACGGCGGAGATATGTCGTTTCAAAACGTCATATCTCCGCGCGGAGATATGTCGTTTTGACACGGCGGAGATATGTCGTTTCGAAACGACTTAAGTCCGCCAGAAAATAATTAACTAATTTCGCATGTAAAATACACTTATATTTTTTTGACAGCATTTCATTTTATAACATGATTTTATTGAAATTAAAAAATGTGCAATAGTCCAAATACACAGAAATCATAATAGAAGTTTTCTTAAATTTTGTCGTTCTTAACTTACACAAGTTAATTGTAAATAAAAACATTGCATCTTGGACATTTTGGCTTTATATTTTCATTTTCTTCCAAGTCGTTTTTTGCTTGGTTGTGGGCCACAATTTGATCCCAACATGTACCACAAATGTTTACGTGATTGCACGGGCGCAACAACACAGACTTTGGGTTACATAGGCACACATTGCATGGATTCATTTGAACCAATGATTTATCAGATGACTGACTTGAATGAGAAGCATTCGATGAAAGTGACGATGTGGAAGATTTCATATCAGAAGACATTCCAGTTAAATTGCTTTCATTGTCCACCCCTTCAAAGAAATCCTGCTTTGAAAAGCGGTCAGCTAAGGAAACAGTGCATGTCAGAAATCTCTGTATATCTATTTCACTTATTTTATTTGAGCGATCCTGAGAACAAAAATAATTAAGCTAACATATTATTTTGAACGATTAACTTAAAATTTATTCAACTTACACGTAATTTCTTCTTCTGTGTCTGATTTCCATTACCACCATTTTGAAAGAGTAAAGCAAACTCGCGACTTTTTTCATTTTCTGCATCAATAAGACATTGAACAAATTTAAAAAAGTGCCCATTTGCTCGAATTTTATTTCCCAAATTCAAATTATAAGCTTCTACTGAGCTTGTGGTTCTAGTTGACCTCTTAAACACGGATATGCTTTTTGGTCCCTCCTATAAAATTAGGGTTAAAAATTAATAAGTAAAATACAACTCAATTATTAAACAATAAATAAAATATACCTTTTTAAGCCACTGTCTATTAAAATATTTTAAAAATGGAGAAAACAGCTTCTTATTTAAGTTTATTGCTTCGCCTTTTAGAAGGTTAAATGCTTCGACAATTTTGCTTTCTGGTAAAAGCGGCAAGTGCAAAAATTTCATAAATAGCATGTAAGCTTTCTTATTGCATTTCAGCGTTTTTTCAAAACCACTCGATTTTTCTTGCATGCTTGAGTAAAATGAAACCAACAGGCGTAAAAATTCATGTTGGGATGCAGACCTTTTAACGCGTTACGCATTGCCTTTTCGTAATCTGATATAAAGGATGCTCCTTTAAGGCAGCAAATGATCGAGTCTATATAGCTCGATGCGTACACTTTTTTATAGAACTGATTTGCAGTATTTCCCTTGGCTATTCCAAAACGGTTCATAATATTTTCGTCTTGAAAAGCTTCCAGAACATTCTCTGCAGAAGATGGAGGCTTTGGCAAGAAAGGCTGTCTTTTTCTTTGCAAAGTGCGTTTGACAGAGTCATAATTTATTTCAATCTCCGCTTCACCTTTTGTTTTCCTAATTAATTGAATAGAAAAATAATACATCAGTCTGTGTGCATTTCTTGTCTGCTCGCATGCGCATACATTCATGTACACCTACATATGTACATATGTATGTATGTACATCAGGGGACGGCACGGCCAATGCTCGCAGACGGACTTCGAAACGAGCATTTACCGGTCAAAAACCGAGCGACGACCAAAGTCTCGCAAACGGACTTAAAGCGGGCATGATTCGCAAGAAACACCGGATCACGTAATAGAACATGAACGATCATGTCAAACTGCGACCCGGCACAACGCGTTTGTAACAGTGGTCGGCAGCAACACAATAATATTATTGTATATACTTTTTGTTTTAGTTTGACTTCTGTCAACGCACACAAACGCAATGTAATGTGTGCGTGCCGACCGCTGAAGTATATACATACATACATATAGTGCCTCACAGCTTAAATGAACCAGAGCACTTTTCAAACTTCAAACCCCTGTAAAAATCAATTGAGCAATCCCATAAAAAAAATTTTAATACAATTCTGTTAAGATTTTACTTATCTTACCAACCAAAAAAAAATAATTCGATATTCTTCTCCGTTACCCCGCAAAAAGGAAAAAAACAAAATGCGCACTAGAAAACACCCCCACAGCCTATTTAGTTCAAATTCTCTTTGAACAAAATAAGCTGTGGGGTGGAAAAAGGCAGTATTTTTGTTATTTATTATTTAAAACGTCTTAGAAAAATGTTAAAAAATATAAGAAGTTCGTTTTGCTTGTCATTTGATTTTCATTGGTAAGTTTAATGGTTTAGAAGTTATGAAAATTTTAAATTTTTAACGTGCTTTTGTTCATTTAAGCTGTGAGCCACTGTACAAACATATGTAGCAAGGCAGTATGTATTATCAAAGACTATACAATACCAAGATGTCGCATGAAGAACAAATGCTTTTTCAATTTTCGTTTGACGCTTCATGGTACGGGCGCGAGTTACCGATAACGGTACCGCGACACCCCCACCTAAACCCCCTCGGGCCATGGCAATGTTCCACTGAACGACTATGTCATTCAACCCGGACATTGTAATGTCCAGCTCAACACTTTGACCACTTTGACTGTTGCAACATTCTACATACCGCGGCACAAACAACCGCCTACACATCTTAACATGAACAACATCGAAACTGGAACCCGACATCCGGCATAATGCCGACTCGGCGGTTTCACATACGCTAGCCCGTTGCAACATTTTATACTTATGTATGCCTTATGTACTAAACTCAAAGCCTCTGCGAAGGCTTCCTAAGAACATAATTAATAAACTCAGAACACTTCAATTTGGAACTCAAACCCGAACAGTCATACTTTATTCAAACTCAAACACCAATCTTTGGAAAAGACAGAAATATAAACCCATACAAGAACGACCAGGACCATCTACAAAAAGAAGAAGGACGAACTGGTAACTGGCGCAGCCGGACTAAGAACCGAGGATCGCAGGATGATCTCCTACATTGGATTAATATTAGCAATGTAAAGCAGGTGAGCACCCAGTGGCAACGTTATGAGTGAAAGAAAAGGAAACTATAAAGAAATTTAAAAGACAAATAATAAATCTTATAATGCATAAAGTGGTGTGTGACAATAAAAGAAAGAAAAATAATATACAAATGTGGCGGCACTATCCGAAAGGCAAATGCCGAGCACCGCTGTTGTGCAGAAAAACTTATATATATATATACATATACACGTACCCCCGTGCAAAACAAAATCTAGTGCAGATCATTGCCGTGGGTACCGGAAGAAATTAACTAATCTGTGTAACTGTGCAACAAATCTAGTGCAGATCATTGCCGTTATACTAATAATACATTAAATAATATGCAACAAAACATATACATACATCAACATATACAAGGACCACTGTGCAAAAATCTAGTGCAGATCATTGCCGTGTGTACCGGAAAAAATTTTTTTTAAACTAATCTGTGTAACTGTGCAACAAATCTAGTGCAGATCATTGCCGTTATACTAAATAATACGTTAAATAGTATGCAACAAAATATATACATACATACACATATACACGTACCACTGTGCAAAAATCTAGTGCAGATCATTGCCGGCGTACCCTTAACGGGGTGCTGGATACCGAGAAGCGGCGGTATAACCCCAGCGACTATCGTCTGGATGAAATTCCCGGCCATCGCGGGATGCCCAGGATAAGCCTTCATAGTGGACCCATCGGTGCCATAGGCGCCTTGGTAGGTACTATACCGCCCGTAACACCGAGACCAGTAAGGTGTTACGTACGACCCACTGGAACCCCCCTTACGTACATTAGACTGTGGGCTGACGGCGTCGGCATTCTATGACCTGAGTAGGCAGGCTGAACCCCTGTTGAAATGGCTCATAGGTTAATGTCTCCACCGCCCCCGTCTCGTTAAAACCTTGGCAGGCCTCGTTTAACGCTTCCTGGCCGTCCCACTATGGTGGTTGCGTAGGCTTGGTTGATTCATATCCCAACTAGCACCGATCTGGCTCTGAACCCTGGTGCTCATAAGGCCCAGGGTCAACCCTCGCATGGACCTCACTCCACGGAAAGACACCCATGGGATCACCACGGTGACTACGTACTGCGGCCAGGAATAACGAACTCGAGTGGAGATTCTTTTCACATGGAAAACACCCCTCACACACCAAACACACAGATAGAGAAGATGACTGAGGACGCAGTCTTTGGTAGGCGCAACGCCCTTACCAGATCCCCACCACCGTCAGCACCTGCGAAAGCTCAGGGATCGAGCATGTTCAAGCCCGGCCCGGATGGCAAAGAGAAGGAGCGACCGCACTCTGACCCATTAGAGCTGCTAAAAAACCTGGGTACTCGGGCCAATGAGCTGGTCAAGAGGATGAACGACCAGCGGCATGTGGACAACGTGATGAAAGATTTAGCCCTGAGAGTGGTAACCCTTCAGGCCCTGGTGGTCAAGAATTTCGAGAAGCTGCACACCAGGACAATTGAGACCGCCACCACTGGTACCCAAACAGCTGCGAAGCCGCCACACACCGGCTCAAAGAGGCTGCGCGAGTCGCCTCAAATGGCTGCGGAGCCCACAAAGAGGCAGAGAGGCACAAAGCTTCAACAGGCGTCGACCCAGCTCAAACCGCCGGCGCAGTCCCAGGATGAACTAACCCCCTCGGGTACAGTGGACCATGGTGCCACCCCAGCCGCTAAGAAACAGCTCAAGTGGCAGCAGGTGGGCCCTAGGGTAAGGAAAAAAAGGGAGCCCCGTGAGCGCGAGCCAAGGCCAGACGCAATAATTATTCAACCCCAGGGCGAGCTTAGCTATAGCGACATCCTCCGTATGGTCACCAGGCGCCAGGATGGCAAGCTTCAGGAGGTAGGGGATAATGTTAACAGAATCCGGAGGACGGCAAAGGGCGAGCTGCTGCTCGAGCTCAACGGCGCGAGCAAAAGCAACACAGCTAAGCTCAAGGAGGATATCAGCGCGGCACTGGGACTGCAGACGGGCATCAGGGCGGTGTCAGAAGAACTCTGCGTGGAGGTCAGGGATCTCGACAGCCTGGTCGAGAAGGAGGACATCGCAGCAGCGATAGCTGCATCGATAGACGCCCCCAGCGTGGACACCAGCGCCATTAAAAGTCTGAGGCCATCGTTCGCTGGTACGCAACTGGCAGTTGTGTGCCTGCCGCCCGTGCAGGCAAGAGCCCTACTCATGGTGGGGAAACTTAAAGTCGGATGGACAAGCTGTAGGATCCGGGAGCGGACAGCTCAACGACGATGCTACAGGTGTCTGGAGTTTGGGCATCTAGCAATCAGGTGCAAGAGCGCGGTGGATCGCACCGGATGCTGCCTCAGATGCGGCGTGAACGGGCACAAGGCGGCAACCTGTCAAAGCGATCCGCGGTGTTTCATCTGCACCGCTAACAACAGCAATGAGACGAACCATTATGCGGGTAGCAGGAGATGTCCAGCAGCCAGGAGCGTGCCCAGCTTGCCGGCCCAATAATGAAGGTTATGCAGCTCAACCTCAACCACTGCGCTGCGGCTCAAGACCTGCTGAGCCAATCCATAAGAGAATTGGCAATTGACCTCGCCATCCTCAGCGAGCCATATCAAACTAGGGAGTCCCCTGGGTTCATCTTGGATGCCACCAAAAAGGCCGCGATATGGCTATGCGGGGCCACGCCATTGCAGCTTTCCCTCTCAAGCGCTGCTGCTGGGTTTGTGCGCGCCAAGGTCGGAGGTGTGTGGATATACAGCGTCTACCTTGCCCCAAGCCTGACGCTCTCCGAGTTCGCAGGTACTCTAGACAACCTAGCGGCTGATGCTAGAGGACGTCACCCAATAGCCATTGGAGGGGACTTCAACGCGTGGGCTGAGGAGTGGGGAAGCGTGGCGACGAATGCGAGAGGTAGAGCTCTGCTGGAGATCATTGCGCCCCTGGACATCGCGCTCCTCAACGAGGGAAACCAGCATACCTTCTCCAGAGCAGGAACAGGATCGGTCATCGACCTTACATTTGTCAGCAGCTCACTTTTTAATTCATCGGGCTGGAGCATCAGCAACATCTACACAGGGAGCGACCACAGGGCAATTATATGGGACACAGGCCAACAGACGTGTAGCGTAGAGACAGCTGCGCCCAGATGGAGATGCTATCGCGCCGAAACGCTCAATACGGCCCTGTTCATGGAGCTTATGTCCAACCTCACGGCGAATGGAAATGCTGAATGCATGGCCAACCATGTCATGGAGCATCTGGAGGCAGCATGCAATGCCACCATGGCGCAGAGGAAGCACTACGGTCGCCACCACCAACCTGTGTTCTGGTGGAACGAGGACATTGCCGCGCTACGCCGGGAATGCAACCAAGCTCGACGCCGCTACCAGCGCTCGCGCGGAAGCACTGCCTTTCCGCAATGGCAATCCACGTTCAGGGACTGCAGAAGGGCCCTCAAGGCGGCCATTAGGGATAGCAAGCGCCAGTGCTTTCTCAAGCTATGCGACTCTGCGGAGCAGGACCCATGGGGAAGGGCGTACAAGTTGGTGACGAACAAACTTTGCGCCAAGAGGCAGGCACCCCCATCGGACCCCGACACGACAAGATCTATCGTGGAGGAACTCTTTCCGCACAGGGCTGACCACATCGGGGATGTCCGTTGCCTCACACTGCAGCCGCACAGTCAGGCACACATCGAGGAGGTGTCACTCGAGGAAGTCGAAAGCGCAGCCAGGAGCATCAGCCCGAACAAGGCTCCTGGGCCGGACTCTATCCCGAACAGAGCCCTCTTGCTCGCCCTCTCCACGCGTCCGGACATCTTTGCGAAGCTGCTAAATCAGTGCCTTCGGGAAGGATTGTTCCCTGTGAGGTGGAAAATACAGAAGCTGGTGCTTATTCCCAAGCCAGGCAAGCCGCCGGGGACAGCGTCGTCGTATAGGCCTATCTGCCTGATCGACACCGCGGGTAAACTGCTTGAGAAGGTGGTCTGCGCGCGACTGGAACGCTCCATCGCGGAGGCTGGCGACCTCTCACCGCACCAATACGGCTTTCGCAAGGCCCGATCCACGATAGACGCCGTTCGTAAGGTGGTGGACATTGCCTCCGGTGCAATTGCCGGCACTAGGTGGAAAGGCGGCGGGAAAGAGTACTGCCTAGTAGTCACCCTAGACATTAAGAACGCGTTCAACACGGCGAGGTGGAGCTGCATCCTAAGGGCGCTGGAGAGTTTCGACACACCCAGGTACCTGCAGCGGATGGTACAAAGCTACTTTGAGAGAAGGCTGCTTTTGTACGACACGCAGGCTGGCACGGAGGAATACGAGGTATCGGCAGGCGTCCCGCAGGGTTCAGTGCTAGGCCCCACTCTGTGGAACGCAATGTATGACGGCATCTTGCGACTCAGCCTCCCCCACGGAGTACACATGGTGGGTTTTGCAGACGATGTGGCTGTCCTAGTGGTGGCAAAAGACCTGTCCGTCGTGGAAACGACCTGCAACCAAACGATAGCGCGCATTCAACAGTGGCTGGACCTGGTCGGGCTCGAACTCGCACCCCACAAAACAGAGGCAGTGCTAGTATCCAGCCGGAAGAAAGTCGAGACGGCCAACATCTCAGTGGCAGGTACCCCGGGTTCGTCTAAGCGCGCTATCAAATACCTTGGTGTCCTGGTGGACACACGTCTCTGCTTTCGGGAGCACTTGGCCTACATGGGCACGAAGGCGGCGACCACCAACTGTGCGCTCTCGAGGCTAATGCTGAACACCCGAGGACCAAAGCAATGGCGGCGACAACTGCTAACGAGTGTCACGAGATCGGTGATGCTATATGCGGCGCCAATCTGGGCAAAGGCCCTTCGAACAGCGAGCTACGCACGGGGTCTGGCAGCCACGCACCGCCTCTCTTCGATTCGGATCACCAGTGCCTTCCGAACGGTCTCGGACGAGGCAGCACACGTGATCGCGGGCATAGCACCCCTGGAATTCCTGGCGGATGAACGGTCCACATACTACCAGGAAACACATGGCAGAGGAATGGACGCGGCGGCGAAAAGGCAGGTACGCATGGCGTGCAAACAGGAGAGTCTCAGAAGGTGGCAACAGCGCTGGGACACGACCACTAAGGGGCGTTGTACCAACCAGCTTATCCCGTCCATCGACGCGTGGGTAAGCAGGAAGCACGGGCAGGTCAACTTTTACCTGACTCAGCTCCTCAGTGGTCATGGCTGCTTCCGAAGCTACCTTCATCGCTTCGGGCACGCGGACTCCGCAGAATGCTCTTGGTGCGGGCACTACGTGGAGGAGGATGCCGAGCATGCGATATTTTCGTGTGGCAGGTTCGCAGCGCAGCGCCAGCGGCTAGAAGAAGCGCTGGGTGGAGCCGTAGTCAAGCAGAGCTTGGTGCCGTGCATGCTCCTGTCCCCGGAAAACTGGGAGGCGACGAGCTGCTTCGCGGCGACCATTATGAGGGAACTGCGCGCTGTTGAGCACCAGACAAGAGTCCAGTTAGTCTAAACGAAGCCTGCACATGTGTGAAGCATTGCTTCACGGCCGTACCACACATGTTGGGCTTCATAGCCTAACCTTTATTATAGTTTGCTTTAAGTATAAAATAAGTTGTAAATACAAGCAATTAAATGGAATTTAAAAAAAAAAAAACATATACAAGGACCACTGTGCAAAAATCTAGTGCAGATCATTGCCGTGTGTACCGGAAAAAATTTTTTCTTTAACTAATCAGTCAGTGTTATAATCATTACCTTTCACAATGTAGTAGTAACTTTCGTAGTGATCCTAAAAAATTCTATTCGTTCGTTAATTCTAAGCGCAAGTCAAACGTTTTTCCTCCGTCCCTTCATTACCAGAACAAAACAGAAGCTTCTGCTGTTGGTATTGCAAATTTATTCGCTAACTTTTTCCAAACAACGTACTCGTCTCATATTTACAACGCATCCACTCCGTATCCGTACCAGCTACCTCAAGCTAACAGCATTTTTCTGCCCTTTTTCGAGGAAAGCGTTGTTCTGGAAGGTTTGTCATCTATGGACATATCGTTTTCTGAAGGTCCAGATAAGGTACCAAGTTGCATCTTAAAACACTGTGCCCAGTCCCTTTGCAAACCCTTGACCTTTCTCTTCAACCTCTCCTTGGAACAGTCTTGTCTCCCAGTAATTTGGAATGAGTCCTACATCATTCCGCTTCACAAAAAAGGTTCAAGATCAAACATTGAAAACTATCGTGGTATCGCAAAGCTTTCCGCCATCCCGAAGCTTCTTGAGTTCCTGGTCACCCGGCAACTGCAACATCTTTGTTTCAGCTTGATATCTCCGTCGCAGCACGGTTTTTTCAGACATCGTTCAACATCGACTAACCTTCTTGAGTTTTCTAACCTAATCCACCGTGGTTTTCAAATTGGTTTGCAGACGGATTGGTTACGGACTTCAGCAAGGCATTCGATTCTGTGAACCATGCTCTGCTTATTCAAAAGCTCTCTTTATTAGGGTTCCCAACGAATCTTCTAGATTGGATTTTGTCCTATCTCTCTAACCGTACTCAACGTGTTTTGTTTTCTAACGTGTTGTCAAATACTGTTAATGTTACTTCAGGTGTGCCACAGGGAAGTCATCTGGGCCCGCTTCTGTTTATTTTATTTGTGAACGACCTTCCTCAAGTTATAACATACTCTACTACACTAATGTATGCTGATGATGTCAAAATCTGTCTTTCTTACTCTGATTGGTATTTGCACACACGCCTTCAACTTGATCTAAGTGAACTACTATTGTGGTGTTCAACTAATCTTCTTTTTCTGAACCTTTCCAAATGCAAACTTATGACATTTTACCGTCGCGCACCTCATTTTGTCTCATATGTTCTAGGAAATCATGTCCTTGAGCGAATTTCGAGTTCAAATGACCTCGGAATCCTTTTTGGATCATAAGATGTGTTTCAACACCCATATAGCTGCAACTGTAAATAAAGCTAAGGGTGTTTTAGCGTTCATCAAGCGTTGGTCCAAGGAGTTTGACGACCCGTACGTTACGAAACAACTGTACATCTCGATAGCACGTCCTATATTGGAGTATTGTTCTTGTGTGTGGAGCCCGCAGTATAAAGAGCAGCAGGCTGTTATTGAATCCGTGCAAAAACAATTTTTAATTTTTGCCCTTCGGAACTTTAACTGGGACTCGGGTAGAATCTTGCCACCCTACCGGTCTAGGCTAAATCTTATTGACCTGCCGTCGTTGCACCATCGCAGAATATGCAATGGCGTAATGTTCGTGCACAAGCTCCTTCTTGGGACTGTTGACTCCCAAACTCTCTTGGGTCAGATTGACTTGGCCGTTCCATCCAGACCTACCCGTACTTTTAGGCCTATCCGTCTACCCATATGTAGGTCTAATTATGCTGATCATGAACCTTTTAGGGTTTTATGCCATAATTATAACTCCCTCTGTCAAACCCTAACCCCTGAACTGTCTCTTAAACTAATTGCATGCAATATTTATAATCATTTAAATTTAGCTAACTTTTAACTTATCTTTTTCCGCCTTTAGTAACTAAGTACCATTATTAACAGATAATTTGTTAATTTAATAAATAAATAAAAAAAAAAAAAATAATAATCTGTGTAACTGTGCAACAAATCAAGTGCAGATCATTGCCGTTATACTAATTAATACGTTAAATAGTATGCAACAAAATATATACATACATACACATATACACGTACCACTGTGCAAAAATCTAGTGCAGATCATTGCCGTGTGTACCGAGGAAAAATTAACTACTCTGTGTAACTGTGCAACAAATCTAGTGCAGATCATTGCCGTTATACTAATTAATACGTTAAATAATATGCAACAAAACATATACATACATCCACATATACAAGGACCACTGTGCAAAAATCTAGTGCAGATCATTGCCGTGTGTACCGGAAAAAACTTTTTCTTTAACTAATCTGTGTAACTGTGCAACAAATCTAGTGCAGATCATTGCCGTTATACTAATTAATACGTTAAATAGTATGCAACAAAATATATACATACATACACATATACACGTACCACTGTGCAAAAAATCTAGTGCAGATCATTGCCGTGTGTACCGAGAAAAAATTAACTACTCTGTGTAACTGTGCAAACAAAATCTAGTGCAGATCATTGCCGTTATACTAAGTAAAACAAAAAATATATATTCAATAAAATTTATACATATATATACATATATACGTACCACTGTGCAAAAAATCTAGTGAAGATCATTGCCGTGTGTACCAAATAAAAATTTTAATTAATCTGTGTAACTGTGCGAACATCTAGCGTAGATCATTGCCGTTATACTAACTAAAACATTAAATAAAGAGTGTTATTATGCGGACATCAAGTGCGATCACCGCAAGTCAAAAAAAAAAAGAGAAAAGGAGAAGAGGAATTTATATGCAACAAAATATAGTGACATATCCATAATTCCCCACATCCCATACACATTATGTTTATGTACAATTCATCCACCCCATCCACACAAGTAACAGGACCCCACTCAAGAATCAATAACTGTTTCTTCCCATACTCCAAGCTAGGGCCCCCCATAATATAAACAATGGACCACATTGTTTCATCAACATTAGAATCACGCCACTCTCGAGAAATCGATTCTTTAGAATCACGCCACTCATGAGGACCAATCAAAGCTAGACATAAAACCAAGGAGTATCACATTCCTAGCTCCGTCATGTAATGCAACACCGATCGCCAGCAGTGGATGCTTTTCATCAAAGCCGACGCATCCCCAAATATCGATCCAGGCACGTACGCCACCGACACGAAGATGCAGCCGAGGAAAGCAACGCCCGAAGCCAGAGTCGGGAGTTCCAAGAGAAGGGCTCATGGAAACTGCGGATATTTAACTGGCGCAGTCGGTAGGATTTCGTTTAAAATTAACTCCTATATTTCGGTAATGGTCAGCTTGTGTAATTTCTAATTACTGTGATCACGTAATCCCGGAATCGTTAATAAAATTGTGAAATCCGCCAAAGAACCTATGTGTTACGAGCACATACGATTTGCAAAACTAAAATTAAGTGAACTGAAGTAAGCGGAGATAGTGATCCACCAAGAACAGTGAAACACTAAATACAAAATCAAAAAACTTACAAGTGAACCAAAATAAAGTTAAAAACTACTGAAAACAAAACAAAACCCAATCAACACCAACAACATGGCGTTACCACCACTATCATTGAGCGAAATCCACTTGAACCAGGCACTGCTGTCGATCAGACAAATACCTGCCTATGACGGTTTATCTGGACAGCTAAGCTCATTTATCAAACGAATCGAATATGTATGCGGATTATATCCAACTGAAGATCTTCGCCAACAAAGGATCCTATTTGGAGCGACCGAGATCCAACTGTCAGGAGAGGCACAACGCATATCGCAAATGATACAACCCAACACGTGGCTCGAACTGAAGACGGCGCTGATCAACGAGTTCAAAAATCACACACCATATGAAGAACTCTTACGACAACTATACACCACCAGATTCAACGGCAGTCTTCGTAAGTTTATAGAAGAATTAGAGATAAAAGCATTATTAATAAACAATAAGCTAAACTTAGAAAACATACCAGAAAATAATGTCATTTATAAAAACGCTTTGAACAACACAATTAAAGATGTCATTACTCGAAAACACATTGTCTAATCTTAAGAAGGCAGCACAAGAAGAAGGATTGTACGAAGCTAGTACAACAGATTCAGGTACAAATAAAGATCAATCGAAATCGTCTCAATCAAATCGAAAGAATATTGGAAACTATTATCCAAATTATAATACTACTAACTATCACAATCAAACTCAGACTAATCGAACAAATCAAAATCAAAATTCCCAAAATCCTGGATTATACAATAAGTTCAAAAATTCCTTGAATCAAGGTAGGGCTCAGAATCCATTCAATCAGCAAATATCTCAAAACCAAGCTAGTGGGAGTGGACCCAACCAACCTACTAAAAGAGGAAGGGAGAGCCAGAGTGGCCAAACGAAGATGGACGTAAATTTTCATCAAGCCGCCTCGGAAGAAACCGAGGAGGACCCTATATAACCATTACCATTAATAAAAGAATATTAAGGTGTATCGCTGACTCGGGATCATCGATCAACATCATGAAAGAAAATTATACAGATTCCGAGATAAAAGACGATAACCTTACGGTCCATACCATCAATGGACCTGTCCGTTTAACTAAGAGTATAATGAGGAATGCGAACAAAACATGTCCGTCCGAACAAAAGTTCTACATACATAACTTTTCCGAAAATTATGATATTTTATTAGGAAGAGAATACTTGATGGCAAGTAAAGCCGTCATCGATTACAGAAATGACACTGTAACACTAGGAGCTAGGTCGTACCCAATCATTCAGAGTGGAGAAGCTATTGAAGCCGGCAAGACCGCACAGAAGTGCACTGATCCCTCTACCTTTTGTAGAGGGATCGCACCTAAGTGCCTTGACACATCTCCAGAGGGAGATCAATACTTCGCTTCCGCTCTAGACAGTGAATTTAGGGAATGTAATCAATTAAGATTGGAACACTTAAACGACGAAGAGAGGGAAGAGTTAAAGAAGGTCTTATATGTGTTTAAGGATGTGCAGTACAGAGAAGGTGACAATTTGACTTTCACAAGTACAATCAAGCACGATATCAAAACTCAACATGAAGACCCGGTCTACAGACGACCATACAAATATGCCCAGATACATGATCAGGAGGTAAACCAGCAAATCAAAGATATGATCAGGCAGGGAATAATTCGAAAGTCGAATTCTCCTTACTGCTCGCCCATATCTATGATTCCGAAGAAGATAGATGCTTCAGGAAAGCAAAAATATCGAATGGAAGTAGACTATAGAAGTCTAAATGAAATAACAGTTAAGGACAAATTCCCAACTCCACGAATGGATGAAATCCTAGACAAACTAGGTAAATGTCAGTATTTTACGACAATCGATTTAGCAAAAGGTTTCCATCAAATACCCATGGAACCTAGCTCAATCCCCAAAACTGCGTTCTCCACTAAGCATGGACATTACGAGTTCACTCGTATGCCCTTTGGGCTAACCACTGCCCCAGCTACCTGTATGAACAATCTGCTAGAAGAGTTAATCTTCAAAGATTGCTTTGTATACTTAGATGACATCATTATATTTTCCACTTCATTGGAAGAACACTTGTTGTCACTAAGGAGAGTATTTGGAAAGTTGAGAGACGCCAACTTGAAGCTACAAATGGATAAATGTGAATTCATGAAAAAGGAAACTAAATTCCTAGGTCATGTAGTCACTACTGAAGGAATAGTACCAAATCCAGGCAAAATCTCTGCCATTGTCAAATTTCCAATACCAGAAACGACTAAACAAATAAAGTCATTCTTAGGTCTGTGCGGGTTCTACAGGAAATTCATTCCTAATTTTGCAAACATAGCAAAACCCATGACACTCAAACTAAAAAAAGGAGCTGTCATAGACCCCAAGGAAGAAAAGTACGTCGAGGCATTTGAGAGACTAAAAGTACTCAGACCCTATCCTTGCGTTCCCAGACTTTGACAAAATGTTCACGGTAACAACCGACGCTAGTAACATAGCATTGGGAGCGGTTTTGTCACAAGAACACAAACCGATCTGCTACGCTAGCAGAACCCTAAATGAACATGAAATAAACTATTCAGCCATCGAAAAGGAATTATTAGCGATCGTATGGGCAAGCAAGTATTTCCGTTCATACCTGTTCGGTAGAACATTCGAGATACAAAGCGATCATAAACGCTTGATTTGGTTGAACAACCTCAAGGAGCCAAATATGAAATTACAAAGGTGGAAAATAAAACTGAATGAGTTTGATTTTAAAATGAAATATCTACCAGGCAAAGAAAATCATGTAGCTGATGCCTTATCAAGGGTAAAGATTAATGAAAATCTCCTTGGAGAAGCTTCCAATAGCGTTGGTGCAACTGTACATAGCGCACAGGAAGACAATCTAAATCACATTGCTATCACGGAAAGACCAATTAACTATTACAATCGGCAAATTGAGCTAATAAAAGGCAATGAAGATAAGGTAGAAACAATTCGTTATTTTCACAAGCTAATCATCAAGATCACGTATAAGGAAATGACTAACACCTTACGGAAGGATATAATAAAGGAATATCTATGCACCAAAAAGAGCGCATTATATTTCCATAACGAAATAGATTTTCCTCCATTCCAAAAAGCCTATTTAGAAATCATTAATTCTAACAATATAACCAAAGCTATTAAATCAAGCACGAAACTCCTAGATATTCAGAATTACGCTGAATTTAAAGAAACCATATTAAAGAATCATAAAGGCTTACTCCATCCAGGGATTGTAATGTGCCAGAAATTCATGTTCGTAGAGGTGTGAGATTGTATGTACGGATGGAGGTTGTACATACTTTTTTTTGACGGTCAGACACCAATAGTATAGCAGGATTTCGGAACGTGTACCTCTAGCTATGCTCTAACTAGCTCGCCGGAATGTCGTGGGATCTTTCCTACTCTCCTATCTGCTATACGAACACATTCGCAAAGATGTTTTAGGTACACTTGATTTAATGTTCAAAAGGAACTCTACCAAAGAAATCAAAAAGAAAATAATGTGAATTTTAACTAACTGTTTAACCGACTACCGACAAATAGTCAGGCTATATTCCGTCGCTCTTGGGGACCTCAGATGACTTTGACCCCTTCTCTACCCTCCCTACCTTTGTATCGACAGCATAACCCTAATCGAGCGCATCTCTATTTGATCATCGGACTTCCTCAGGCTCTACTCAGGACAAACACGAAAGGTTTAATGTTCCATTATTATCTACTAATTATTATTTAATAATTCAAAATTTAAGGGTTTGGACTTCATGGTTTTTCAGATAAGTATAAACTTAGCATAAAGTAATTAAATAAAGAAGGAGGAAATAGTAGCAAGTTATACCTAGTTATATGTGTATATGTATATAGGACTTATGTGTAGAGAATATGGCGTAAAAGAAATTAAATTGGAAAGAAGAGAAAAATATGATAATTATATAACTAGAAGGCAAACGTGAAAGTAAAGTTAGTAGCCGATCCGCTTTAAATTCTAGCACGGATATGGTTGTTTTATATACCGGAATAGAAGTTTTATCAGACAGATATATATTTCGAAATTACTCGAGAATTCCGTTTAAGGAAGTTTCGTAACTCACTCATACTTTATACGAATTATCCGGCGTGTCCGTTAAGCTCAAGGGGCGACGTAGGAACATATTCTGAGGAAGGGAGAAAAATCATGAATATACAGGTCTTCACTTCTAATTCGGATGAAACACCGATTTTCTTTCCATTTCCATACCCGTACGACGACGATTTGCCACTCAACGGCTGATCTTAAAAAAATGTAGTTTTCATTTGCGCTAATTTCTAATTATGGGTAATTATATACATTATTGGTTTTTTTTATACCCGATACTCAAAATGAGTATTGGGGTATATTAGATTTGTGGTAAAAGTGGATGTGTGTAACGTCCAGAAGGAATCGTTTCCGACCCCATAAAGTATATATATTCTTGATCAGCATCAATAGCCGAGTCGATTGAGCCCTGTCTGTCTGTCCGTCTGTCCGTCCGTCCGTCCGTCCGTCCGTCCGTCCGTCCGTCCGTCCGTCCCCTTCAGCGCCTAGTGCTCAAAGACTATAAGAGCTAGAGCAACGATGTTTTGGATCCAGACTTCTGTCATATGTCACTGCTACAAAAATATTTCAAAACTTCGCCCCGCCCACTTCCGCCCCCACAAAGGACGAAAATCTGTGGCATCTACATTTTTAAAGATACGATAAAACCAAAAACGCAGAATCGTAGAGGATGACTATATGTTCTAGACTGTAAAATCTCAACCAGATCGTATAATTATTATAGCCAGAATCAAGAAAACAATTTCATTCTTTCTCGCTCTGTCTCTCTCTAACACACAGGTTTCATAGTCGGTTTTGCCAATTGCAAAATATGAGTTCAAGGATCTCAGAACCTATAAGAGCCAGAGCAACCAAATTTGGTATCCACACTCCTGTGATATCGGACCTTGACCGTTTCGTGTCCAAATTTCGCCACACCCCCTTCCGCCCCCGCAAAGGACGAAAATCTGAGCATCCACAAATCTCAGAGACTATTAAGGCTAGAGTGACCAAATTTGGTACCCGCACTTCTGTTAGATCTTACTATAAAACGTATATCTTTGAATTTCGCCCCACCCCCTTCCGCCCCCACAAAGGACGAAAATCTGTTGCATCCACAATATTGCACATTCGAGAAAACTAAAAACGCAGAATCATAGATAATGACCATATCTATCAGATTGCTGAATCTGGATCAGATCGGATCATTTTTGTAGCCAAAAGCAAGAAATCAATTTTCAGTGGCTACGCAGCGCCCGACGTCACGCTCAGACTGATTTTCTGTCTCTCTCGCACGCACTCTTTGTCGTGTCGTTCAATATTAGCGGCGTCTGCCGCAGGAGAGCCATACTGACTTAGTATCGGGTATAACTGTAGAGTTGCGGTCTCCGCAGCAACTCACAACGTTCCCCGTCGTTCTTTTTAAATCTATACAATACAAAAATAGTTGGTGCGTAGCCTAATCTTTAATAAATGGAAAATCTCATGACGAGACTCAAAACTAATACTTTGGTACATTTTCACACGACGACTATTAAACGGCAGTGTGGATCGCCGCAGAATAATGTTTTATTTTCACAGTTTGAGAGCCACTCCACACACTGCGAAGAACTACATGCGAAAGCCTTAGCCGCGCGCTTGAGTCATAAGCGAGAAGGGTGACGAGTGCGGCATATTAGTTTCTCCTAATTCGCAAGAAAACCATTCTTCTCGTCTTACTCCAAAATGTACTTCAGATCAAGTATGCCTCCACATAACTTCGGGTTTCACTCTAGTATATCTTCGGACGGCTCTTTCTGGTTTATTTGGTTGTAGTTATCGTTGGTTTATGTAGATGCTGGTTCCTGGGAAATCCGAGGTCTTTCCCAGATCTTCTAAGAAATCGATGGACTTTGACGACCTCGTTCTTGGAGGGGGGTCAATTGGTTTTTCTTTCCCAGTGTCGAACGTAGTAAGATTTCCAGCCCTATGATACGAGACTGTTAAAGCTGTGTCACTATTGTAAGGTCCAAATACCTTTTATTTTTCTTAATCCAAAAGGAATAATGTAGTCCACCAGAACTTCAATTTACTTGGCACGTGTTTTATTGCACAACGTTCTCAAATTCACTTGGATATATATATTTGTATAAAAAGACACATCCGAATTCGCACAGCTTCACTATAGCAATGATCTAGCCAGAAGTTCTATTACTTGCATTAGCCCTTACGATCGGAACTTTACCTTCCACAACCAACGGGGTAATCGTACGATTTTAGACAAAGCTTACACCTTGCTTCCCTAGATAACGGAGTAATCGTACGATGCTAAGCAAAGCTTACACATAGCTTCCACGACTAACGGAGTAATCGTATGATTTCTAGTAAAGCTTTAAAACATAGCTCCCACAGATCCACGCTGCTTCTTTAAATTAGACATTAAGCTCTTCAATGGAAGCTTTAACTACTGCTCTCTTGTAATTGATCTCTTATCTTGTTTTTGTAAAGAGCAGAGTTAATGTTAAACGCGAGGGCCGTACTTCCCAAGCTGTTCTCTGGAGTTTTAGAGTCACAACTGGCCACTACACCACAGTTGAGGAAGCGCTAGTTTTAACTGGCGAAGCCTAAACGGATAAAGGACAGTTGCCTAGTGTTTCACTTGTATGTCTTTGAGGTGAAACATTCCTAAGTTTTTACCCTGTTCGTTCTTCAGTTGATAATAGGATGAGCCAACTCGTCTAGATACCACGCCTGAAATAAAAACCGGCGCTAACTTTGCATTGAACTTTTTAATAGCATTGCTTTGGCAGAAATTGCGGGCAAGTACTGGCTCTCCAACCTTAAACTCTACTTTCCGACAGCGTAGATTATATCGCCTAGCATTTTGTTCATGTGACTCTTTCACCTTTTTCTTTGCCGATTCGCGAATAATTTGTAGTGCTTCCGGATAACTAATGCGGCTATCCTCCGATAAGAGTCTTAAGCGGCGAAGCAACTCATAGTCTTTGCCATTCAGAATCATATTTTGTCCAAAGGTTAGGAAATAGGGCGAGTACCCGGTGCTTTGGTGAATGTTGGATCTGAGAGCAGCACTGATTTCCGGTAATTTGGTATCCCAAGTGGAATGATCCCGGCTTATGTAAGCTCTTATAGCTGCTAACCCCGATCTATTGAGTCTCTCACTGGCATTCGCCTGTGGTGAATATATCGCCGTACGAATATGTTGTATCCCAAAGCGGGTTAGGAAAGCCTGATAGGCTCCAGAAACGAATTGAGATCCGTTATCTGTTAATATCACCTCGGGGACTCCAAATGTACAGAACAAATAATTTTCGAGGTAATCGCACACCCGATTGGAAGTAAACACCCTAAGGGGGCATAGGAAATGAAATTTTGTGAAGTGATCTACGATAATAAGTAAACCAATATGCCCTTTCTTGGATCGGGGATATGGACACCAGACACCATTGGTTTTCCCATGGGTGGTTTCAACACGGTGTTCGGGTGTTTGGTGTGACGACACACTTCACAATGAGTTACATACTCACGTATTTGCTTGATCATTTTTGGCCAAAACAAATATCTTTTAATCTTTTCGATGGTTTTCCCTACTCCACTGTGAGCGGCATTGGGCGCATCATGGGCCCGCGAGATTACACCTTGGGTGAGTTCCCTAGGAATCCACAATTTCCAAGATAGATTATCTACACCATTATTTCCCTGATCAGGTTCGGTTCTTTTGTAGACAAAATCATTGAGAATCTTCAAGTCTGGTAATTTGTCTTGCTTAGCGCGAATGTTATCAATTAAGGTCATATATTCTGGTGATTTAAATTCTGCGGCAGATAGATCAACTATCGGACCCTGCTCTTCCATTTCAGAAACAGTAATTTCCTCTTTACGCGATAGGGCATCCGCTACCACGTTTAGTGAGCCCTTCCGGTGCGTTATCTCAAAAGAGAATCCCTGTAGTTTTATGGCCCATCGAGCTAATCTACCAGACAACTCCTTCTGACGCATAAGCCATTG
This sequence comes from Drosophila miranda, assembly GCF_003369915.1. Taxonomy (NCBI): domain Eukaryota; kingdom Metazoa; phylum Arthropoda; class Insecta; order Diptera; family Drosophilidae; genus Drosophila; species Drosophila miranda. The sequence continues at coordinate 21,275,687 of NW_022881603.1, read as the reverse complement.
TAATGAGGCATGATCGGTTGCCTGACCTTCTACATAAGCACGAAACTTTTTAATTCCCTTTATCACCGCTAAACATTCTAATTCCGTGACTGAGTAGTTTTTCTGAGCTTTAGATAGCTTCCGGACATGAATGCTACGGGTAATTCTTCTCCTTCTTCGTTTTTCTGAACTAACACACAACCAATTCCTACAGTACTAGCATCACATAACAGCAAAAAGGGTTTTGAGAAATCAGGAGTAGACAAAATGGGAGCTGACGTCAAGCACTGTTTAAGTTTTTCAAATGCCTGATTGGCCAAAGGGTTCCACGCATACGCTTTCGGTTTCTTTAATAGTTCTGTGAGGGCGCCACTTACCGTTGCATAATTGTCGACGAAACGACGGTACCACCCAGCAAGACCAAGGAATCGTCGCAATTGTTTCACCGTCTTGGGAACGGGGAATTCTTTAATAGCTTCAATTTTACTCGGATCCGTCTTTACCTGTCCGTATCCAATGATGAACCCCAGATACTTAATCTCACGCATGCAAAAGTGCGACTTGGCAATGTTTATCGTAAGATTAGCCTTTCGTAAGTGTACTGCAACTTCTCTCAGTAACATTAAATGGGATTCGAAATCGTCTGATAAAATTAGTAAGTCATCGAGGTAAACAAACACTCTCGTACGCAAGTTAGCAGGTATTACCTTATCCATTAAACGACAGAGGGTTTGTGAGGCAATGGTTAGACCAAAAGGCATAACTTTGTATTGATACAGCGGTCGGTTAGGTATGGTAAACGCGGTGTATTGGCGTGAAGACTCCTCTAGGGGAATTTGCCAATAAGCATGCTTCATATCGAGTCCCGTTATGTATTTGGCAGGTGGCAATCGACTGAGTATCCCATCTACATGGGGAAGGGGGTATGCATCTTTTCGGGTATATTTGTTGATCTCTCGAGAATCAAGGCATAACCTATTCTTGTTCCCTTTCTTTACTAGGACGCAATTGCTACTCCATGGACTATTTGAAGGTTCTATCACGCCCAGCTTAATCATCTTCTCTACTTCTTCGAACATCACTTTCTCTTTCGCGGGAGAAATGGGCCAATGTCGTTGTTTGACGGGTATTTCGGCATTGATTACCATAGAATGTTGTATTAGGTGTGTACGACCTAGTCCGTCGCATTCATATGACGGGAAGGTTCTTATTACCGCCTCTAATTGGTTCCTTTGTTCTTCATTTAGGGAATGCATTTTAGGCGTTTCCTTCATAATCGTGTCGTCTCTATTCTCCAAACAGCTCACAGTTCCTTCTCGGGTCAATAATTGGGATAGAAGACCGAAATCTTTCCAAAAGTCAACTCCTAAATAAACATCTTGCTTTAAATCTGGTATGATAAAGAACTCTACTTCCTTAACTATTTTACGGAATTCAATCGGGACCACCAATTTGGACACTACGGTACAAGCTTCGTTGCTGGCAGTGCGTATGGTTCCCAAACACTTCTGAGATTGTGGGTGATGTGCTAAAAAGGTTGCTGCTCTCCCACCCAAACAACTAATGGTTGCTCCTGAATCCAGCAAAGCCTTATAAGTTTGCCCTTCGATCATTACCTCCGTGTACAATCGGTTATCTGAACTCAGAATAACTGCTGAGACTAAACGTTTTCGAACAGATTGGACCTTTTTCCAGAACGCTCGTCTCCGGACCGTCGATCGTTTGGGCTTAACTATCAATTTAAACCACGTATTCACATTTTCTGAATCTAACTCTTTGCTCTCCATCGTTTGAGTCGCTACATCTATACCTGTACAAATTTGGTGTAGTATCATATCCGGTTTTACGTCAACTACCCCTTCGGAAAGCCCTCTTAAGGTAGTTGGTTTACTTTCGTTTAGTTGCTGTTCTTGGTCGGATGTACTGACTGGGCTCCGGTCGGTACATCCCGTTTTAAGTTTTTCGATGGGTTACATTTGACGCATCGAGGTTTATAAATATCCTTAGCACCACACCCATAGCAAAAAATTCGCCTTTCTCCTAAACAATCTTCAAAACGATGCCCTTCCTGGTCGCAGTTCCAGCATACCAGTTTCTTACGATAAATCTGCGAAACGTCTTCTTCCTCCATATCTTCATTGTCCGTAAGTATTTCTGCTACATTCGGTTTGCTGAATTTACCTCGTGGAAAAGGGTTATGGTTGTCTTTACAGAAGTTTTCATGCTTGCGAACTTCTTCTCTCAGGCCAGTTCGATCGCTGATTTTGAGATGCAAGAGTTCATATCTGAGGGCCGTTTTTGCGTTACGTTTTAAAATGTCTACTAACTTATTTTCGCTAACCTCGTGTGAGAGCCTGGACACTAATTCTTCGACGGCCGTCTGGTAATCGTCAAACGATTCACCCTCTCTCTGACGGCGTTTTCTAATCAACTCCCACAAGTCGAAATCATCTTTAGCATCATCGAATCGTTGTCTGAACGAGGCAGAAAAAGTTTGCCAAGAAAACTGTGGGTTCTTTCTATGGAAGTTCCAAAACCAATCGCTGGCTTTAGACGAGAAAAGCAGATGCATATTGTCACAGAGTAATTCGTAATCGTTATTTAAAGTGGAGGATGTAAGTGAACGAACCCTGTACAGGAATTCGTCGACGTGCATAGCGTCTTTGGATCCGTCAAACTTTAGTCGCCAACTGGCTAAGATATTAGCGGCCTTCCCAGGAGCTATTGCCCTGTTAGAGACATTTGGATGTGGTAATCCCCTTTCCCTTCCATTTTCTGAAGACAACGAGTTTCCTGTTATATTAGGCTCGTGATTTTGCCTTGTCGCTTGCACAGGCGTGCTATCTGAAGCTATAGTCATCCTGCCTAATTGTCCGCGTAGATTTTCTTCGATCAAATTCTTAACGAATGAACTAAGCTCCACCATCATATCTTTCTGCTCACCTTTTATCAGGGCTTTTATAACCTCAAGGGTTCTTTCCGGCATATCTCCTTCGCCCGACCTATGGCTGATACTGCCCAAAGAATTATCCCGAAATTGTTGAGACTGCAACCTAGTATGCATCCCTCTGCGCGATGTAGTTCCCCGTCCCTGTTTAGGCCTAGCCCCTCTTGACTTTTGATGTTCTCTCTCTGAAGCGTTTGACTCCGGGTTGGATCCCCCTTCTAACGGCACTATACCCGAACCCATTTCGGGTGGTAATTCGGCTGCTAGAGTATTCTCATCAAACGAAAGTTCCTCCGGATTCAACTCCGCCCTACATACGGGGCAATTTCTGTTATTTTTCACGAATTCTTTCATGCAAGTATCATGATACCTGTGCCCACAAGATGCAGTACATATTAGTTGACTTCTTCTTATGGCTTCTTGACATATACCACAGATCTGGGCGTCCACGTCACCCGACGCCTTGCCCCCTGGGGTACGTTGTACTGGTGACATGTTAAGGTAACCCAGTAATACGAGTTCTGATCACTAAAAGTTTGGAAATCCCTAATTATAGGACCAAAGCTTCAATAAATTCTACAACATTTTCCTAAATACCCAATATTTGTCCTTTTCGGGCTTGACTCCGTCCGATATACGCTTTCTCTTGTCGCCGGAATATAACCTCAATGAAATCTAATTTGGTCTATGGTATGTTTATGTGGTCAGTAACCTTGGCAATGGCTAATTTCCAAATCTATATCTAGAAAATTAGACTTCCGAAAGCCATCGATACTCTTCCCTCATAAACTCTTTTGGGTTATCCTATTATAATTTGGCCGACCTATCCGCCTTTGTGAATAGCTGTCGTATATTCGCAAATTAATTCTGGTAACAAAAAAAAAATATCAGTTTCCATCCCTTGCTACCTGGCGGATTCTATTTGGTTAGGTATTCCGAAACTCAGAATCTTAAACCCAAAATTCCATCAATATCCTCCGTTACAGTAGTTGGACGGGAAGTATTAATTTTAATGTGGAATTTAAAATTGCAACGAGCAAAGTTTTTGGGGCTTTTAACCAGTATTAACTCGTACTCTGGCCCCACGTTGGGCGCTAATCTATGTAATGTGCCAGAAATTCATATTCGTAGAGGTGTGAGATTGTATGCACGGATGGAGGTTGTACATACTTTTTTTTGACGGTCAGACACCAATAGTATAGCAGGATTTCGGAACGTGTACCTCTAGCTATGCTCTAACTAGCTCGCCGGAATGTCGTGGGATCTTTCCTACTCTCCTATCTGCTATACGAACACATTCGCAAAGATGTTTTAATGTTCAAAAGGAACTCTACCAAAGAAATCAAAAAGAAAATAATGTGAATTTTAACTAACTGTTTAACCGACTACCGACAAATAGTCAGGCTATATTCCGTCGCTCTTGGGGACCTCAGATGACTTTGACCCCTTCTCTACCCTCCCTACCTTTGTGTGCCGTTTAATCGACAGCATAACCCTAATCGAGCGCATCTCTATTTGATCATCGGACTTCCTCAGGCTCTACTCAGGACAAACACGAAAGGTTTAATGTTCCATTATTATCTACTAATTATTATTTAATAATTCAAAATTTAAGGGTTTGGACTTCATGGTTTTCCAGATAAGTATAAACTTAGCATAAAGTAATTAAATAAAGAAGGAGGAAATAGTAGCAAGTTATACCTAGTTATATGTGTATATGTATATAGGACTTATGTGTAGAGAATATGGCGTAAAAGAAATTAAATTGGAAAGAAGAGAAAAATATGATAATTATATAACTAGAAGGCAAACGTGAAAGTAAAGTTAGTAGCCGATCCGCTTTAAATTCTAGCACGGATATGGTTGTTTTATATACCGGAATAGAAGTTTTATCAGACAGATATATATTTCGAAATTACTCGAGAACTCCGTTTAAGGAAGTTTCGTAACTCACTCATACTTTATACGAATTATCCGGCGTGTCCGTTGCGCTCAAGGGGCGACGTAGGAACATATTCTGAGGAAGGGAGAAAAATTATGAATATACAGGTCTTCACTTCTAATTCGGATGAAACACCGATTTTCTTTCCATTTCCATACCCGTACGACGACGATTTGCCACTCAACGGCTGATCTTAAAAAAATGTAGTTTTCATTTGCGCTAATTTCTAATTATGGGTAATTATATACATTATTGGTTTTTTTTCTTTTTAAATCTATACAATACAAAAATAGTTAGTGCGTAGCCTAATCTTTAATAAATGGAAAATCTCATGACGAGACTCAAAACTAATACTTTGGTACATTTACACACGACGACTATTAAACGGCAGTGTGGATAGCCGCAGAATAATGTTTTATTTTCACAGTTTGAGAGCCACTCCACACACTGCGAAGAACTACATGCGAAAGCCTTAGCCGCGTGCTTGATTCATAAGCGAGAAGGGTGACGAGTGCGGCATATTAGTTTCTCCGAATTCGCAAGAAAACCATTCTTCTCGTCTTACTCCAAAATGTACTTCAGCTCAAGTATGCCTCCACATAACTTCGGGTTTCACTCTAGTATATCTTCGGACGGCTCTTTCTGGTTTATTTGGTTGTAGTTATCGTTGGTTTATGTAGATGCTGGTTCCTGGGAAATCCGAGGTCTTTCCCAGATCTACTAAGAAATCGATGGACTTTGACGACCTCGTTCTTGGAGGGGGGTCAATTGGTTTTTCTTTCCCAGTGTCGAACGTAGTAAGATTTCCAGCCCTATGATACGAGACTGTTAAAGCTGTGTCACTATTGTAAGGTCCAAATACCTTTTATTTTTCTTAATCCAAAAGGAATAATGTAGTCCACCAGAACTTCAATTTACTTGGCACGTGTTTGATTGCACAACGTTCTCAAATTCACTTGGATATATATATTTGTATAAAAAGACACATCCGAATTCGCACAGCTTCACTATAGCAATGATCTAGCCAGAAGTTCGATTACTTGCATTAGCCCTTACGATCGGAACTTTACCTTCCACAACCAACGGGGTAATCGTACGATTTTAGACAAAGCTTACACCTTGCTTCCCTAGATAACGGAGTAATCGTACGATGCTAAGCAAAGCTTACACATAGCTTCCACGACTAACGGAGTAATCGTATGATTTCTAGTAAAGCTTTAAAACATAACTCCCACAGATCCACGCTGCTTCTCTAAATTAGACATTAAGCTCTTCAATGGAAGCTTTAACTACTGCTCTCTTGTAATTGATCTCTTATCTTGTTTTTGTAAAGAGCAGAGTTAATGTTAAACGCGAGGGCCGTACTTCCCAAGCTGTTCTCTGGAGTTTTAGAGTAACAACTGGCCACTACAGGATAGAGAAAACCGTCAATTGGTTTAGGGGAAAATACTATTACCCGGATTATCAAAAACTAATCCAAAACATCATAAACGAATGTCCTACTTGTAATATTGCCAAAACAGAGCATAGAAATTCGAAGTTGGCATTCGAAACTACACCGGAAATACTGAACATCAGAGAGAAATACGTCATAGATTTCTATATGGTTGGTAACCAACAGTTCCTATCATGTATTGACGTATACTCGAAGTTTGCCACTCTTGTAGAAGTAAAAAGTCGTGACTGGTTAGAAGCAAAAAGAGCCATCATGAAAGTTTTTAACGAGATGGGCAAAGCAATTGAAATCAAAGCCGATAAAGATTCAGCTTTTATGTGCACAGCATTGCAAGCATGGCTGAATGCGGAAAACGTCAAAATAGAGATCACTTCCAGCAAAAATGGAATATCTGACGTAGAAAGATTTCATAAAACAGTAAATGAAAAATTAATAATAATATCTAGCGAGGATAACCCAGAAGATAGATTCACGAAGTTTGAATTAATTCTTTATACTTATAATCATAAAACCAAACATAATACCACAAATAGGACACCAGCTGATATATTCATTTATGCAGGCTCACCTGATTATGACACCCAACTAAATAAAGTGAATAAAATCACTCAATTAAATAAAAACCGCATAGAGTATGAAGTAGATACCCGCTATAAACTATCACCTCTAGTTAAGTCTAAGGTAACAAATCCTTTCAAAAGGACGGGTGAAATTAGACAGGTAGACGAAAAACATTATGAAGAAAAGAATAGGGGTAGGAAAATAACTCATTATAAATCAAAATTCAAGAAAAAAAAGAAATCTAATAGAAGCAAATATAATAATTCCAGAGAAACCGAGGAAGTTAATGGAATCGGCGAACTTCAACACAATTAAAATCCTCGTCTTCCTCATAATTACCATCGTAATGGCACAGGGCCAAAACATAGAAATAAATCCTATAAAATCCCAAAACGGATATATGATATTCAAAACTGGATCGATTAACATACCTATCAATTACGAATACCATTATCTAACTGTTAATGTAACTAAAACCGAAGAACTATACCAAAATTTATTAATGCAAGCCACTAATTTCCAGGACATAATCCAAATAAAATATCTAGTAGACAAATTGTAAAGAGAAATGAACGGGCTAAAAATAACCAAAAGAAATAAAAGAGGCCTAATCAATATAGTAGGATTAGCCTACAAATATCTCTTTGGAACACTAGATCAGGAAGATAAAGTCGATTTGAAACAAAAAATAGAAAATTTAGCCAGCCATAGCATTCAAATGAATGAACTAAATTTGGTAATAGATGCAGTTAATAGCGGAATAAACGTTATAAACAAACTAAATGAAGAAAAAGACAGGAATCAACAAATAGAAATTTTGATATTCAATCTACAACATTTCACAGAATATATCGAAGATATAGATCTAGGTATGCAATTAACTAGGCTCGGTATATTTAATCCAAAATTATTAAAACAAGACTACCTGGAACAAATAAATTCTGAGAAAATACTAAATATAAAAACCTCCACATGGCTAAAATCCGATACCAACGAAATTCTAATAATTTCCAACATTCCCAAAGACATTACAAAAGTACCAATCTATAAAATCGTTCCGTATCCAGACGAATTAAATAACATGTTAACAGATATGACATACGACAAGTACTACATAAAAAATGAAGAAGTATTTGTTAAAGAAACTAGATTGAAAACCAATGACAATTGTATAAAAGGAATTTTAATGCAAATTCCCACTAAATGTCCATATTCCAAAACTTTTCAAAACTTTCAAATAAACTTTATTGAACCCAATATACTAATCACATGGAATCTTCCAAAAACAACGCTAAACCAGAATTGTGTAAACCAAGAAATCATAGCGGAAGGAAATACCATTATAAAAATCTACAACTGTTCAATCCAATTAAATGAATTTACAATATCAAACACAATGTTAGAATTTGCCCAGAATGTTTATGTCAACAACAACATAACTAAAACAAAACCACTGTCGTATGTCCAAACTAATGAAATAATTATGCAATACACCAAATATAGTAACCTATTACAAATAAGTCTACTAATTTCATTTGTCATAATTATATTAGTACTACTAAGTTATGTAGCTGTTAAATTTAAGAAAACTTCTAAAAGAGTCACGGTTAAATGTATTAACCCTATAATAGAAGCAGAAGAGGAACCAACCTCAGCCACCGCACTTGACACCCCGTCACTATAGCCGAGGGTAATCGCCTAGGGACAGGCTAATAACAAACGTTGGGGAAGTGACATATCCATAATTCCCCACATCCCATACACATTATGTTTATGTACAATTCATCCACCCCATCCACACAAGTAACAGGACCCCACTCAAGAATCAATAACTGTTTCTTCCCATACTCCAAGCTAGGGCCCCCCATAATATAAACAATGGACCACATTGTTTCATCAACATTAGAATCACGCCACTCTCGAGAAATCGATTCTTTAGAATCACGCCACTCATGAGGACCAATCAAAGCTAGACATAAAACCAAGGAGTATCACATTCCTAGCTCCGTCATGTAATGCAACACCGATCGCCAGCAGTGGATGCCTTTCATCAAAGCCGACGCATCCCCAAATATCGATCCAGGCACGTACGCCACCGACACGAAGATGCAGCCGAGGAAAGCAACGCTCGAAGCCAGAGTCGGGAGTTCCAAGAGAAGGGCTCATGGAAACTAGCCAGCAGCAGAGAGATCAGTTCCGTTTGAGACAAGCAGACCCAAAGTCAAGTCGGGGAATTCATTTAAATCTTGTGACATAAAGATATTTAAGTTGTAAAATAAAAGTCTTTTTTTAAAAAACTTAAAATCGAGTTGAGGATATTTAACTATATATACATACATATAAATGTGTCGCTGTGTATAGTAATAATAAAAATTAAAAAGAATCTACAAACACAGCCAGAGCGGCGCAATATATGAAATAAGAGACTTCAAGTGAAGTTTCAGTTGAAGTCAACCCCAGCGTCCGTCCCATATGTACGAACGAGTGGCGGATACAAAATATCCACCACTCATTTTTTTCTTTTTCCTATTTTCAAAGTACATAGTGGAGGGATCAAGTTACACGTCTCTCCACAGCCGCCACAATAAAGACCAACAAATGAACGAATAAACAAAACTGCTAATAATAAAAAAAAAGAAGGAAAAGAGGAGGAAAAAACACAGCATATCACTTTATATCAAAACAACATTGCGCACCACAAAAATCGGTGGCGGAAAAAAAAAAACTTTTCTATACCCTTTATTAACATGCCACTGGGTCCACGCAAATATACATTATAAACGATACACTTACCACATATATTACAGACTTCAACAATTTTAAACAAATTCCCTCAAAAAGGGGAACGACAAACAAGTAAAATAAATTGTTGTACACATTTTACCACTTTACACTTTTACTCTATTTAAGAATTCATATACAAAAAAAAATTAAACAATTACTGTCACAACAAAATATTACAATAGAATTAGACCATGAAATGTATAACATACTTTCACTGGAATCAACAACAGTAAACAAAACTCTAACTTTTAAAATTAAAATACCCATGCTATCACAGGAACAATACCAATTGTACCGATTAAAACCCTTACCGTTCAACAACACAAAATTTGTAATTCTCCCACAATACATTATTAGAAATAAGCTAGAAATTAAGATTTTAAATTCACCTTGTATTAAACTGGGCAAATTGCATGTATGTGAAACCCCGACAGCACCGACAAATCCAGACTGTCTAATCAACCTACTCAACAATAACAAAGCGACTTGCAATATCGTCAACGGCGGAAACCAACCGCGAATATTCGTACCAATAAAGGGTCTACTACTAATCTTCAACGCCAAGAATGTAAATGTTACGTCCGATTGCATGTCAGACAAGACGTTCAGCGGCCATGGTCATCCACTACGAGAACTGCTCAATCTCCGCGGACGGCATCAAATATGTCGACGCTGCCACCACCATAGCAGACAAAATTAAGATCAACATGCCACATATTCAAAACTTAACGACATTAACCTCAAATAAGGAATTGAGCCTCCAAGACTTACACCTAAACGATCTGGAGAACAGCCTGGAGGTTATCCGACTAAGAGACCAAGCAACTGCACACTTGACAGCCGTTTATGTGCTCATCGGAATCCTGCTCATAGCCACAACCCTCGTATGGATCTTCAAACGCAGAACAATAACTTCACACCCGCCAGCCTGGACTCCGTTGTAACTCCTGCCACGGCTTCGTTGGCAATACCCTCATTGTGGCCATCGTTCCAAGTTAAGGGGGGAGGAGTTACCGATAACGGTACCGCGACACCCCCACCTAAACCCCCTCGGGCCATGGCAATGTTCCACTGAACGACTATGTCATTCAACCCGGACATTGTAATGTCCAGCTCAACACTTTGACCACTTTGACTGTTGCAACATTCTACATACCGCGGCACAAACAACCGCCTACACATCTTAACATGAACAACATCGAAACTGGAACCCGCCATCCGGCATAATGCCGATTTGGCGGTTTCACATACGCTAGCCCGTTGCAACATTTTATACTTATGTATGCCTTATGTACTAAACTCAAAGCCTCTGCGAAGGCTTCCTAAGAACATAATTAATAAACTCAGAACACTTCAATTTGGAACTCAAACCCGAACAGTCATACTTTATTCAAACTCAAACACCAATCTTTTGAAAAGACAGAAATATAAACCCATACAAGAACGACCAGGACCATCTACAAAAAGAAGAAGGACGAACTGGTAACTCGCGCGGGGCTAGTACTTCAATTCTCTTTTACGCTACCTTCGCCTCCGAAGTGCTACTCGGCTTCGTCAATGCCTCGGTCAGCACGAGCTCGAGCCAACCCAGAAATATGCTTGTAGTTGTGTATATGTGTATGTGCTAGGTCGGCACGGCCATAAACCGGTTTCGCCCGCAGCATATGTATACGGCTTTTAGCTTCACACACAAGGGCACTGAAAGCATGTCAGTGCTGCGTGCCGAAACCGTAGGGCAGCGTGGTCGCTGATGTCTTTGGCGCGGCACAGTGGGGACTCAGCCGAAATAGTCAAAAAATTGTATGAGTGCTTTAGATAAATTTAATGTACGCAACTAATAGAGAATTTTCCAATCGAATTTTCAAGATACGCTTTCAAACGACATAAGTCCGCCAGAAAAAAAGCGACATAATTCCGCCGGCAAAATGTACTGGGCGGAGATATGTCGTCGGAGATATGACGCTATGCCGAGTGGAAGTGTTTCTTTTAAGATGTTCCATGGATTAAAGTCAATATTGTTATGGAATGTCGCATGGAATGGGCCATTCGTTTATGATTATGTAAAATATAATATTCTAACCCTTTCCCTTCATTTTAGTGACGGCATCAAAATGCTTAGAGGCAGGAGCCGGACCTGAGTGGAGGATTGCACCATTGTGGACACTTGGCAGTCGAAGACATCTAGATCATCCGCATTTCCAAGTAGGTTTCAGATAAGATATGTATCCTCTCCAAACAATCACTATAATATCTCGTAGCTCCCTGTTGAGAGAGCTAAGGAGGTGCCAGGACGCGCCAGGACACTTAAGATGTGGAGAGAAAAGGGAAATGCAATCGGCAGCTGGCTGTTGGCTATCACAGGTAAACCCTTCACTCATCCAATTAATTGTACATCAGATAACCATTATACACAGACATAAAGAGGGGCATAGCCATAAGATTGTTTATGGACAAAGGTCAACAGCGAGCGAATCGAATCGAATGATAAACGGAAGCAGGGAAAAAACATCAGCCCATAAGAGTCATCCATCCGCTTTATACATACGTAGACCATCAACAGACAGCACACAGATCAAAGAACTGACTAAGAAATTATCCAATAAACATATGGATATTAGCTTGAAGAAACCGCAGAGCAGAGCAGAGCCATAGGCATGATGTTATGGCTTTTAGCAGGGTTTTCAGACGACAAGTAGACGAGTAAGACAGGCAGAATAACGGGGAGAAAGAGGGGAGATATGGAAATACTTTTCTTGGTTTAGGTTTATGAAAAGCGTCTTTCACTCATCATCTCATAACACACACCGAACGTATTGAAATACTCGTAGGCGCCTACCAAGTGCGATCCGATGGATCGAATCGAAGCTGTTTAGATTGGGAGCCTAGATGTTTGATTTGCTTCTTTTTGTTTGGTTTTTCTAGCTGGTAGATAGACCATTAACAATTTCGATCAAAAGCATTCTCTACATTTTTCTTTTATTTGTTTCATTTCCATCTGTAACGAAAATAAATAAAGTTTTTTTGGCATTGGCTAAATTCGCTACAACCGATAATTGTTTTCCAAGTAAGTTTCAGTTTTGATATCGAACTGGTTTCATTTTGCCTATGATTTCCCCTATTATTTTTCACATTAACAAAACCCCCCTGTTTCCTTTTTGTACCGAACTATGTAAAAGAAAATCCCCTGTAAAAAAGTCAAACGAAAATTGTTGCGTTCCATTTGGGTTTGGTATTGGTTTTTGGTTTCGTTTCGTACGTGCCGTTGATTGTAAATGCCGTTCTGTCGATTGTAAGAAGCTGAACTGTACTCTTTACACTCTATATAAACCCGTATATACAATATAAATCTATATATACCATATACATATATGCATATCCCCGGCCACATCCAACAACTCGACATGTATGCCTCTTGCGTTGCAGTGAAGTCCACACCAAATACTCGTACATTTAAACGTAATTTGTAAATTGTATTATCTTCTGTGCCTCTTACAACACTGTCTCTGTCGAGTAGGTTGGGGAATGGGAAATGGCATTGGAAGAAAGTAAAAACGTTAGCATTTCACCCAACTCTTTTTCTATATACCTATATACACCCCACACGATTCACTAGCTAGTCGAAGACTGCCCGCAGGCAGGACTGTACCAGCCTTGGGTGTTCTTCCCGTCCCCGCCCCCGCCCCGCCCTCGGTATTCCACCCCTCTAAGTTTGGTTTTTCGTTTCACACTCCATTTACTGCCCTCTTCTACTTTGCTCTCTTCTCTTTCATTGTTTATTTGCAGCCATATTCGGATTTATAACTCTCATATGGATTCCGCAGGCCTCAGCCGAATGCCAAAGTATGAGTCCATTGTCTTTCCAAAACAGAAACAATTTTCTTAAAACAATCAATTACCTTTTTGCCAAAAAAAAAGAAACAAAAAACAAAGAACAAATTATGAAATACTAAGAGTCATGCATAAGTATATGAATATTCTATCTCTAACAAACTCAAATCGGTTCATTTTGGGGCGCCATGAATAAGGAATATTTTTTGTACTATTAATGTTATTTAAGATCTTTACGTTTTCCTATCCAAAGTTCAATCGACCGATCCGATCGATTGCTTTCTTCAAAGCTTTGCCCCAGCCATCCAGCAAGATCGTTGGGCTACTCTTTTCTCCTTCCTCACTTTTGTAAACTTTTAATAGCACGGTTTTATTATATGTTCTTCTTTCTTGATCGGCGTCTTCGAATGAATGTGTGTTGTCATATCGATACTTGTCGAGGACAAGTATCGATATATCGAGTACATTGGTATTTCTTATAATACTATCGATGAGTAAATCTTAAACTAATATTCAAATCTTATAAACTAATATTCATATCTTACATTCGGGCAACCTGACTACAGATCGCCCACGATCTACACACTAAGGCATACAGTTGGTTAAACATTTCTTATTCGGTATTGTCTTACTTAACATACTATTTCATCGATTAACAACATGAGACCATGGTTTTATCCTTGCACTCTACCCAGGGTTTAAGCCTTGCTGGTTCTAATATACTTCGGAATGGCATTTGCGTCAACTGACAGTCCTCAATGTCGACAACCTCATAACGATCATTATCCAATACTCTATTGATCCTGTACGGTCCTCGATACTTTGGTGCGAACTTCTTATTGATCCCCGGTGTTGTGTCCACATGCCGGACTGCTACATAGTCACCAGGTTCATACTTTAATGGGGCTCTATGTTTATGGGCATACATCTTCTCATTTCTTTTCTGCGACAACCGTATGTTCTCACTTGCTATTTCTCTTATAGTTTCCAACTCTCTAAGTTCTGACGCTAACTTTTCCTCTAGGTATTCGGTTAATTCATCTACAACGGGTCCTTTCTGGGATATTCCAAATAACAATGTGCTAGGTGTCTTTTTCGTACTGCTGTTAACGGAGTTATTAATGGCGTGCTCTACCTTGCTCATCAACCTATACCAATCGGCTTGCTCAAGGGGCTCTGACAGTTTTCCTAATATAGGAGTAAGAACACGATTCACCCGCTCCACTTGGCCATTCGCCTGCGGTGCACCTGTAGCTACCTTAATGTGCTCTATCCCTCTCTCCTGCAGAAAACTAGAGAACTCTAACGAGGTGAAACAGGTCCCACGATCTGATATTATTCTAGTAGGGCGACTATAGAAATCAAAATATTTACTTAAGGCATCCTTCGCTTCCCGCGTGCTGGTACTATTAACCGGGAACAATTTGACAAACTTAGTGAATGCATCTATTACCACAAGGAGGTGTTTTCGCTTAGATCTAATACTCGGCAACGGACCCAAATGATCAACATGTAGGGTATGAAAAGGAACACACGACTTTGGGATACTATGGAGCGTTCTGTTATGGATTGTTTTAGGCATCGAGTGTAGTATACACGGTAGACAGTTTCTGATGAAACTTGCCACTTTACTTCTCATTGACGGAAACCAGTAGGTCCTCAAAAGGTCACTCACGCACTTCTCTGCGGCCAGATGTCCTAGTTTTTCGTGTGACCGCCTTATCAACTGCTCTTCCATACACATTGGTACATAGAAACATAGTTTGTTTTCACAACTCCTCTTGTAAACAATACCATCTATCATTTAAAAATCTACTTCAATTCCATCCTCTAGCATTTTTCGAATCCTAACTACTTCCTTGTCTCGCATCTGTTCTGTTTGCAATATCAAATCAACATCTTCTGGCGTTGCACCTACTACCCCAACTATCAATGATTTTAGTAATCTTTCCTCCTGAAACTCTAACTTGTCCCTCTCTACTGTATCCTCAACACAGTTTTTCTCTTTATCTGAATTCCTACTACTAATGTACTTTACTCCCCCCACCACATCGTTAACGCTTCCTCTACATTGGCTCAAATCTCTAATTTCAATCTTCCATCCATCCTTTTCCCTATATTCACTATTCTCTATGTTATCTCTACAATCACCACCAAGGTTCTCTCTATCATCAGACTTCCACCTATTTCCCAATCTACTTCCTACTGCACTTGATTCTCCACACTCAATCGCAGGGTTCTGTACGGTACTACTACGCTCTCTATTGATATTTAATTCTCTACACTTAATCACAGGGTTCTCTACGGTACCTCTATGCTCACTACCAGTGTTGTCTATACTTACACTATTCCTTGTATATTGCTTTCTACTCTCATCTTTTTCTAAATTAGACTTTTCTAAACCGTATTTGACTCTATAACCATCCTCTAACATATTCGTCACTTGATCTTGTCTGCTCAGCGCATCAACGTGCGCCATACTGGCCCCAGGTCTGTGCATTAGGGAGTAATCATAGTTCTCTAACTCTAGGGACCACCGTGCTATCTTAGGACTAATTGACTTTCTGGTTAACGTCTGTACTAACGAATTACAATCCGTGATTATTTTGAAGGACCTATGCTCCAAATATGCTCTAAAACGCCTCAATGCATAAATTATAGCCAATGTCTCTAGTTCGAAACTATGATAACGTGATTCTCTTTCTGTTGGTTTGGCGGAATAATAGGACACAGGGTGCATCTTCCCATCATATTGTCTTTGCATCAGTATTGCGCCATAACCGTATGAACTTGCGTCTGTATGTAATTCCGTTTCTCTATTTGGGCTAAAAATGGCTAATACCGGAGGATTTGCCAACGCATTCTTAAGAGTTTCAAACGTCTTCACCTGTTCTCTATTCATGGGAAACGGACCACCTTCTTTTAACAACTGCACCAAGGGCTTAGCTGTCGTCGCAAATGACAACATGAAACGTCGAAAATACGAAAAGAATCCCAAGCATGAGTGCAGTGCTTTTACATTTTGAGGGACTGGGTATTTTTTCAAGGCCTCAATATGGGAATCACTAGGAACTATTCCTTTTGATTAACTTTATACCCCAGGAAATCGATGTTTCGATTGACAAACCTACACTTTTTTAGATTTATCTCTAAATTTTGCTCGCTAAACCGAATGCATAGTCTTTTTAATATATCCATGTGTTCTTCAACTGTTTTATTCGCTACTAATATATCATCCATGTACACTACAATGCTTTTGTTCCTAATAAAGTCTCTCAAGAGCTCCGAAATAAATCTCTGAAAAATAGCGGATCCATTTGTTAACCCAAAGGGCATTCTCGGTGTCACAAACGATGTATACGGAACTGATTTTTCTTCTACGCCTATTTGATGATACCCACTTTTCAAATCTATAATGGAAAAACAGCACTTGTTTTCTAAAAACTCAAGACAGTCCTCAATAAGGGGCAATGGGAAATTATCTTTAACAATTCGTTTGTTCAGACCACGGTAATCGACACACATTCGAAGTTCTCCTGATTTTTTTTTTACTAGGACCAACGGGGAAGCATAAGGAGACTCGCTATGACGGATTACTTTCTTTTCTAACAGATCATCTACTATTTCAGCTACTTTCTCTCTCTCATGGTAGGATAAACGACGCGGAGTACAATGAAATGGTGTTGTTTCTGTTACACGAATCTGCATCTGATACTTTGGTGGTGCTTTAAAGTCAAATTCTTTGTGTAAATAGTATGTCTTAATAACTTCCCTACACTTTTCTGCAAGAGTGAGGCCAAATTCGAAACCTACGTTAATATGTTCCTCTTCATCAATCTCTACCGACGCACAAAAGTTACTGAATTCGTCGCCTTGATTCATATTCTCGATGGCCATTTTGTCATTCCTTGAGTTTTCTTGTGTCTGATTTTTAAATGGATTAGAACGTTTGATTAGCTCGCTTCTTTCTGATTGATTACCATCTAACTTATCATATAGTCTTATGTTAATATTATTTTTACGTTCGGTGAATAAAGACGCGCAGGTTAAACTAATAGCTTTTTGCTTTAACGAACTTAATGATGTGTGTTGCTTCGCATTGATATTTTTCTTATGAACTAATTTTACTTCAATAACTTTAAGGGCATCGCGTCCCAACAATACCGGCAAAGGCAGCATGTTATCATCTACGATGTTTAATAAAACGATATATTTCTTTGTGCAAAATTCAATATGGCACTTAAATTTTCCCCATATGGGAATTGGTTGTCCTCCTAGTCCATAGTATTTCCTAACTTCATTATAGGCTTCAACTATAGCCGACTTCGGTATCAAAGACTTATGAATAAAACTTACAGGGCTACCTGTATCAAATAGACTAAAAATACTGACGCCTCTTTGTTCACCAAACGGAAGTCATAAAGTGATTAACTGGACAGCCGCTAAATCGTCGTTGTTTTTTTCTCCTGGTCGCTCCTCATCTTGAACTGCAGCTACCCTAGTGGCCATCTTTCGTTTCGGGCACTGCGAATATAGGTGGCTGGTACTCCAACAGTTAAAACATGCCCCATCCGGTCTCTTTGGCTGACTGCATTCCTTCATAACGTGCCCAAATTGCCGACAGTTGTAGCAACGCATTGCGCCACCACCTTGCTGCTGCCCAACTGCCATACTCACATTTAGTTTTCCCTTTGTCATACCTTCGCTACGAATTGCTACGACGCCAGGAGCTCTTCTGACCTTATCATAGGTGACCATCTTGTCACGCAACTCGTTGAGTGTGCTGCAATATAGCATGGATGCTGCAGCATCCTGCAGTCCCTCTACGATGAATTTGACCACATCGCTCGTGGCCATGTCTGCTTGCGACGCTGCACATTGCGACGAAATATTGCAATGCGCTTTCATTATTTGCAATTTTCCGTGCCTCCAGTCGCTTTCCAATGTCCCACGCTGTCACTTTCTGCTCAAAGACGTTGAGCAATTCTGCTCGCATCAATTGCCAAGTCAAAGGCGACACATGGCCGATGTACGCCTTCGCCGATCCGCCTAGCAGCCGCTTCGCTAATATCCAGCATTTGGACTCGGATACACCATGGAAATTCATAATGTCCTCAAAGTTACTTATCCAACTGGTTACAGCCTGGTCGTCATCTCCAGAAAATGGACGCATCAACGCCTCAATGTGTGTCAAGTCGATGCAATCTCTCGGCGTTTCCAACTCCATAGCCTCTTTCTCCGTTTTCAATATGCTTAATTTGAGATCAGCTAAGCGCTTGCGAGAAACGTACAATTGTTCCAACTGCTGCAAACGGCGCGATTCTTCTTCGTATTCATCTGATCGCATGGTCAATTTCGAACAAGCGTTGTCTTGTCGCGGCATGAATGCTACTCGAGCCTTCTGCACATTTTCACCATATTCTTCTGGCGCCGCTTTTACTGCGTGTTGTGCACTACGGTTGTCTCTATCTATCTCGCGCTCAACCGGGACTGCAAAAATGTCTGCCTGCATAGTCTCGTCTGCGCTTGGCGCCGTATTTCCTAGCTCATGCGTGTCTTCCATGCTTTTTTTCACTGCTGTACGTAATTGGTGTATGTTGGCATCTTGATCAAAATATACGTTATGTCGCTACGCAATATGTCGCTAAGTTCACTTTTGGTTTTCGCTCTTATGTCTGCATTGTTCATCGCAGTTTTTTTTTTTTTGCGCAAACCCCACACCTGATATGTAAACTTTTAATAGCACGGTTTTATTATATGTTCTTCTTTCTTGATCGGCGTCTTCGAATGAATGTGTGTTGGCATATCGATACTTGTCCTCGAGTACATCGAGTACATTGGTATTTCTTATAATACTATCGATGAGTAAATCTTAAACTAATATTCAAATCTTATAAACTAATATTCATATCTTACACTTTCTTTCTTTTGCACTGTTCTCTCTAAGTTTATTCTGCACCACGGCAGGGCTTCTTTGCATTCCTTTTTATGATTTCCTCCGAACTTACCTATCGATCCGTTTCGCACTCCCAAGTGCAATCCGAAATCCTATGTAAATCCATCTTTAATTCTTTAGTATTTTGTGCGCAGTTCGATATAGAAATTCAAGGCACTTGTAAGGTTAGATGCTGACTATCTCATCGATAAAGAATAATCAAAACCGAATCAGAACCGAGCTTTTCGATTCGATTGATATAACCTCATACATTTTCAGCATTATTTTATTCAATTGCGCTTTAATGGTATCCAACTTGCAATTGTCTTGAAGCATTGACAAAAACTGTACGTAAGACTATCTCTCTTTTATACTAAGTATTTGTGGGTGCGTCTTGTTTGTGTGTGCACGCCTTAGAAAAAACAATGTACCCGTAAGATCTATCCTGCAACCCAATAAAAACAGTTTTCTATCACTTTCTCTTGGCACCTTGTAGCGTACAGTTGTTTCTTATGATTTGTACAATATTTTGAAACACGATCTCTACTTTATACCAAAAATTATTCCACACCACAAACCCAAATTATAGTTGAAACACTTAAAGATTTTTTTGATAAATATTTGTGGCCTGCTTTGAGAACTTTTTGGCATGCTTTTTGTGTGTTGCATGTTTTTATACCCGATACTCAAAATGAGTATTGGGGTATATTAGATTTGTGGTAAAAGTGGATGTGTGTAACGTCCAGAAGGAATCGTTTCCGACCCCATAAAGTATATATATTCTGGATCAGCATCAATAGCCGAGTCGATTGAGCCCTGTCCGTCCGTCCGTCCGTCCCCTTCAGCGCCTAGTGCTCAAAGACTATAAGATCTAGAGCAACGATGTTTTGGATCCAGACTTCTGTGATATGTCACTGCTACAAAAATATTTCAAAACTTCGCCCCGCCCACTTCCGCCCCCACAAAGGACGAAAATCTGTGGCATCTACATTTTTAAAGATACGATAAAACCAAAAACGCAGAATCGTAGAGGATGACTATATGTTCTAGATCGTAAAATCTCAATCAGACTATTAAGGCTAGAGTAACCAAAACTGGTATCCGCACTTCTGTTAGATCTCACTATAAAACGTATATCTCAGAATTTCGCCCCCTGGAATTCGCTGAATCTGGATCAGATCGGATCATTTTTGTAGCCAAAAGCAGGAAATCAATTTGCAGTGGCTACGCAGACAGATTTTCTGTCTCTCTCGCACGCACTCTTTGTCGTGTCGTTTAAGATTAGCGGCGTCTGCCGGAGGAGAGCCATACTGACTTAGTATCGGGTATAACTGTAGAGTTGCGGTGTCCGCAGCAACTCACAACGTTCCACCTCGTTTTTTTTTGGCGTTACTGTACTCAAAACAAATCTAACCCCAAAATAGTGCATAGACTTACCAATAAGATCTGCTTATGAAGAACCGGATATTAATGGATATAATATTTTCATCTAGCGCGATCGATTTACTGCTACGAATGCGATTCTTGGACAGATGCCCGCTGCAAGGTGAGTGCAAATCAAACTAAAAAGAAAAGATCGGATAAATGAACACATTTTTTGGAAAACTCCTTAGGATCCATTCAACTATACGGCTCTGCCGAGGGACCAGCCACCCCTAATGACCTGCAACGGTTGCTGTGTGAAAATGGTTCGCCATCAAAGATCACGTGAGTAGCGTACCCCAACGCGAGCCAGACACAACTGAACCTCAACCTGTACTCCTGCCGAAGCATCTCTGATCTTTAACTGATTGATTAACACCGTTCTGTGGACTTGTGTGCTCTATGTGTTTGTTTCTCTCTTTCGTCTCTCTTTCGCAGCCTACGAGGTGGTGCGCCGCATGTGTACGTCACAGTTACAGATCAATTTATTCATGGTCGATCACGTGTGCATGGTGGAAAGTTCAGGCAATGGACATATGTGCTTTTGTGAGGAAGATATGTGCAATTCTAGTAAAGATTTATACACTCATGGCAACCAGTTGCATCTCATAATTACCATCGCAGTGGCAGTGTCCTGGCTAATGGGTCAAGTGCTCAACAGATAGAAAGTGTTGCTAGGATCACGACCACACACACACACACACACACACAAACACTCAAACGCCACACACATACAACTCTGAAATCTCTCGCTCTCTGTCTCTATCTCTCTTTGTAAACATATGATTTGTAGCTTGAATATTTCATTTTGTACGTTTGAAGCACAGTTTTCGATGATCTGATCTGAAGCCGAAACGAGCCTTGAGTAGTTTGAATAACACCTATGTACATAGTTCGATAGCCAAAGCTTCCACAGACCGAAGGCTTCTCCTTATTCACACTAACACACTGAACACACTAACACTAGTACACGTACACTTACACGTACACTATATGCGAGCTTTGGATGCACTGCGTGCAACGAGTAGAGTCGAACGAGTGTGTTCGAACTCGAGTCACAGCACGAGTACTCGTTATTTGAATTGCATGTGTTGTTGATGCTAAAGTAAGCTGAAGCATGTAGCGCTTAAGTAGGAATTGTAGTTACATTTTATTTTCGTTGTTACTTACATTTGGAAATGCCCCAGAAGAGGGATAAACCAAAACCAAGTCCATAATCGATTCACACACACATAAATATGTTTATGCATAAACATCCAACTATATCATATGTAAACTTGGAATAACTCGCCAACACCCTTGGTTTGTAAAAACCTCCAATACTCCAACTCCAGCAATGTTCATCCAAAAGTATTTACCAACACGAATCTAACGTAAGGGAAGTGTGGAATATTTGCTCATCCTGTTTATTCCAAAGTCAAAGGAGAGAACTTCATGTTGCATTAGTTATTAAGCTTTAATCGGTTCTAGATCGGCTCCCGCCCACATCATATCACGTATCCTAAATAACCATTGTAATCGATTCTTTGGGAACTTATCGATATCGACCTTAGTATAGTCGCATCATTACCTTGCCCACAAACTGTATAAAGAATCAGTCGTCACGCCACTCGGGCTCCCTTTGGTTTGTATTCAACAAGTGATAATTAGTTAGTAAGTAGAAGACTACTTCCTCATACCCCTAGCCAAATCCAATCCAATCCCCATCCACATCCACATTATGAAATTGAAAGTGACTCAATTCTCATTGTCATGCTAGTGATAGACTTAAACGAATCGAATTATATAGCTTATGATTTGAGTTTTTGGATTATGAATTAATATTATGACTTATAGTAATGGTTATCCACTCGAGATCGAGTATTCGACTCGACGTTTGTATACTAAGCGCATTTGAATCTTTTTCATTTGTATTCTTGAAAATTGGCTAATAAATAACAAAAATGTTTACCATAATATCTCTAAATTTACTCTTAACCTTTCAATATTAACCTTTTAGCTTAGATCTGTTTATTCTCTTACAACTCTTAACCACTTCCAATCTCACTCTTGCACTGCTCCTCCCTCACGAATTTGTACAATTTAATATTTATCTTCGTACTGGCTTTAGTTGATTGCAATATGCTTTAAGTGCAAGGCATTTCCGTCCAGCTGTTCAGCATGTTCGGTCAGTTGTTCTCCAGTGCTTTCTGGCACAAGGTAAGTCCCCAGAAACAGTACAGTTGCGCACCATTTCCTTAGTTCGCTCCTGCCTACTCGCTCTCTATTGCTCTCGCTCGCTCGCTCGCTCTAGCTGGGAGTCGGCCTATCTTGGTACACACACTATACTATAATCCCTCCCTCAGTCTATCTCTCTCTCTGTATCCGTATATCCCTTTATCCATCCCACAATACTTGGCAAATATTATGCAATGATTAAACACCATTTGATTTGAGTTCTATTTAACATTTAATTTGATGTATAGTTTACGCTTTCTTGTTATGTTTGATTGTTCGATGACAAATATACTTATCCATAATATAACCGATTTTGGTTTGTGAATGTTGAAAATATTCTTATAGCCAGTATTTGATTTAATGATATGATTGATTGACGGTTAATGCGTTTCAAAGTTTATAAAGAATACAAATACCAAAACAAACAACAAATTACTATCGAAACACAGGCAATGAAATCGATTGAAATGAATTTGCAATCACACAACATATGGATTTGTGGTGTAAAAATAAATATTTTTATACCCGATACTCAAAATGAGTATTGGGGTATATTAGATTTGTGGTAAAAGTGGATGTGTGTAACGTCCAGAAGGAATCGTTTCCGACCCCATAAAGTATATCTATTCTTGATCAGCATCAATAGCCGAGTCGATTGAGCCCTGTCTGTCTGTTCGTCTGTCCGTCTGTCCGTCCCCTTCAGCGCCTAGTGCTCAAAGACTATAAGAGCTAGAGCAACGATGTTTTGGATCCAGACTTCTGTGATATGTCACTGCTACAAAAATATTTCAAAACTTCGCCCCGCCCACTTCCGCCCCCACAAAAGACGAAAATCTGTGGCATCCACATTTTTAAAGATACGATAAAACCAAAAACGCAGAATCGTAGAGGATGACTATATGTTTTAGAATGTAAGATCTCAAACAGATCGTATAATTATTATAGCCAGAATCAAGAAAACAATTTCATTCTTTCTCGCTCTGTCTCTCTCTAACACACAGGTTTCATGGTCGGTTTTGCCAATTGCAAAATATGAGTTCAAGGATCTCAGAACCTATAAGAGCCAGAGCAACCAAATTTGGTATCCACACTCCTGTCATATCGGACCTTGACCGTTTCGTGTCCAAATTTCGCCACACCCTCTTCCGCCCCCGCAAAGAACGAAAAACTGGGGCATCCACAAATCTCAGAGACTATTAAGGCTAGAGTAACCAAATTTGGTATCCGCACTTCTGTTAGATCTCACTATAAAACGTATATCTCAGAATTTCGCCCCACCCCCTTCCGCCCCCACAAAGGACGAAAATCTGTTGCATCCACAATATTGCACATTTGAGAAAACTAAAAACGCAGAATCATAGATAATGACCATATCTATCAGATTGCTGAATCTGGCCCAGATCAGATAATTTTTATAGCCAAAAGGATCAAATCAATTTGCACTGGCTTCGCAGCGCCCGACGTCACGCTCAGACTGATTTTCTGTCTCTCTCGCACGCACTCTTTGTCGTGTCGTTTAACATTAGCTGCGTCTGCCGGAGGAGAGCCATACTGACTTAGTATCGGGTATAACTGTAGAGTTGCGGTGTCCGAAACATAGAGACACACACTTGTAGAATAGATACAAATTGTATATGCACTCGTCACTATGGATGATCGCACATGATCTTTTGATCTCTTGATTAGTCACGTCGCAAGTGCATATACCCGGACATACATACACTGAAAGTATACAAAGATACATATTTAAAACAGATACTGAATCACCTTACACTTAGCTCAAAGTCCAGGTCATAAATAACAAAGATACATTTTTACTACATGTAGGCGCGAAAAGATATCAAAACGAGGGGGAACGTTGTGAGTTGCTGCGGACACCGCAACTCTACAGTTATACCCGATACTTAATCAGTATGGCTCTCCTGCGCGGACGCCGCTAATATTAAACGACACGACAAAGAGTGCGTGCGAGAGAGACAGAAAATCAGTCTGAGCGTGACGTCGGGCGCTGCGTAGCCAATGCAAATTGATTTGTTCCTTTTGGGTATAAAAATGATCCGATCTGATCCAGATTCAGCAGTCTGATAGATATGGTCATTATCTATGATTCTACGTTTTTAGTTTTCTCGAATCTGCAATATTGTGGATGCAACAGATTTTCGTCCTTTGTGGGGGCGAAAGGGGGTGGGGCGAAATTCTGAGATATACGTTTTATAGTGAGATCTAACAGAAGTGCGAAAACCAAATTTGGTTACTCTAGCCTTAATAGTCTCTGAGATTTGTGGATGCCCCAGATTTTCGTCCTTTGCGGGGGCGGAAGGGGGTGTGGCGAAATTTGGACACAAAACGGTCGAGGTCCGATATCACAGGAGTGTGGATACCAAATTTGGTTGCTCTGGCTCTTATAGGTTCTGAGATCCTTGAACTCATGTTTTGCAATTGGCAAAGCCGACCATGAAACCTGTGTGTTAGAGAGAGACAGAGCGAGAAAGAATGAAATTGTTTTCTTGATTCTGGCTATAATAATTATACGATCTGGTTGAGATTTTACACTCTAGAACATATAGTCATCCTCTACGATTCTGCGTTTTTGGTTTTATCGTATCTTTAAAAATGTGGATGCCACAGATTTTCGTCCTTTGTGGGGGCGGAAGTGGGCGGAGCGAAGTTTTGAAATATTTTTGTAGCAGTGACATATCACAGAAGTCTGGATCCAAAACATCGTTGCTCTAGCTCTTATAGTCTTTGAGCACTAGGCGCTGAAGGGGACGGACAGACGGACGGACGTACAGACGGACAGACAGACAGGGCTCAATCGACTCGGCTATTGATGCTGATCAAGAATATATATACTTTATGGGGTCGGAAACGATTCCTTCTGGACGTTACACACATCCACTCTTACCACAAATCTAATATACCCCAATACTCATTTTGAGTATCGGGTATAACGAGGGGGAACGTTGTGAGTTACTGCGGACACCGCAACTCTACAGTTATACCCGATACTTAATCAGTATGGCTCTCCTGCGCGGACGCCGCTAATATTAAACGACACGACAAAGAGTGCGTGCGAGAGAGACAGAAAATCAGTCTGAGCGTGACGTCGGGCGCTGCGTAGCCAATGCAAATTGATTTGTTCCTTTTGGGTATAAAAATGATCCGATCTGATCCAGATTCAGCAGTCTGATAGATATGGTCATTATCTATGATTCTACGTTTTTAGTTTTCTTGAATCTGCAATATTGTGGATGCAACAGATTTTCGTCCTTTGTGGGGGCGAAAGGGGGTGGGGCGAAATTCTGAGATGTACGTTTTATAGTGAGATCTAACAGAAGTGCGGATACCAAATTTGGTTACTCTAGCCTTAATAGTCTCTGAGATTTGTGGATGCCCCAGATTTTCGTCCTTTGCGGGGGCGGAAGGGGGTGTGGCGAAATTTGGACACAAAACGGTCGAGGTCCGATATCACAGGAGTGTGGATACCAAATTTGGTTGCTCTGGCTCTTATAGGTTCTGAGATCCTTGAACTCATGTTTTGCAATTGGCAAAGCCGACCATGAAACCTGTGTGTTAGAGAGAGACAGAGCGAGAAAGAATGAAATTGTTTTCTTGATTCTGGCTATAATAATTATACGATCTGGTTGAGATTTTACACTCTAGAACATATAGTCATCCTCTACGATTCTGCGTTTTTGGTTTTATTGTATCTTTAAAAATGTGGATGCCACAGATTTTCGTCCTTTGTGGGGGCGGAAGTGGGCGGGGCGAAGTTTTGAAATATTTTTGTAGCAGTGACATATCACAGAGGTCTGGATCAAAAACATCGTTGCTCTAGCTCTTATAGTCTTTGAGCACTAGGCGCTGAAGGGGACAGACAGACGGACGGACGGACAGACGGACAGACAGACATGGCTCAATCGACTCGGCTATTGATGCTGATCAAGAATATATATACTTTATGGGGTCGGAAACGATTCCTTCTAGACGTTACACACATCCACTTTTACCACAAATCTAATATACCCCAATACTCATTTTGAGTATCGGGTATAAAAACATGCTATGCATTTGAATATAGCTGCATATAGTATATATCGTTGAAAGACCCGAATATTGTGGGCCAAGCTTCCAATCCATAGATTCCTCACAATACAAAAAGCACTAAATTAATATCAAAGACTTTACCAATATATAGCCTAAAGCGATATCTTACTAAGCATTGGTATTGGTTGTTGAATATTGCAAAGAGAAAACCAAGTTCAGGAAAGCCAAAGAGTGACCAAAGAATCAAAACAAAAGCAAAACCAACTCTAGAACAATCAGCCTTCGCCTTTATTTTGTTCAGTTTAGTTTTGGTTGAAATTATTATCCCGATATATCCCATTCCCGATATATCGGTTTGAATAGCCTGAATACCCTGAGCGCGAAGCTTTTTGTTCAACTTCCAACACGATTTCCGCTTTGATTTCTATGATTTTACCTCAACTCACCACGAGCCCATCTTCTTCTACTTCCTCACCACGCTCCTCAATCACCCTGCCACCAGTCACACTCTCACCCAGCTCCCCGTGGAACTCAAGCTGATAGCACCCACATGCATATGTTCCACCACTTCCACCATCCAACAACAACAGCAGAGTCTCGTAACGGTCAGGTAACGGCGCGCAGGCGCTGCAGTCCGCGACAGAGCTTACTCTTCTACCCCCCTAGAGGAAAGCTCTCTCGGAGCTGGAGGGTACGCCTGCCCGTCCGTTTTATGGTGCTTTTTCACATACGACACCACTGTCTGACTAAATTTTTTCATCATGTACGCCATCGCAACCATGCCAGTGGTCGCAATGCCGCGACTGCCGCTCCACACTTGCCGCTCCACCCCCCTCCAGGGAGGGTTGTGTAGCAGAGGGCATTTGTGGGTGGCATGCGCGCGCCATTGCCGAGCATCTGATTAAAGTTGGCCAGCCCTTTGCCTGTGTGCGCGCAATGCTAACCACGTTCGAAATGCACTTTGCCAAGTGGCAAGTGGAGCCGCAAAACGTAAACGTGATCGTCTGTGCGGCACGGCATCGATCGCTAGAGGATCAGCGCGGAACACCAATCAGCCGGCGAGACGGGACAGACAGCTTTGAAGCTTTTGGGGGTTTCCGATGAATGCTTTGGCTTGAACAACACCCAACAAAAAAAACCCCGAAGCTTTCTTTTATCCAAGCCTCAACTCAATTTAGCCATTAAATATTTACTCAACCTAGCTCAACGGTGCTTCCAGTTTCATTGCAATCAATGGCTTGCCATGGCAAAGCAGAGCGAACACAACATTACGCGGTTAAAGTATTGAGCATTCAGAATGTAAATCGTATTAATTATCCGCTAATGTTTGAAAATAATCGTACTTAAATGCATACTCGCAAGAAACTGTTAATGACCCATTTAAGATTTTACTGTAATCTGTTATAGGGGAAAAAAATTTATGAGCACCGTACCAAAATATCTCAATCTCAACAATTGTATCTAGCCAATAACGATATTTCAAGAAAACGTTTAATCGATCTTAAGCGAATCGGGAGAATATTAAGATTAATTTGCAACAGAGCATTGTACAAGATTATAATAAAGAAGAATTTGAACGAAACAGAGTTTGGAATACATTAGTTTTTAAATTTAAATTCAAAACATAACGGACAGAAAACCTAATCGGCAGCGCAACATTTTGAGTTTGTTTCTGGTTTAGTTCGTTCCAGTTCAGTGGTTCCAGAAAAGAATATCGATATCGGTCAATGAACTCAAAATACGTCTCTCTACCATTTTATTATCTTATTTTGAATAAGCAATTGAAAATTTAGATACATTTTAAGATAATTTGGGATGGTAAAATATTAATACAAAATCGGTATTTTGATTGTCCGCTGTTGACATAAAATAACGACGCCGATGTGCAGGATGATCTACCGTATGTACCGAGAGAACGACCACCATTGTCCTTCAAAATGGCGAGGATTTAACATTCCGCATAAAAAACTTTATGCTTTTAAACTTTACTTTCAAAAAATTACACTTTGGCGCAACTTTTCGAATCGGTTATTGGCAGTGCTGTTAAACTATGAAGTTACGTACCGTAACTACATCAATATGTAGCGAAACGTGTAAAATATGTAGAATAATTCCCGAAGCTGAGATCCACATTTTGCGCATCTCTAAAAGTTGCAGATACAATTTTCGATAAATTTCAAAAAAAGCTGACAAAAATCAATCTGACCGCAGAGACGTTTTGCATACCTCATACCCTAGGGAAAAGGATATTATAGAATTGAGGAAGTGTTTGTCATCTCAGGCTCAAATGAGTGCGTCATTAGTCAGTCTGAGAAGACTGAGAATAGATATCGGGATTGAGATACACACGATAAAGAACAAAATGCATGAATAGGTCAAGAAAAATTCAATCTGAGAAAAGGTCATTATTTTCATTTGAAATCAGCTTGGATAGCAGTATTTAAAAATCAATAAAATTAAATAGGGTATAAAAGGGACGACACTCAGAGCGGATACCTGTTGACCAGAAACAAATACGTAACATTCCATACGCACTTTACGTTACATTCAACACACACTTACGTTTTATGCTGTAACCATGTTTGTTTAAACCTTAGACACAATCAAATAAAAAGGAGTCCCCAAAATGATCATGTCTTGTAGAAAGTTAATCTATCAATTGGATAAAAATATGTCTTCAGGGCTGAGGGTCCTAGGTAACTAGCAATATTAAACCGAATATCAAAATTGAGGAATGATTGCCAATCGTAGACAAGGCAGGTTCGCTGTTAACATAACATGACGAGGTGAATTGCCGATGTGCGTCTAAACAATAATTAAAACAAATGCAGCTTCCTGCCAATGATCCCAATGCATGCATTAATTCCCTGCCAAAATTCTACAGGTACCACCGAAAACCGCATTCGATTTCATCAAATAGATCACAAATTGATCAAGCCAAAATATTTTCGTCATATTTTGGACGATTGCACGACTCCGAAAAATTTATTCGTGATGGCCGCCACTAAGTAAAAATTTGTCCCGTTGCTGAAAGACAATTTCGGTCGTTTTTACCATCAAAACTCATTGAATATTTCTGAAATTTTGGCAGTTGCTCCAGCAACGTACCGAGTGGTATGTAACGGTGCTTGAGTCGTGTAAAAATAAAGAAAATGTAAAAAAATGTGTGTGAAAAAATTTAATCGATTTTGTTTTGTGAAAAAAATCTTGGTAGATTTAGTACCAAAGAAGCTCGGCAGAGGGAGCCAGTAAACGTTTCGGAGTGATTCGGATTTTCGCGCCGCTGAAACTGCCGCCGAACGGCGCTGAATCGATAAACATTTTATCGGCAAAACAGTGCTGTTTACGTGTGCAAGTCAATGAAAAACAAATAATTTCCTAAAAAAAGTTAAATTAAATTATTAACCAAGAACTGGATGTGAAACTGTGTGAAAATGGCAAACAAAATATAAGAACTGCCGCATTGCCGCTCTGTGTAAATGTCGCCGGCGTTGGCCGAAATTTGCGGCCTGTGAGTCCGCAGCGTCGTCAATCTTCGGCTCTCTGGCCGCCATTGCTTTCCAGCAAAACCACGCTATACGCAAAATCTACAGATTTGTGCAAATTTTTCAAGCGAATTATCAACAAAATTTCTCTTGCAGGTGTGTGAAAAGTGCGGTAAACGATGCTAAAAATTCATTAACGTGTATGAAAATATACACACCCCGCGACGGATCACTAATTTGGCCAATAATTGCAAAAAACAAAACCCACATAAGGAAGAGTTGACTACCTTTTTTTCTTCTTTTTCGTCGTGTTTTGCGCTTCGTGTTTTTTCTGCTTCGTGCAATTCGCCGCGTTTGTTTGAGGCTGTCGCCGCGTGTGTGTTTGTTTATGCCGCCTTTTTTTGTACACGGCTTTCTATGATTTTGCATTTTTTGAATTTTGCGACAAAAAAAAAGGAATTAAACTAAGAATGATATGATTCATAGTCCTGAAACCAAAGGGAATATGGTTTTGTGCGTGTTTTTATGATTTTAAAGCGACACAGACCTCATTAGAACTGTTTTCGAATGCGATTGTCTCCTTAGTGTGTGTGTTTAGGCTATTTTTCCCGCGCGCTCCCCTTACGTGCACACACACACACATCAACATCCACGTACATGTTTCTACTACTGTGTTTATGTGTATGTCTGTTAGTTGTTTACTTACTAGTTTCTGTTGTTGTTCCTCGCTTTTGTAGATTTTTATCATCCACCGATAAGGAAGAGACAGAGAGAGCGATCGAGAACAAGAAAGCAACAACGGAACGAAGCGGCACACGGCAAAAACTGGAAAAACAACAATTTTCAATATAGAAAAATGATGAACTGAAATGTGCAATTTTGATGAACGTAATTATGCCAATTCACATACTTTTTTCGATTTCAACGTGAAAAATGTCGTCGACACAATTGCTGCATTCGTTGTCATTGTTGTTGCTACCATTGCGTTGTCGTCGTAATTGCAATCAGCTAATCTCTCTGGCCATCTTGCTGCTGTCGGCCCTGTCTGCACGAATCGAGGATTCCGGACAGCAGGAACAGCAGTCGGAGGAGGCGGAGCAGGAGGCGGCGGCAGCGGCGGAGGCGAAGGAGGAGGAGGTGGACAAGGACGATAACGATACGCCCTATATAGCAAGAAAGGTTGCTCACAAGCGGCGTTCATTGGCGATCATCACCGCGATCCCGATCCCAGACCCACATCCACATCTACACCCACACCCACACCCTCACCCAAATCTACATACAACTCCACACCAAATTGCAACAAGTGGCAGAACGTTTGCCAAGGGAACGGGCACAGGGGCTGCGTTAACCAGCTGGCACAGCAGCCACAGCCACCGCAGCCCCGGTGCTAAGTCGTCGGAGGAGGCAGCGGAGGAGCAGCAGGCCCGACTGTTGGTCAGCCGAATCATCTTACTGCATCTAGCCTGTTCATCCCTGCTGTTGCATACGCTTGGGACTACTAATACTATCAGCAGCATATCTCCTCCATCCATAGCCAGATTGGCAGAGAGAGCAGAAGCAACAACGAAACGCTTAGCAGCAGCAGCGGTAACGCATCGGAGTAAGATCCTTGAGAGCGGCGGCAGCAGAAGCACAAATCCCTCGACGCCGGTGGCCGGTGCAGCCGTCAGCAGTAGGTTAGCAGCTCCCGAAGCAGCACCAGCATCCATAGCAACTTAAGCAGCCAATTCCACTTAACCAACCATAAAACAACAACAAAAACAAAAAACAACACATATAAGAAATATACAAAACAGCAACAGCTAAAACGTTCCACATACTCCATATACACCACGCACATACAAAACCAACATACAAAGCAAACAAAAAGGAAGTCAAAATGTCGAAGCTATCGTTCAGAGCACGCCATCTGGATCCGTCCAAGCAGATGCCCATCTACTTGGCCGAGGAGCTGCCCGATCTGCCCGAGTATTCAGCCATAAATCGTGCCGTGCCCCAAA
Source organism: Drosophila miranda (assembly GCF_003369915.1). Lineage (NCBI taxonomy): Eukaryota > Metazoa > Arthropoda > Insecta > Diptera > Drosophilidae > Drosophila > Drosophila miranda. Next base: position 21,243,081 of record NW_022881603.1, on the reverse strand, counting down.
TGCCCAGTGGCATGGAGAAGGAGGAAGAATCGGTGAGTGTTATCCCCCTGCGAGAAGTGAGATCTAGATCTTCTAATCACTGCTTTCGTGTCTCCTTAAAAACAGGAACATCATCTGCAGCGGGCAATCTGCACGGGCCTCATCATCCCCACACCCGAGGTACTGCAGACGGACCAGCCCTTCTACGATACCTACTATCCGCCGGACTACAAGATGCCTCGCCAGATGATTCACATGCAACGTGAGTGTTGTGCTCATTCGATGTCCATAATCTGTCGAATACTAATAATCCTCGCCTACAGCTCTTGGCCTGGACACTGAGGTGCCCGACTATGACATGGACAAAGCGGACATGGAATGGCTTAGCCAGCAGGAGCGCCTGGAGCTGACGGAGCTGAAGTTTGAACAATTGATGGATTTGCTGGAGAAAAGCTCGGGTCAAAAGGTCGTCACCCTCAACGAGGCCAAGTCTCTGCTCAATCAGGACGACGAGACGAGCATATCCCTCTACGATTACTGGCTCAACAAGCGCCTCAAGATGGTAGACATTCGATCTGACTTGATTTGATGGGACTCCCGTAGCTTATTCTCACTTTCTGTTGTCTCCCTCATAGCAACATCCGCTGATACTCACTGTGAAGATAGAGAGTCGTCCTGGTGCCAGCTCCAACAATCCGTATTTGGCCTTTCGTCGGCGCACCGAGAAAATGCAAACGCGCAAGAATCGCAAGAACGACGAGGCCTCCTACGAGAAGATGCTCAAGCTGCGGTAAGAATTGAGGGAATCACACACATGAAGTCGGTTGCAAAATACAGTGTAAATAATGCTGGCAAATTGGCATCAGCCCTCTGATCCCACATCATAGATTGTGCCGATTGGCCGGCATATCGCATGAGATATTTCCATTTATTGCTCGCATTAATTGATTGTTTTTTCCATATCAAAACAGACGCGACCTGCAGCGTGCCACAACTATACTGGAGATGGTGCGGCGACGCGAGGAGACGAAGCGCGAACAACTCAAGACGACGGTGAATATCTTTGAGAAGCGCGTCGAGTTACGCGACTTCAACGGTTCTGTCTACTCCGAGCTGAATGCTCAATACAAGAGCACGAGGTGAGCTCTAAACAAAAGAGAACGTCCCAGGCATTGAGTGCACTGATCACTGATCCGCTTCCTTATTTTGTTTCGCTTACAGACCCGCGTATAATTCATTGTATACGAATCAATACTCACAAGGGGCGGCGGCGGCGGTTGGAATGGCTGGCGCCATTCTGGCTGCCCTGCCCCCGGGTCTGCTGGCAAGTGGCGGAGCAGCGGGCAACACGAATGTGTATGCCTCGCCGTCGCAGTACCTGAACACATCGACAATGGGTAAGAAAAGAAGGATGCCGGCATTTGCCACTGAAATAATAACTAATTCGTATTCCATTCCTCATCTTTAGACACCATCCACTCTGGCAGCGGCAACGGCAACGGCAGCAGCAGTCGCAAGGAGAAGCGTCCCTACAAGAAGCGCAAACACAAACTTCCCCGCGACAAGCAGCAGAACCAGCACCAACAACTGCAACAACAACAACAGCAGCAGCAGACTCAACAGTATTTGCCAGGACAGTCGTCAGGATCTGGAGCATCGCCTGCCCACCATTTGCCCCACCATCTGCACAACCTCAGCAGGCAGCAGAGTGCCTCGCCGGCGGCAAACGATTCGATTCTGGACAGCGAGGATGATGACTACCTAAACGGTGGCCTCAATGGCAACCAACTGGGCTCCGAGAGCGAGGATGAGGCGCCGTTTGCATTTAGACGGAAGCCGAGCTGTATTTACCTGCCAGTAAGTGTCTCGCGAGTCCTCTGTTCACTGTGTGCAGAGGAAGGAAAGACGATATTAATGGTGGCTTTGTATTTCCAGACACGGCACCGAAATGGACGCTGGCCCTATGACTCGGCGGATGAGGAGACGGAAACGAGCAGATCGACGGGACCATATTCGGATCCCAAATATCGCTACACGCTGACCTCCATCAACTATCCCAGGTTTGTTGTTGTTGGTGTTTGCTAAACGGCCCCCCTCCAATACTCAAGCATAAATCGGGCTTAATCAATCTTGCAGCCCGCGTTGCATTGGCTTCGCCCGACGTCGTGTGGGCCGTGGCGGAAGGATCCTGCTCGATCGGGCCACAACGAACTTTGACGATGTCTGGTCGCAGTTGGACTACACGGTCATGGAGAGTGTCGTCAAGAGCAACAACGCGCAAAGGAGAAACAACCAACTACCGAAGCAAGAGCTGCTGCCGCTGGCCAAGCCCTGCTCCCCGCCGACTGTTGTGGACCTTGTTGTTGTGCCCACATCCAAACACATTGACAGCGTTGATGCGACGTCGCTGCCGCCTGACGCCATTGTCAAATCGGAGCCCACCAGTCATTCGGTGGATAAGCCCATTGCCGGCGGATTCATTGGTGATTCATTGCTGCCCCTCCCGCTAGACAAAGAGGTGGACGCTGAGGTGCTCGATCTGGACGGGGAGGAAGATGACCTGGTTACCGATGACGAGAATGTCTCACGGCTGAGTTTCTATAGTTCGGCGGTAACGTTGTCCCAGAGCTCGCACGACATGCGCCTGAAACGGCGTCGCCTGCGTCACAAGAAGCAGCAGATGCGGGAGCTCAATGCGGCCAAGCGACTGAAGAGGTCGTCGGATGCAGCAGCAACTGGAGGAACTGGTGGAGAGCCAGCAGCAGGTGGGGAGGAAGGTCCTTTCACTGCTCCGTTGTGTCCTTTGCCCCAGGCGTATCTGCAGCGTCTGGTGCTGGCCTTGGGACAGAAACTCAAGCAGGAGGAGGCGATGGAAGTTTGCGAGAATCTGGCTCCGCAAGAGGAGAAGAGCAGTGCTGCAGAGGAGCTCCAGCAGCCTGCTCCTCCTCGAGCCAATAATCAGCACCACCACCGTTCCAACAACAACAACAACACCGTGTTGAACAACATCAACAACAAAAACAACAACAACAACAACAATAGCAGTAGTAGTAGTAGTAATATGAATAAGGACGTTAGCATAAGCGAAAAAATCAATGTGATAAAGCTGGAGGCAGAGGGGAACGAGGACGTTGGGCGAGAGGAGCAGCCGGTAGCCTCCACGTCAGCGGCAGCGGCAGCAGCACGAGCCGTTGAAGCAGCCGCTGCAGCGGAAGCAGCATCATCAGCAGCTGGAGTATCCATGCTCGGACCTTCCATGGAGGATGTGGCCAAGACGATAAAGAGGGAGCTAATCGATGCCGACGACTCCAATGAGCCGCTGAGCAACATCCGCACCGCGACGGTGTCTGCGACTGTACTCCAGGCCAGGCCCGATCCCGAACTGATGGACGACGAGGCCGAGGACGATGTCAATCTCGCCCAGCTGAGCAGCATCATCCGTCACACGGCTGTCAAGAAGGAGCTGGAGGCGCAGCAGCAGCATCAGCAACAACAGCAGCTGCAGCAGCAGGAGCAGAGGGGATACGGATACCCGCAGGAGCTGAAGGAGGAGACCAGATCCGTGTACTTGAATCAGCTGCCCGATGTGATTCGGTTGCAGAATCTGCGCAACGGCCAAACGTACTCGAAGCCCAGGGACCTGTATATGGATGCCACGGCAGAGGACATGGACGTGGACTACCTGGGCGGACTATCGCCCACCTCCAGTCAGCGTCTGGACATTTGCAACGAACTCCTCTCTGAGATCCGACGCGATTGGCTGCACTTTCGTCCAAAGACGCCTACGGACGAGCTCTCCGATAGCAACGATGGTGAGGGCAAGCCGTGCGGCGACTCTGGTGCGGTAGACCATGCGGTAGACTGGACCCAGGATACGCCCATCAGCGTGGAGCTGAATCGTCTTGGAAAGCAGGAGGAAATCGAGAGCGACACCAGCTCGTATTTCCTGAGCAATGCCTTCAAGTACACGGATCTGGACTCTGATGCCCAGCTCATTCAGACGGCCTACGCCCAGGACTATGCCCGAGGCACCAGCAAGAGTCCGAACTGCTCGGGATCTGGCTCTGGATCGGGGTCCGCCCTGGAGTTCAACTTGAGCGCCGGCGACTCGCTCAACGACATCAACAATCTGCTCGGCGACGACGAGAACGACAACCACGAGCACATGCTGGACAACATTCTGCAGGAGTGCGGCATAGACGATCCCAAGGCACTCAATCAGGCCACCAGCTTCTGGAACGGCATCCTCGATGGCGAGGCGGCTGTGGACGAGGTCGAGATTGCCGATCAGCTCCTCGACTGCATCGACGAAAAGAAGCCCAAGGTGGGCGGAGAGGCGTCCAAGCGCGCCGGGCGACTTCGCAAGCCGAGGCCAGTGAATGTCCCTGTGGGCAGCTCGTTCTTTACGGTCTGTCCCACGCAAGAGTCGCTCAAGGATCGCGAGGTGTTCTTCAGCCAGGAAGTGGTGACGCCCAAAGAGGAGCTACAGCCACCGACAGAAACAGAGACGGCTCCCGTTCCGGCAACGACGACAACGACAATGGCGGCAACGACGACGGCAGACACCCTGGAGCCTGTGAAGGTGGAACCAGCGGTAGAGACACCACAGTCTGAGGTGGTGGTATCCCCAGCCCAGTCCCAGCCCACGCCACCGCCACAGTCGCAGGCGCAGCCGCAATCACAGTCGATGCCACAGCCAATTTTGGCGACTGCCACGCCACAGATCATCAACATACCCGCCCAGATAATACCCCTGAAGCCGCAGATGGCGCAAATACAGTCGCAGACGCAGCAGCTCCAGCTGCAATTGCAGACACAGGCGCAGGTCCAAGCACCGACAGCGCCCCAGCAGGTGACGCAGTTGCTCAACCAGTTCGCCAATGCCAGTCCGCAGATCATTGCCAGGACGGAATACGGAGGAGGAGCGGCCGTCGGGGACATTGTGACGATCACACCGCACACGGGAAGCAGTCCCCTGCCCACCCTATCCGCCCAACAGCAGCTGCAGCACCAGTTGGCGCAGGCCCAGCTCCGCAACGTGACCGTTCAGCAGCGCCAGGGCACGCCCCAACAGGTTCAAGTGCAACAGCAACAGCCCACCCAGCAGTTGCTCTTCCAGATGCAGCGGGACGGGATTGGCTCGCCGGTGATCACCACACAGAGCATCGTCACCTCCTCGCGCTCCTCGACACCCCTCAATGCAGCCGGCGTTGGCGCCGCTGGCAATCACATGATCTATACCACCGGCAGCGGCGAGATCATAACGGCAGCAGCAGCGGCTGCCGCCCAGAAGGGCACCTACGCCATACAGAAGTCAAGTGGCGCCGGCGGAGGAGCCACCACCACATCGATTGGACCCAATACCGTGATCACTTTGTCCAATGTAAAGCTGCAGAGCGACGACAACTGCTCTGCGGGTGGCGCCGGCTCCGGGTCCAGTGTGAACATCATCGACACGGCCAGTGGTCAGAAGCTGGCCGTGCACAGCATAGCCGGAATGCAGCAACAGCACCACCACCAGCAGCAGCAGCAGGGTACCACCACAACGCCCCTGATCGTCACGACGCCCACCCGCAACAATGTCGTCCAGCAGCATTCGCAACAGCAGCTGGTGCAGCAGCAGCCGATTGTGTGGCGCCAGGTGAGCGGAACGAACACGGCGGTGGCCACCACGGCGGTGCTCTCGACGACGGCCGACACCTCGCCAGCGGCGGTGGGCAACAAGATACTCTGGACGAGCCGTGGCACCCAGCGACAGCTCAACGGGCCCGAGAACACAGGTGAGCCACCATTCTGGTGTGGATCGAATATAATGTATTCTCTTTCGTAGGTTATGTTTCAGAAATCAGAAATCAAGGAACGAGCATCTAGCATCTAGCTTTCAAGATTTTGCTGATGTTTTTGATTTGATTTGATTCGCAACCGCTCTGAGATCCGTTTTCTTTGGTTCTTGATATCGGAGGTATATTGGAGGGCAAAGATAACCTTAACCTCAAGCCTTTGCAAGAAATCTCTGTGAATTGTTGTTCTTGTTTGTGGGTTGTGAAAGACATTGACTACTTCGCATTCGTGGATGCTTCGATTGTTTCCGTTCGCTCATGGGGTATTTGGGCAGCGAATCAACGTAATCCTCATCGTTTGCCGAATGTTTCGTAGTGGAAGAAGCTACAGCTCTCAGCAGTTCCACTAAATCTATTTTGTTATTTGTTCCTCGGTTCTCATTTCACAGTGAATTCTCTTCAGGTTGAGGTCCCATCTGATAGGCTAGATTCGATGGCGGGGGTTATCTATAGGCTATCCGGATCTAAATGAGTTTTTCTGTAAGTGGCTGTGATTTTCGTTTCATGTCTCATATCTCATAGATTGCATGATTGCTTTGGTTGTCCTTTGACTCTGCTCCCACACAAAAAGCCATTGATTGGAACAGAAATTTAATATCCTTTTGCATTCCTTGGCCTTTCAGACATCAACAAGCTGCTGCTGAATCGGAAGTTCTCGCAGAGGAAGGTGATTGGCCAGCATCCGGGAGGAGGGCAGCAGCTTCAGCAGCAGGCGCAGCAGCAGATCCAGCTAACCAAGCAACAGCTGCAACAGTTGGTGCAGCACGAGGATGATCTGGTGACGGCCACGACGACGATCAACAGCGGCGACCAGATGGACACTGGCGAGTCCCTGCAACAGCAGCACCACCAGCATCAGCAGTTGCAGAAGCTCAGCAAGGTGATCAAGATGTCGCCATTCCCCCTGCTCGTCTCGGATCTCAATCTTCAGCAGCAGCCGCAGCAACAGCAGCAGTCTGGGCAGCACACTGGCCAGTCCCAGCAGCAGCAGCTGAAGCCCAACTCGGCGGCTGCGATAGCGGCCAACCACAACTACAGCTTGCAGCCGGCGACGGCCATCATCAGCTCACAGGCGGCGCCCCAGCAGGCCAACAAGATCTTCCTCACCAGCAGCAACAGTGGCGGCGGCGGCAACTTCACCAACTTCACGGCCAGCGAACTGCAGGCGGCGGCTGAGGCGGTGGCGGCCAGCAATGCCGGTGGCCACTACACTAAGGTGCACTACAAGGAGCTCACCAACTCCAATCTCAAGCTGAACTTTGTGAGAAGCACGGGCGAGGCGCTGGCCAGCCAGGCACCCCAACAGGTGGGCGGCACCACGGTGGTGCTAAACAAAGCACAGCACCAGCAGGTACACCACCAGAAGCTCAAGACGGTGGCCGCGGCCAACGCCCAGCAGGTGCAGCAGGGCGACAAGCGAGTCCTCTACACCAGCCTGCTCAATGTGAAGCCGCTGCAGAAGAACAACAGCGGCCAGATGCAGATGCAGCTGGGGCCGGGCGGACTGCAGCAGGTGCTGCGCGGGCGCGTCAACTCGTCGATCATCACGAGAACCCTGCCCCTGGGCACCACCGTCAACAGCTCGGCCGGTGGCGGTGCTGGCGGAGCACCCGCCACCATCAGACAACTGGCTACCACCAATACGAACAATGTGGGCTCGTCGGACGGAGCTCTGCTCAGCGCCAAGGATGTGGGCAAGAGCCTCACCGTGGAGAAGGTGATGGTCAGTGCCAACAATGGCGGAGTGGTGATGCCCACCAGCAACAACAATAACAACAATGGGAGTGGTACAGGCGGCGGCGGAGGAGGTGGGAGCGGTACTGGAGGCGTCGGTGGCGGCGTGACTGTGACTACATCGAGCAATGTTAACGTGTCCGGAGCCGGGGGAGCCGGAGTCACGTCCACCATCAACAGATGAGACGCGGACAGCAGCAGCTAACATCTAATGCAAAATGTTTTCTCCGTCAATCTGCCCGGCGGCACCTCGCTGGGACTGGGAATGGGCCTGGGTCTGGCCCAGGCCCAGGAGCAGACCGAGCTCCTGCTGACGCCGATGGGCCAGAGTCCGCTGATGGTGGCCCTGGGCCAACTCCTGCAGCCGTCCTGCTGCTGTGCCCTCTGTCTGGTCAATCTAGGCCAGCCGGCGTCGCATCTGGGCTAAATGCTACTACTACGCCCTATATACACATACTGTAGTTTAAATGTAGAATTTCATATGCATACAACCCGCGCACAGACATGCCACCAGCCTTGAAAAATTGATTAGAACCCTAAACGATAATCAGATGGAACTTATTCCAAATTCTGTAACATAGCTAGGCGGGAAGCTCTCCAAAGCCAAAGGGGAAAGGGCCAAGCAGAAGGGGAAGAAGAGAGTGTATAAACGAAAGCCACCAATAACAAAGTTTGCTTAATTTGATTTTATTTATATATATATATAGAGAGAAATGTGTGTGTATAACGATTTAGGTCTTATTTTTCAAGATCGCCTAACCCTAAAACCATATTTAGAATTACACAAATAAAAGCGATATATATATGTATATGTATATGTGTATGATGTATATGCACAACCATATGAGAAGCACGAATCGAGAACTTGGCTCTTTCTGCGAGGCTGGAGATTTCCCTAGACACCCGCCCCTGCTCCAGGCAAAAACTCTGCAAACAACTCATGTGTTAAATAGAAAACTGTAAATATTCGATTGTAAAACACACACCACCACCCACAAAACACACAAAAAACAAAAGTAGCAGCAGCAAGAATAATAATAGTAATTATGAAACTATATATTTAGTGATACGATACGAATAGTTGTACGAACGATGGAGAGGCCGCCGCCTCTCAGGCTAACGCCGTTTCAGAATCACGCGCTTTATCCAGGCTGCTGTTCGATGGGGCCCAACGGCCTCCGACCCTGCGATTGGGTTGGAGCCTGGTGGGCAGTCGCGGCAGCCCCCCTACCGGGAGAAAAACCAGAAGAAAAGAAAACAATTTTTAATGTAAGAAAATTAAATTAACTTATCCTGTAGCCTAAAAGAAGATAAGTGAAGAGAAGATCAGAGAAAACCCACGTTCAACTACATTTAGTTATTTTAACTAAGGATTGACACTGTAGAGTGGAGAGCAGAGGATCGATAGAGATGAGAAAGGGAGTTGTGTTGAAGAGCATAAGAAAACACTATTATTGTATGCGATTATTATTATTATTTTTTATACAAGGTAATACTTTTAATTGTATTTGTAATTCTTATGCAGCAACAACAACAACAAACCCAACATAAACATAATAATAATAATATGATGATAATATGTTATAATATTAACACACTAATGATAACAATAACGATAATATTTTAAAATCCAAAACGAAAACATACAAAAAAAAAAAACAGAATCATTTAAACTATAATTACGTAGAGATGTACTTTCCTAGATTGTAAATTGTAGAGCGGTAAGAGCGTAAGCAAGAGCGATAATAAAATGGAAAACAAATTGCAAACTTCAAAAAAATGCGAAACTCTAATGACACCAACCAACAAACCTTCATCCCAGATCCCGAGAGACAGAAAGGCACACGGCACGGCACGGCACCTTCATTGTGGTCCCATTTTCAGTTTCAGCACTGGAATCCCTCCAAATACGAGGAGAGGAGGAGTATTGTGAGAGGAATGTTCCATGCTGTCACGTACCATGGACTTCGACTTGTCTTGAGCGTGTTTTAATTGATAATCTCTTTTCCCCCAGATATCATTATCCGATCCCATCCCATTCTCCATTTCCCTGCTCGTTCTCTTTCCCCCATAAACACCATTGAATATAAACCGATTGTGATGCGTAAAACTTCTATGATTTGACACATTTGCAACTGCAACTACGGGTAAAAACACGAACACGAAAACTCTATCTTACCTTTGAACATTTAGAGGAATAGTTAACCACATATGAATGTATAGATATATACACATATATATAGATATATGTATGTATAGCTGAGTGCATATACGACTTATGTGACTGTCTAATATCTACATAAAAACAATTACGACTTTATATTGCTGGATCATCCATTATCGGGAAGCACTTCGAGAAGAAATCAATGAAATCATAGCTTTCGACTTTGTAAGAGCTTTTTAAACTTATTTATGTCTGGTAGCCTATATTAATTTTAAATAGTCATTAATTAACAATCATATTTTTTATATGTACTTAACAGTTTTTAACTTCTTCTTTTGCATGAAGACCTACAGAAAACAAAAAAAAAAACAAAGAAAAAAGAAAATCAAACGTACTTAAAATATATATTTATTATGTAGACATATATGTATATCGATACAGCCATTTTGCGTATTTGTATTTTGAACAAATTCATAGCTAAATGTGAAATTGTTTACAGCGAATGCAGCAGAAAAGAAACATCTAGATTCTAGAGGATACAACCCATACAATATATTGTAGAGACTCCACACACATCCCACATCCCACACCCAAACGCTCTCTATCGATAATGCTCTATAACTAACTGATATGTGAAATCTACCAATCGAGTATTAATAGCTTAATATGCATATAGCCTCTCTCTCTGTATAGAACTCTTTGACTCTTTGCAATTGGCCCAACGATTCCATCAGCGGATTTCATTTCTGTTTTCCCATATTTAAGTTTCTTTTGAGATTTGACTTTTCATTTTCGAACCATCTTTAGTCCTCCGCTTTCTCTACTTTAAGTTTTATTAATATTTTATTCCGATTTTAATTTCAGTTGCATTCCAATCAACGTATCATTTCATTTCACATCCCACACACCACATGCCACATGCCACATCTCCCTGGATGGCGATGGAATTCAGTCCACACTGCAGTTGACCCAATTCCCTAATAAAGTATATATATAGTATATACCTGTATTTATTGTTAGTAAATCAAATAAGAAAACTGGAAACGCTTGTTGTGGTAATTAAGTAAGCAAACACAAACCAAAAATAAAAATTAAAACATAAAGATAACAAAAAATATATATGTATAATTAATAAATAATAATTAATCAAACAACTTGCTACACTGTAAAAAATAAAACGAAGCACAATGAATAAAGAATATAAATTATGATGAAATGATAAACCTAGAGATCGATGGATGGACCTAACGATCCAATAATAACAAACGGCATGAGATTTTAACCTGTTTCTTGCATAAGCTATCAAATAGTAAAGTCAACAAATTATATAAGTAATATTCTATCTAACCATCTACTAGAAGCATGAAAAGTTCATTCAAATACATATATATGTGTAATTACGGATACGGCAAGGGACAGATATGATACATATGTGGATATGGCCGCCCATCCCCTCCCCTTCCTTCCCCATAGAGATGGCCAAATTTCAATGGTGTACATACATATACTTATATATACAAATATGATTTGAAATATATATATATATATATAATTAAATATGCGACACTTCAGTTTACGTTTTAAAAAAGTTTTATTCTTCACTTAAACTTTAGCGTACATTGATTAGTTATTTCCCCGACGATGACTGAAGTCTGAAGTCTTGAACGGAATTAACTTTGGTTGAATTCTCCGACGGTGTCGCGATTGACGTTTGTCTTGAACAGAACTCAGTTGGCTTCTTAGATGCAGACTATTTATATTATGATGCTCGTTTTGGGATTCGGATTTGGATTCGGAGGCGTTGGCTTCGACTTCGGCTTCGGAGATGGAGTACGTGACTCGATCGATATGTGGGAAAGGCGGCTTTTGATGAAAGGCTTCCGCTGCGTATGATCGGTGTTGCATTACTTGGGGGTGGCTGAGAATAGGGCCTCTGATTGGTCAGCTAGGATGGTGTGATTCTTGAGAATCGATTCGTAATTGATCTCTGAAGAGTGGCGTGATTCTGGTGCGGCTGGATTCTAGTGCGGCTGGATTCTAGGGCGGCATCTATTGTTTTATGTTCAACTTCCAGTTTAGGGTGTTTGTTTACATTGCCTGCAATCGGCTGCGCGTGGTCCATTTCGAGCGTGAGATTGTTTATGAGGGTTCGAAGCTGAGGGTGTCGTATTGTTTATAGTATTATGGGTGCAGGGTAATAGACATAGACAAGGGTATGCGGAGCATGGACTATAGATATGTCACTATATATATATATAGAATTGGTGGTGAAGAACGATTACGAAATATTTATGGTAAAATAATTGAAAGCTAAACGATCCCAAACCGGCAACTAAATTAAATGCAAACCGACAAAATGCATGATTTATGAACAACAAATAAAGAAAAGAAATAAAAGAATTACAAGAACTGTCTCGGTTTGTATTCCTTGTCCGGGTGTTTGGGCATGTTTTCAGTGGAAAAATGATCGTTTTTGGATCCGTTGTAAGCGACCTCCAACCAGATGATATTCCACACACCTTCCGATTGTTCCGCACAATTACAATTTCAATTCCACTGCCTTTTGGCGATCAATTAACACGCCGATAGCCAGGCCTAAAGCTGTCAATTGGTTTTTCCTTCGAGTGCGTTTACTTTGCGCCTCGTTAAAGTGCCAAAATCAATTAAGGCGGCGGCTCTACGTTTGACAAAAATCCAAAAAAAACCCAAATCGAAATCAAACAGAAACACAAAAACAGCAGCGCTGCGAAAACAGCCAACTGAAAATTGTATTTTGTAAATTGGCAACAGAGCGAATAAATGAATGCCAAACGGGCATTGGTCGAGTCGAACGCACAGGCTACAGTGAAGCCTCGACGAAAGGGAACACTAGCCCGATTTTAAAATGAAATAGACTAGATTAATAGAAACTTAAAGTCGCAGAAGCGAGTGCCTAGTTTGGCTATGAAAAGCAGTCTTCCCTTTGGAGAGCAAATATTTTTTTTTTAGATCGAAATCACTCCAGAGTCTCCTCTTTTGGGCGTCATCACTGTCCCGTTCCATGGCGCGTTTGTATCTTTTTGTGAGAGTGTGAAAAGTGTTCGATTTCGCATGCATTTGGTGCGTGGATTGAAGCATGGATCGGTGGAGCCGTGGATCTGCGGAACTGTGGCTGGCTCTGGGCCTCCAATCTGCAGCCGCACGGCAACTCTGAGGCTGGTGTTAGGTTAGGTTAGGTTGAGGCGGCTGCCGGGCTCGCTCGGAACCCGTCACACTTAGGCCGGTTTCGGCCCGTTGTGATACCGCATAGGATCATTTCCTTCCTGCGTTGTGAGACTTCCTCTCAGCAATTATCCCATCCAGATGCTCTCACAAAGTTCGCTATCCTCCTGGGACATAGTTTGGACATCTCTGAGATGTCGTGTATAAAGGCTGAGCCCAGGTGCTGTAGCCTTCTTCTGCTGAGAGCTGGGCAGGAGCAGAACAGATGTTCCACTGTCTCCTCCTCTTCCTCGTCTCTACAGCTGCGACAAAAATCGTTATGTGGGGCCACCAGCCTGTTAGCGTGGGTGCCTATTAGCCAGTGTCCCGTGAGGGAACGTGTGACTACGCTGCACCTTTTCCTGCTTAACTTGAGGAGCTCGGAGGTGCGCTTCATGTCCATGGCCGGCCATGTTTGCCGAGTTGTGCGACATCGTGGCACTGTTTGCCACATATCGTTGTTTAGTCGCTTGTATTGCTCCCTTATAATGAGCTTACAGGTGGCCATTGGCATACAGATATCCTCCTTGTCTTGGAGAAGGGGGATTGTAGTGCCAGATCTGGCCAGCTCGTCCGCTATACAGTTGCCCTCGATGTCCCGGTGGCCCGGGACCCAAATCAGGCTAATAGCAAATTGCTGAGCCATCTCGTGCAGAGATTTGCGGCAGTCTGCCACGGTGGCAGAGTTCGAGGAAATCGCGCTTAGCAATTTGATCGCAGCCTGGCTGTCGCTATAAATGTTTAGCTTGGTTGCCGTGACGGCAGCCGCTTGTAGGCAGTCTAGAGCCTCCCTGATTGCTATGACTTCCGCTTGAAAGACACTGCAATGATCTGGGAGCGAAGAGCTCCGCTGATGCATAGGGCGGCAGTCCGCTGGACTTTGCCCAGTTGCTTGGTGATCGCCCTTTTTGATAGGGCCGGCCACCACACCGTAACTCCGTAGAGTAGTATTGGTCTAACTATAGCTTGATATATCCATTGGACTATGCTTGGGATCATACCCCATCTTAGCACAATAGCTTTTTTGCATGTGTAGAGTGCAGTCATTGCCTTCTTCACTCTGTCTTTGACATTCAGGTTCCAGCTAATCTTCTTGTCAATTACCAACCCTAAGTAACTGGCACTGTCGCTAAAGGAGAGCCTGCATCCTTGTAGTATTGGAGGGTTGAGGGGCGGGACCTTGTATTTATTTGTGAATAGTACGAGTTCCGCTTTTGAGGGATTTACTCCCAGACCGCGCGATTCTGTCCAATCCGACAGTTGCGCTAGCTTTGTGGACATTAAGTCGCACAGTGTTTGGGGGTATTTCCCCGAGAAGATAATCGCAACGTCGTCCGCATAGGCCACGACATTGCAGCCCCCCCCTTCTAGGTCACATAGAATCTTGTTGACTGCTATGTTCCACAGAAGAGGAGACAGGACACCACCTTGCGGGGTGCCTCTGTTGACATACCTTGACTGGGCGGACGATCCCATCGATGATGTCTCCGTCCTGCATGTGAGCAATTGATCAATGAGCATCACCAAGTGACGGTCCACCCCCAGGTCAGTCAGGGCTTCTGTAATGGCGCCCGGTACAACGTTGTTGAAAGCTTCCTCAATATCGAGAAAGGCTATGAGTGAGTACTCATTGTGATGCAGAGATTTCTCTACCGCTGAGATCACTTCATGAAGAGCCGTTTCCGTGGATTTTCCTTTCCGGTAGGCATGTGCGCCTGACAGCAACTGAGGGTGTATAGTTGTCCTCAGTTGCAGCCCGACGAGTCTCTCAAAGGTTTTGAGGAGGAAGGACGATAGGCTGATTGGTCTAAAGTCTTTTGCAGCTGAGTGCGAGGCTTTCGCAGCTTTGGGAATGAAGACTATCTTTGCCTTAAGCCATGTTCGCGGGATTGTACCCACAGCCAGTATCTTCCTGAAGATACCTTGTAGCCAGTTGATGGCCGTATCCCCGGCCTTCTGAAGTTGGCCGGGATTACCTGGTCTGGGCCTGGCGATTTGAACGGGTTGAAGCTGTTTATTGCCCAGCTTATGTTACGTTTTGTGAGGATGTGATCCATCGAGGTTACCGGTCCCTCTCCTGGAAGATGTGCCGTCTCGATGGTTGTGCACCCTGGAAAATGTGTGTCTAGTAGAATCTGCAGGGACTCCTCACTGGAGTTAGTCCACGTGCCGTCATTCCTTTTAAGATACCCTACCGAGGGGTTAGTTTTTGAGAGAATCTTGCGAAGCCTTGCGGCCTCTGACGTTTCCTCAATTTCCGAGCAAAATTATTGCCAAGAGGCCCTTTTTGCTTTCCTTGTTCCCTTTTTATATAGTGACAGATTGATTTTGTAGTCTGCCCAGTGGCTCTCCTCGTTCACGCTTTTGGCCCTGTTGAAGAGGGTCCTGCAGCTTTTACGTAGGATGTCTATTTGTTTTGACCACCAGGGGGGTTTCTTTTTCCCCCTAGGTTTGCTAGAGGGGCACGCTGCCGCGAAGGCTTTGTTGTATGCCTCTGTGAACCTAGGCGATCTAGGTCGTCTTTTGTGTCAGGGCATGATGGTGCTTTGGAGGGGAGTAAGTCCTCCAGGGCTGAGCTATATTTTTCCCAGTTGGCTTTCCTGGGATTAATATAGTCCTTAGGTTTCGGACACTCGAGGGATAGTGTGGTCTCGATGTATCTGTGGTCAGAGAAAGAGTGGTCATCAAGGACTTGCCAACTCTTGACTATGTCTAACAGGTTGGAAGACACTAGGGTGATGTCAATAACCTCCTGTCGATTTTTAATTATAAAAGTGGGGTCGTTGCCCCGATTACAAATAAATAGATTTGAGTTGAGGATGAAGCTGAAAAGTGACTCACCCCTTACATTTGTGTTCGAGCTCCCCCATTGAGTGTGGTGAGCGTTGGCATCGCAACCTATTAATAGGTCTATGTCCGACCGAGAGGTCGCGAGAGCTGTCGCTGGCTAGTTTGCGAACCAGGTCGTTGGGAGGATCGTTTCTCTCATGGGCCATGTAGGACGACATCAGCATTAGATGTGTCCCTTTCAGCTCTAGGCTTGCCGCCGTGTTGTCGCTATCGCTATAGTTATGGAGCAGAAAGATATTAAGGTGCTTTCTGGCGAGAATGCAGGTGCGGGTTTTACCTTCATGTTGAGCTACAATTATCTTGTACTCCTTCGACCCTAGTCCACAAACCTTGTCTCCCATTATCCAAGGTTCCTGGATCAGGGCTACGTCTGCTCCGCTCTCTTCGAGGCGGAGTATAAGAGCAGCGGATGCTGCTTTACAGTGGTGGAGATTGATCTGAAGGAGCCTCAAGGACATCCTTAGTGTTCTCCACCACTGCAATGTCGGCATCCGGATCGTCCTCGACTTCCTTGTGGCAACACATCGCCTCGAAGTCGCATCTCAGCGTGCCATCGGTGGAGTAGCCCTCTGGGTCTATCTCTGTGTGATCGTCGGGTGCTTCGATCTCCGAGGCAGCGTCCTGCTCAACTGGCTTGTCGACAGGACGTGCCTCGGCCGCCGCATCCGACTTGTAGACCTTTACGGTCACAGAGCTGAACCCAAAATTGAGCTCGCCTTTGGCAGCCTCAATCGGGGCCAGCGACTCTTTGTTGAGGACGACCACCGCCTGGTTTGTGGGGCCCTGTGTCGTCTCAACTTTGACCACCTTCCAATCTGCTGTTGGGAGGTGGGGGTTGCATCTTTGCAACATTTTTAGGATGCGCTCCGGCTCCTTCATGGAGGCGGGCACCCAGACTCTCGCCCTTGGTCTACTGGGCACTTCGCTCCAGTCTACAGCGACGAGCTTCGCCCCTGGGTAGACTTCCCCGACTTGCGCTACCGCTGCTTTGTACAGCTGTACGGAGCGCTCGTCTTCACAGGCTACGATTTTTATGCAGCCCTGGTACCAGCCCATGTCTTTGCAGACGGGGGGGGGGGTCCAGGCTGCTTTTCCAGCAGCTCGAAGCAGCGGTCGGCCAGTGCCGCTTCCACCCACTGGTGGTGGCTTCCACTGGTTTCTAGGTATCCGGGAGTCCGCGCTGCCTTTGTCCAGGACGCCAATCAGCGTCCTTTCTCTGGCAATCTGCGCGAATGATGTGTTAGGCAGCACTCTGGAGCGCTTCGGTGTCGGCCCCGGAGTCTCTTGTGAGCGCTGCCTTTTTGGCTGAGGGGCTTCCTTCTTCGGTGCTTCCTTGCCAAAGTTCGGCAGCACCTTCGACGCCCACTCAACCTTCTTTATCCATTTGTCCGTCGGGCTGGACATCTGGCTTGCGTTCTGCCGACGGAGTATATTGCCAGCACTCCTTCTATCGGCATATGTAAAAGATTTGGCTTGGACACTAGTAGATGGTGACTCATCACCCGCCACTTTACCAGCAGGCAGAGCAGCCGCAGGATTGCATAGCCACTCTGCCAAGGTATCGATTTTGGGAGCCAATTCACCACCCACCCCAACACCGGGATGGGACCCCTTTGGGCTCTCCCTAGCATCTTCCGCCGCGCAGGTTTTCCCTGCTGATTTGCGGGTCGGGCCAGGCCTTTGGGCCGCTGCCTTCCCCTGTTTGGGATTGCTCCCTGTTGGCATTTGGGGAGTGCCAGACTCATTTTTTTTTGTTTTTAAATTCTTCCATTCTTTTCCCACGAGCTGCAGAGAAGGGGTACGGTCCGTCCGGGCAGAGATCCACGTTGCCCGGATAAGGCATACTTAGAACAGGGTGCCAAGTCCCTGAGCTCTCCGTTAACGACTGGGCTAGTTTTATATACCGGGCCCCCAGCCAGGCTGACTCTCGGCACGGGTCGAATAACACTCTTAGTCCGGCCCGGTGTGAGCTGAATGTGGGGGGTTAGGATGTGGGTAGGTAGTGTGTAGGGATAGGGGAGTGTGTGAGCTACTTATACGAGGCGGCACCACAAGCGCATCGTCAGTGTTGCTACTTCGCGAACACCCGCTGGCTGTCCGGGGCTGCCTTATTTTCGGTACTCTCCCTAGGGATGTCCGATTATTCGCAGCTGACCTACCTATATGACCTGTATATAGGTAGGTCGTTCGCTATCCGCAACCTGCGACCCGTCCGGTGGCCTCAGCTAGGCCCCCTTTGAGCCACCTCACGAGCTCATCAGACCAGAGAGGCTGGTGTTAAATATATTTGAAACGTCGTTGCAGTTGTCACTCACTGCCGTTGCCACTACCAATACTGCTACTGCTGATGCTGCCGATGCTGCTGCTGCTGGTGAGATCTCAAAAAGGAGTCGGGCAACAGAAGCTCATTTTGCTGTCATGGTGTCGAGGTGTCATGTTGCAATGTCCCCGCCGCTGCCGTTTGAGCCAGGCCAAAACAGAAATCAGGCATCAAATTTGCTTAACGGTACGTACGTCGACACTCTGCTATCGAGATGTGAGAGCGGAGCATGCTCGCATATCCGCTGACCTTTATTAGCATATCTGTGTACTCCCGTCCACATTAAAGATGCAATTAAGGTTGTCCACCCTCAACCCCAATACCAATACCAATCCCAAACCAAAGTCCAAGTCCCCAAATCCCATCCTCAGCCCGCAGCCCGCCTCCTGCTCGTTGCTCGTTGTAGGTCGTTGCAGGAGAAGGAAGCCTGGTTTGTTTCTAGCCTAATTTGATTGCCTCGCTTAGATTTCTGTTGCCAGTTACTGCCTCCCAATCGTGACCAGGACAGGACCGGGACAGGACAGGACTGGCAGGGGCCGCACCTCCAGCTCCACCATTGTCGAATCTCAGCTAGCATTCTCCGTGCTCCTCTCGCTTGTCGTTTTTTCGCTTTTTTTAATTGGCTACATGACGCGCCAACTGCTCCAAGACGCTAAGTAACATGGTTCCAGACCAGACATAAGGGGTTCCTCTGTCTCCGCCTCCTCTCAGCTCTGCTTGTTCTGCGCCATATTTTGCACTCAATTCCAGGTGCCGACTCCTGGTTACTCCTCCTCCTCAGATCCAGCTTCAGCTTCAGCCTCAGCTCAATCCTCATCCTCATCCCAGTCTCCTTCTCTTCCTCCTCCACCAGGAGAGGTGTCGCAGTTTGTTTGTTGTTTGCTGACAGCTTCGTTAGCATTGTCAGTAGTTGATTTAAGCCACTTTTGTTGGGCTGCCTTCGGCATTGGCACTGGAATCGGGGAAGTTGGAATTGGATTCGGAATCCGTATCGATGATGGGGAGAGCCTCATGTGGAGTCTGTGTGAACATTGTGTAGGACTTTCCTTTCGGTTTTGACCTCTTGGCCTGACATGATGTTTATTATAATGCAGCCATGTGGATGTCTCCGCGTGTGTGCTTGTTTGGGGGGAAATTGGTGGGAAAATAAGTTTACAGTGCTCCTCTTTGCTTGGTAGCTCATTAGCGAAGGTTGTCCGGGTTGAAAGGCAGTTAGGATTAAAGGAGTATTGTAATCTCTCCTTCTCTAGGGATTCAATAGCTTTGAATATGAATACATACGTTCCCGAATTCCGAACTCATTCCTATTCTACACAACCATTCCGTAATTGTCTTTCTAGAATAAATACTTTTACTCAATTCAATTCCGATAAATTCTCTGTCTATCAGTCCCTCTGTCATTCTCAATGCTGTCACTGTCGCGTGGAACTGTCACTTGCAATGAAATGTGTACTTTTTTTGGTCGATTGTATCCCAGTTGACATTTGCCGGTCACAAAACAAAAGTTAAATGAGTTTTGGGCTCCGGTTCTGGTTCTGCTTCTAGTAGAGAAAAAAGTTTGATCGATTTGAATGTGTCAATGTCCTTTGGCGGCAGATGAAATGGTCTTTTGGTACAGTTGCGTTGCTGTTTTTACATTTAACCGTTAGGTTTGCTTGGTGGCCACTTTGTGCTGTCCTTTAGCAGCTTTAAGAGTCGCTTTCATCACTGGCATTTCGTCCCGAGGTTAAACAGTGCCACAAGTCATCTTGCACTTTCTTCTACTCCCCTCCCCACCACCTCCCGACCCTGTGCCTTGTGTGGCACGAACCCCTCTGAAATGGGTTCGTCATGAACAAAACAAATCAATTTTGAATGCAATGAAGCGGTGCTCCCCTCCCCACGATCTTCCAGAGCCAAAAAACAAAACCGTTAAATGTGGCAAAAATGCAAATTTCCCGCTTATGGCTTGTGGCTTGTGTTGCAAGCAAGTCTGTCCCGTCACCTCCTCCTGCGACTTCTCTGAGGTGGCTGCTGCTTCTTCCTGGCTGTGCCAGCCAGGTCTCCTGACCTTTAGCTTCTCTTATACCTTTCGATTGCAGGGAATTTTGGGGAGTAAAGGAGGAAAAAGACCTGAATATTTCATACGAATGTACGATTAAATAAGATTAATCTATTTACATATATTCCAATTAAAGTGAATTCTTTTCATTTCATTGAAAACCAATTGCAACAGAAGTAAGGCCTTTTATTAATCGTTCCCTACACTTACTGGGCATCTGATGGTCGACTCCTTTAGCGCTGGACAGTCGGGCTGCCATGAATGAAAACATTTGCCATCGCGAATGCCCCGCGGCGTCTGGTGGGAGCAAGATCAGGAGGAAGACGGAGATCTCCGCCGTCTTGGCATCGCGATCGTTTGGTGTTAATAGTTTTGTTGCACTCTCTCGCTCGCTCTCTGCCTCTCAGGGGCATGGGCATATTCCATGTGGATGATTAAATTGCGATATATTTTAAGCAAATTGCATTTCGTGTACAACAAATTGCAGAGATTTTTCGTTCCCGTGTAGTATGCTCATATTAAATTAAATATAATATACACATTCACATAAAGTATTCAGTATTTCGAATACCCACTGTACCGACGGTACTTGAAGAATACACACTGTAACACTTTGTTGCAGTGTTTACGTAACAATAAAGTCCCAGACATTCTGGGTGATCGTATTACGATTCACTCAAGAATGCCTCGAGCGACCCAAGTGCAGCGTCAGCATGTTCCCATGACTTGACGGCACTAATATACATGCATACACACATATATCTTCCCTCGCGCTCTCGCTGCCAACAGCGCTGAGCATATTCACACATATACATACTAACATATAAGAGATAAGAACATATAGTACTGCCGCTCCGCTGCCGGCGTCACTGGCAGCGCAGCTCCACGGCTTTTGGCTTATGAAAGCCCAAACACAATTGTTAAATTTGTGATGGACCTATTTCAGGCTGAGGTAAGCTCAGTCCCGTCCAGGGGTCAATCCACAAGAAATTTGTAGAAACGGATGGAACTTCAAAGGAGACGTCAGTAGTTATTATATAGGCACTTTGCTATTTGACAGTGTTAGGTACACAAGGAGGAATATAAATTATAGAGAAAGTAGAAAGGTTCAAGGGCATCGAAACCTTTTTTCAGGAAACACTTAAAAAATACCTCTAAACTATCACATTAGATTCATTGCAAAGGGATGACCTACCTGTTTGAGGGATGTTTGAATCGCAACACGGGACCAATCGTAAAAACAGGTTCATTGACAGTAAGAGGGAGGAGAGAGAATATAAATGAGTGAAGGATCGATTTGAGAGGATTTTACATGGTTGAGAAGGAGGATTGAGATCGAAGTTAGTTCACATTATCACCGATAGGTGGCGCCACCAAGTAGTAATGATAAGGGACGCTCGGATTTTATACTGAATTACCAAATTCGCAGCATGCTGCAGCAGCATGTGCTTAAGCATGTGCAGCTTGGCAACATGTTGAATGTAAGTGGTCATCATATTGCTATGTTATTACGTGATCATGTTAAATAAATACTTATAAGATATTTTATTAACATTGAATTGGGAAACAATTTCTGCTATGTTATTAACTGGTCAAGCTAAATAAATACTTATAGGATATTTTATAAACATTGAATTGGGAAAACAAATGTGTGTAGTTTCTGAAATTTACATCCTAAAGAAAACATAGGTTGGAAAACTGGGTTTCTAGATGTCCGTATAGAGGGTTGAATGGTAAGAGAACACAAATTAATGGAGATATATATAGGAGCACAAAGAATAAAATTATAATATGAAGACATAAAAATTAATTAAAGCTACTTATAGTAAATATACGGCCGTCCCTTATCCTTACTACTTGGTGGCGCCACCTATCGGTGATAACGTGAACTAACTTCGATCTCAATCCTCCTTCTCAACCATGTAAAATCCTCTCAAATCGATCCTTCACTCATTTATATTCTCTCTCCTCCCTCTTACTGTCAATGAACCTGTTTTTACGATTGGTCCCGTGTTGCGATTCAAACAACCCTCAAACAGGTAGGTCATCCCGTTGCAATGAATCTAATGTGATAGTTTAGAGGTATTTTTTAAGTGTTTCCTGAAAAACGGTTTCGATGCCCTTGAACCTTTCTACTTTCTCTATAATTTATACTCCTCCTTTGTGTACCTAACACTGTCCCATAGCAAAGTGCCTATATAATAACTACTCACAGCTAACAGCGAGTACATAAACTAGTAATCTTTCAACAACGATGGATGACCTCGAAATCATTTTTATCGATACCCAACCGGAATCAACCATAAATCTGGACTCTCAGCCGAGCTCCGTAGAACTGTGCTTGATTTTTGGGATTAAGACCCAAACCTATCTCGAGAGCAACTTGACCTGGTTAAGTGACATTAAATGGGATGATGACGACGATGACCCAAGGAATGCAACGCCTAATAATGATAATCCATCATACATTTTCCCGGATGATGACAACATTTTCGATTTAGTAGATAATCAGGATGATGATAAAAGATCTCAACTCCAGGAACTACTTCGGGATGAAGATGATGATGACTTAATTGCTGCGGTAAAATTAGCTGAGGCGAAATCTTAATAATACGAATACATATTTATATAATAAGAATATTTTATGTATTTTTCAAAAAATAATATATACATATGTATATAATAAATATAACACATTTATTTGTGGACGTTGACATGCAATGACTGCATCTTTCAAGAGGCGATGCAGTTACTGCACCGTCAAGTGGCCCGTGTGACACCAGCAGAAGGCTGTTACGCGCGGATCCCAGGCAAAACGCAGCCCTCCTCCCGCCCAACCGACCGAGGGGCGCTGCCGCATGACGCGCGGTGCGTAGCCGAACCAAACGCGAACATGCAAGAAAGATAGCTATTAGACTAACATTCGAGGAAAATTAGTACTAAACTTACTTGAAACTAAGCATGCAATCAAAGTACAAATACCACTACAGTTACTAATTAATAGAAAGGTGTGTAAGGATTAATAATTTAATAAGAGGAAGAGAATTAGTGGGGGATATAATATGGTAGAGGGAATTATAATCCGAGCATAAGACCCTAAACGGTTCATGCAAGGAATGATGACGACGATGACCCAAGGAATGCAACGCCTAATAATGATAATCCATCATACATTTTCCCGGATGATGACAACATTTTCGATTTAGTAGATAATCAGGATGATGATAAAAGATCTCAACTCCAGGAACTACTTCGGGATGAAGATGATGATGACTTAATTGCTGCGGTAAAATTAGCTGTCTATGTCACCCCTGATCAAGTTGTGCATAAATATCACACCAAGCATTTTTCTACGGTTAACTAAGGATGGGAGGTTTACTAATAGTAGTCTACTAGAGTAAGATGGGAGTTTTACACCCGCATCCCAGTTAAGGCCCCGCAGAGCAAAGAGTAAAAAGTTTTTCTGTACTGATTCTATACGGTCCTGGTGTACTTTGTACTGAGGGCACCATACACAGGAGCCGTATTCTAAGATCGGACGAACAAGCGAGGTATAGAGAGTCTTTGTTATATAGTGGTCGTCAAATTCCTTTGACCACCTCTTTATAAACCCAAGCACGCCCATGGCCTTATTTACCATGGTAGAAATGTGTTCGGAAAACTTTAACTTGGGGTCTAACATAACACCCAGATCATCCACCAGGGTAATTCTCTCAAGAGAACCACCAAATAGGGTGTAAGGAGCCAACAAAGGGCTAGAACGATGAAATGTCATAACTTTGCATTTCGAGGCATTAAGGTGTAACAAGTTTGCACAACACCCTGAGGAGAAGTTATTGAGATCGGCATGCAAGCGAGAATGAAATGAAATGTCCTTGTACTGGACACAGAGTTTAACATCATCCGCATACATAAGTACTCGAGAGTATGTTAATACTGAAGGTAAGTCATTAGTAAAGAGTGTGAAGAGTAAGGGGCCTAGATGGCTGCCTTGTGGTACTCCCGAAGAAACCTTTACTGGTAAAGAGAGGGAGTTTTTGAAGAGGACTCTTTGAGACCTAGAACAAAGATAGCTAGAAATCCATCTCAGGAGGTTGGGCGGAAACCCTAAAAGGTCAAGTTTATGCGCTAAAAGGGAATGGTTTACAGAGTCGAATGCTTTACTAAAGTCGGTGTAAATAACATCCGTCTGTAAGTTACATTGAAAGCCTTTAATAATGAAAGAGGTAAACTCTAACAAGTTCGTGGTGGTTGATCGCCGCCTTATAAATCCATGCTTATTTGGAGATATAAGTGACTTGCAGAGATGTTGCAAGTGCGGAGTTAAAACCTTCTCAAACATTTTAGGAATAGCTGATAACTTTGCTATACCTCTATAATTTTTTGCATCAGACTTGCTACCTTTTTTATGGAGAGGAATTATAAACGATTCCTTCCAGATAAGGGAGAAGCCCGAAGAATCAATGGACAGGGTGAATAGCTTAAGCAAAGGTCCACACAGAGCCTCGGTGCAGTACCTGAGTACACAACCTGGAACCCCGTCTGGACCCGGTGAAAACACCGGCTTAACTAGTCGAAGATCATGAAGTAGGGAACATTCATTTAACAAGGGACTGAAAATGCCGTTCGACCTCGGTAAACCGTATGGGTACGGATGACCAGAGTATCTTTCCTCAGAATAGGTGGTTTGGAAGAATTGGGCAAAAAGATCGGCAATTGCCTCATCATTATTTGCCGACGTATTACAAAATGATAGCGAGGATGGGTGTGCGGACGTTCTACGCTTACTGTTTACGAAGCTGTAAAACTGTTTAGGGTCCTGAGAAAAACGTATCCTGCATCGAGATAGGTAGTTCTTATAGCATTGAGCATTAAGAACTGAAAAGTTTGACCGAGCTAATACATAGCGAGAGTAGGAGATCCCACTTCTTGAAATTTTTTATAAAGTCTTGATTTTAAGTTTTTTAGACTGGATAACTCTTTGGTAAACCAAGGGGGTTTTCCAGATCTAGTCGGACAAGAAAGCGGGACACAACAATCGAAAAATGTGCCAAGAGCATTGTAAAAAATGTTTGTGCCTTTTATGATATCAGTGCACAAGTACAAAGCGGACCAATCAAAATCCCTAATGAGGTTATTAAGCTTCGCAAACTCGGCTTTACGAAAGCAGCGGACACGTTCGGGCAGCCTACTCGACCGATCCAATACAGTTGGTCCTATATCTAGCGACACCTCGAAAGTAGGGTGGTAGGCGTCTTCAGGTATAGTGAGCGGAAGGGCTCGGGTTAACAACACTATGGTCGGATCCGATACAAAGCACAGATCAAGCAATCGACCCAAGGAATTTTTCACATGGTTGACTTGAGACAGGGATAGGTCAAGCAAGCCGTCAACAAAGTCATGTCGTGACATGGGCACTAGGATACTAGACTCGTTTACCGAAGACCAAACAGTTCCTGGCAAGTTGAAGTCACCAAGAACTATCATACGATCTTTATCAGATAGCGAGGAAGAAACAGCGGTTAAAGCGGACAAGTGCTGCTCATAAATTGAAATATCCGAAGAAGGTGGGATATACGAGCAAGTAATGAATATAGCGAAAGCGGGAAGAATCAGTTTTACACACAGGAATTCCAGTTCCTGTTGAACTTGGACTGTGAAGTGTTCCGACGTGAAGTAAGAGTCCACTGCAATTAGAACCCCCCTGCCCGTCGAGACGAACGGTCCTTTCTAAAAGTTGTGTACCGACCTGCCAAAACCTCGGAACTAAGAATGTCCGGCTTTAACCAGGTTTCAGTAAACACAATAACGTGGGAAGCAAATGCAACACTATCCCGGAAAAGAATGCTGAGCTTACTACGCAAGCCTCTTACATTCTGATAGGTTACTAAAAGAGAAGTTAGTTTTTTGGAAAGGTGGAAGCAAGACGGGAAGTTGAGGAAGAGGAAGTTGAGGTTGAGGGTGGCACACTGGAAAGGTTTGGAAGGGATATGGGGGGCCTATTCTTCTTCTTAGCCTTAAACTCCTTCACCACCAAATGCTCCGGCCAAAATTTGGCGGAGCAAATGGTGTCAAATTGAGTTGGGGAGATGCTTATCTTAAACGAGGCTATCTCCCTGGCATAAGAGAAGTTAAATTTCTCCACCTTTAAACCCACGGCTTTTATTTTGCTTTGAATAAAAGCAATTACATCATTAGATGTGAGGTCAGGGGCCAGCCGTGAAACAAAAACTTGTCGTTTTGGTGGGACTCCCACCAGTGGTTTAGTCACCACAGGCCTAGTACCTGTGGTGGCAATATCCGGAGGTCCGGAACGTCTATTTACTGGTGGGATCGGTATAGACGGGACAACTAGCGAACTTGCGGACACCACGGACACGGACGCTGCAGACGTACTTGGCTGCACATTCTCCGAGGCGATGAATTCGGCTACCGAATCTGCGTCGCCAGCAGCTGTCGTTGCCCTTGGAGTGGCAAACGAGATCAACTGCTGCACACTTGGAGTGGTCGGAGTCAGTTTTTCGGCGGCGCACGGCTGAGTGACGGTTGGCAATTGCAGATCCCGCGGAGTGACCTTTTTGCGCCTCGGAGACTCATTCAGCAGTTTTAAACCGCTAAACTGAGCCTCCATGGCTAGGAGCCGATCGTATTGGTTTTTAAAACCAACGGTCAGCTCCTTAAAGCCACTCCGCGTCTGCCTCATGAAAGCCACCATGTCTTTCTCCACCTCACGGCATGCCTCGCAACTGTAATGCAAGCCATTACGTTTGGCTATAGCATCACTCACGAGGCCAGAAAATCCAGCGCATTTTGCGTGCACTACGCTGTCGCAGAGCCAGCAGGGGACATTCGGCTGATCGAGGGTGATCTGCTTCTTACAGCTTTTTTTGGCACAGACCACAGCGTATTCCATTTTATTTTATTAATTATTTATATATATACTATTGATTGCAAAACAAATTGGTATCAGACCAATGTGCCAGACAACGCTCAAAGCGGAATTGGTAAAAAAAAGAGAGCAGAGTGGAGAGCGGTTATAGCGAGAGCTACTAAGCAGAGAGCGCTATTGCTCGGAAAGTTTGAAGAGCGAGAGAGAAAGAACAGTTATTGAAGTTGAGGTGATAGCGAGAGAGTGATAAAACAACAAAAGCTACCAGACGAGAGCGGACTGCAATGCAATGTAATGCGTACTCACTCACTGCAACAACACAAACACAAGCACAAGCCGACGCCGAAAAATAAAAAGTTAAATAATGTTTTAACACAAATCATAAGGCATGCACTCGCGTAATAGAATAGGTTTCCAGATTGTTGTCTGGTTAGGAAGTATAATTAGAATTAGAATTTAGTTAGGAAAACACCGGCTGTTTATTCAAAACAAAAGGAAAAAATGCGGAGCGTAAAACAAAAACACGTCTGATCACTACGAAAGATAATCGGAAAAAAAAAAATAAATAAAAAACAAAAAAAAAAAAAAAATAAAATAAAATTTAACCACTATTTATTTTAAATGTTTGCTGTTTTACTTTTGATTGGTTGAATTTCACTTCCTCTTATTACAAGAGAATCATAGGATTCGTTTGAAACAGGTTTCTTCCAAGTGAGGATTACACAAAAAGAATAAGTGGATTTCAGGTAGAATAGAGGTTGTAACCTTTCCCTCATATTATTAGATTGACCCAGTAGGAATCGTTTGAAACAGGTTTGTGGTACTGTTTGTTTTGGATATAAAAGATTAAGAAGGTGTTTGGGGGGCCTAAAAAGATACCATTTAAAAAGGAAACCCTTAGTCCTATTTCAATAGTGAAAGTGGTTAGTTCAATACAAAAAAAAAAATAAATAAAACTTAAAATGGCATCAAAAGTTAAGTGCAACATGTGTGATAAGTCCGTTGACTTTTCAGAGTTTCAATCTCATTATGAGAGATGCTCTGATTCTCGTAATAATGTGGCGTGTGACCTTTGCTCTAAGCCCATCGACTTAATAGAGGTTGATAGTCATTATGAAGCATGCTTGGCACCTAGGAATGCTTTTGAGATTCTTATGAGCAAAGGATCTAATTCAAGTGATCTTCAAGGTCCTTCAACGTCAGGAGCTTCAAAACGGCCTCGATTGGATACTCCGATGGAACTAAGGATTATTGACTGTTCAATGTGCGGTGAAAGTTACCCTTCGTCTAGGGAAACACGCCATATGATGTCGGACAAACATAAGAATGCAAGAGCAGCTCAACTAGAGGAAAATGAAAACGTTATTTTAATTTCAACGGAGTCGCGATTTCCTTTAAAATCATATCGTGTTCACTCAAACAAAAGTGAGCAGATTGATTTAAAAGAGTTTTTTCATGATTGCAAAAATGATATTATCAATTTATTGCGTCACTGCATGAGTGAGTACAGATCCATAAAATACAATTTAAAAGTATATGGATTATACGTTAAAAACACTGATGATGAAAGCTTAACAGAAACAATGAAGCATTTCATTACTCCATACAAACCAATATATGAAAACGAGCTGATTGATGATCATCTAAATGATACCATAGAAAATTTGATAACTCTCAGCATTGAATTCCAGGAGAAGGATTCAGGTTGGGCAATAAAGTGTTTTAAATATTTTGAACTTACCATGATAAAACTAGAGCATATCGCTGCAAACAGGTTTATCCAAGCTCCCAAAAAAATTAAGTCACGAAATGCACTCATAAATGTTAAAAATGATGATGATTTTTGTTTCAAGTGGTGTGTTTTAGCATCATTAGCCTATGGAAAACACCTTAAAACTATATATCAAACAGCAGCATTAAAAAAAATTTCCCGAAATAAGTTAACAATACCATCATCCTATCGATGCGGAAACATACGGCAAGACATCATTTATTATGAAGGAGTAAGATTAAATTTTTCCGGAATTGAGTTTCCAATAACAAGCAAAGGAATCAAGCGATTCGAATCAGCAAATGAGGATTTTAGCATCAATGTTTATGAAGTCGATGAGAATGGAAAAAACGTTG
Organism: Drosophila miranda; assembly: GCF_003369915.1. Taxonomy (NCBI): domain Eukaryota; kingdom Metazoa; phylum Arthropoda; class Insecta; order Diptera; family Drosophilidae; genus Drosophila; species Drosophila miranda. The sequence continues at coordinate 21,213,897 of NW_022881603.1, read as the reverse complement.
TGGGACCCACAGTGAGGACTAAGAAAATTCGGACTCACCACATAAACTTGCTTGGAATTAATAGTGATAATATGCAAATGATGCATTATGCATATATAACGTGCATGAGAAAATTATGCTATTCACAACATAGTAAATCCCATAATACTGCATATTTTTTCGAGAACTGCTTGCAATTTTATAGTACAACAAATACTATACATGACACTAAAGAGTGTGGAAAAGTTGCTGCTTTGTATCCTGAACCTCAAACCAAAACTGTATTCAAAAGTTTTTCTAAAAAACTATCTCCACCAGTAGTAATTTATGCTGACATCGAAGCAGTTTTGGAAAATTACCATATAAATCTTAATGATCCATTAAAATCATCAACTACTATGGCACAGAGGCATACAGCATGTGCAGCATCATTTTATATTGTACATAAATACAATGATCATCTAAATGAGATGTGGACATACGAAGGTAAATATTTTAACATTCCAGCAAAGGCAATAAACTCATAAACATTTCGTTATTTCAGGACCGGATTGTATCCAAAAATTTTGTCAAGCACTTAGGATGAAAACCGATGGACTTTATGAGAAGTACTGGAAGTCCTATAAAAAACCAATTTAACATTTGGGATGAGGATTACCAGGAACACGGTGTTTGCTATGCCTGCGAGAAACAAATTTCTGATGATGATCGAGAAAAATTCTTTGATCAGTTTACAGGACAATATGTAGGTCCTATTCATAAGCTGTGTAAACAGACATTTAGATTAAGCGATCCCTTTTTCCCGGTAGTTTTTCATAACTTGTCTCTTTATGATATACATTTATTTGTTACGTCAATAAAAGATGAACTAAGACCCATACCTTGCAATAAAGAGTTATATATTGCGTTAACTCAAATTTGTAAGCTCGATGAATCTTATCTTCATCAATATAAAATTAGATATATAGATTCAAATAGATTTTTAAATTCAAGCTTAGAAAAACTCGCTAGTTATATGAACATAGCGAATTTTAAAATTTTGAAAACTAAATATCAAGGTGAAAAATATGATATGCTACGACGAAAGGGAGTATTTCCCTATGATTATTTGGATAGTTTTGAAAAATTTGATGAATCCCTGCTTCCTTCGCGATATAATTTTTATAATTCACTGAATGATGAGGAATGTAGTGTTGAAGACTTTTCAAAGTGACCGCCACGATAATTAGATATTGATCTCTAACAACACTGCGCATGTGCCCTGCTGCATATCGATGTTCTCATATCGATGTTCTCATATCGATATTCTTCTTTCGGCGTCTGTCTCTTGCGTATGTTACTCGGAAGCACATATAATTCTGTATACTAATCTTCTGCTGTCTTACAAATAAAATAACTTTAACAGGTTATGGGCCCAGACACCAATTCACCCAGAAACAGTATAAAACAGAAACAGTGAGAAACAATAAACATTGTTTTGGTGCTTAGTGAAAAGCAGTGCTAAAAAAATGGCATAGACTCATTAGTGTATGTGTGTACATAGAAAGGCAAAAAAGCAAGTTGAACAAATTCGCATTGTGTTTTTTTGATTAGATTTTTGCAGCGAATCGGACCGTTGCCGTGGTTTAAAGTCCAAAATAAAGCAGTCCCAACGAATCAAGAAACACAAAAGCGAACGGAGACTCAAGTGTGTATACCAAAAAGTGCGTATGCGAAGCCGCACAAAACCGCGAGTGTGTATACCCAAAAGTGTGTATACCAAGGCATAGAAAATCGCGAGTGAGTGTGTGTAAATAGCAACTCGGAGGGATACTTAAAAGAAAACGAAAAAACAAAAGAAAGACACGGACAACAGTATTGTCGTCGCAGTTGCTTTGTGCATGAGACGATCCACAGTTACAAATTTTGCACTGTGGGACAATAAGTATAAAAAATGAGTGGAAATATGAATTTCAATATTCAGAAACTGGACGAAAACAATTATAGCACATGGGAAGTTTTGATGAGAAGTGTTCTCATACAAAATGATTTGTGGCCAATCGTCAGTGGTAAAATTGAGCTTAGTGAAAGTGCAACAAATGAGCAACGTGCAGCTTTTGAACTAAAGGATCAAAAGGCGTTGGCGTCAATTTTACTTTGTGTTAAATCGACCCAACTAAACAAGGGTAGTGCTTTTAATTAAACAATTGTTGACGTTAAAAATGTCGGATGGTATAAGTGCACAGGAATATTTGCGGAAATTCCAGGTGGTACACGAGGCTTTAGCAGAGGTCAACATAAAGGTTGATGAAAAGATCTTTTCAGTTGTGTTGCTAATGGTTTGCCTAAATCGTATGAAAGTTTTGTTGTTGCGATTTAGACGCGAGATGATTTGCCCAGCTTGAGCATGCTAAAAATAAAAGTTTCTGAAGAAGCGAATAGACAGGAAGATAGCATTAGCAAGGAAATTACAAGTAGCGCGGAACTACACGTCAGTTATGACAACAATTTTAAGAAAAACTTTAAGAAGGGCAAAAAGTGTTTTAAGTGCGGAAAGGAAGGGCATTTTAAATCGGAATGCCGTGCTAAAAGCAAGCAGGAAGGAGCAAACAACAAGGGCGCAAACAGTAAAAGCGGGGAAAGATTGGGTACAATGCTTTGCGTAACCGAATATGCCAAAGTGGAACCAGAAAAATATGTACCAATCCTAAATTTAGCTAAGCCAAATGACCAGATGTTAAATGCATGGTGCATAGAAAGTGGCGCAACGGCGCATCTATGTTGTGACAAGGAACGCTTTGTGTCGTTCACGGAAGATAATCAAAAAGTATTTTTAGCCGGCGGTAAATCACTTATTGCTGAAGGGCTTGGAACTGTTCAAGTAAAGTTCGGTGATAGATCCGTTACGCTGGAAAATGTTATCTTGGTACCAGATTTGCATTACAATCTTATATCGGTCACAAAACTATTAAAACATGGAAAAAAAAATTGTGTTTGAGAAAAATCAAGCGATGATTTTTGAAAACGGAAAAATAGTTATAAAGGCACATCTGGAAAATGGATTGTTTATGGTTCAGGACAATCAGGAAAAGTGTATGAACATTGTAAATGTTGAGGCATATGCATTCAAATGACACAATAGGTTCGGCCATGTACATTTTGACGCATTAAAGGAAATGGTTAACAAGGAGATGGTAATAGGTCTCAAGGGCATATACAAGCCAAAACAAGTGTGTGCAACATGCGCAAAAAGTAAAATTTGCGTGCAACCATTTCAATCGAGCACAAACAGGTCAAAGGGCGTTCTAGACTTAATACATACTGATGTATGCGGTCCAATGCAAAAGCAGTCAATGGGAGGCAATCGATATTTCGCCACATTTATTGATGATTGTTCAAGATATGTATCAGTAAATTTCCTAAAAACCAAAGATCAGGTTTTCGAGGCTTTTAAAGAATTTAAAAGTCAAGTTGAGTGCCAAACTGGGAGAAAAGTCAAGGTTTTACGAAGCGACAATGGCCGAGAATACATATCAAACGTTTTTGATAATTACCTAAACCAAAATGGAATAAAGCGAAACTTAACAGTGCCATATACACCTCAACAGAACATTGGTAGAAATGGCAAGAAGTATGCTGCTGCATGCTGGGTTAAGTGAATGCTATTGGGCAGAAGCGATTCGAACTGCCACGTATTTGCGAAATAGAGTGGCAAGAAGCTGCTTGAGCGGGGTGACACCTTTTGAAATATGGACAGGTAGAAAGCCAGTGGTATCGCATTTAAGAGTTTTTGGCTCAGTAGCGATAGCTCTAGATAAAACAAAGAAATCAAAGTTCGCACAGAAAGGCTTAGAGTATATAATGGTGGGCTACTCGGATACGGCCAAAGCATACCGTTTGGTCAGTAAAGAAACCAGGAAACTCGTAGAGAGTAGGGATGTCATTTTTGTAGAACCTGAAGGGGGCAAACTAGATGCATCATGTTCCAATGACACGGCATCAATTGAGGTTCAACAAAACCAGGACTCTGAACCCGTAATGGATAACGAGCAATTTAAAGATCCAGAAAATGAGCCAGAAAATCAGGAGGAGATTAGGTCTAGTAATGACATTCTTGTAATTCCAGAACCAATAAGAGGACCAGGACGCCCAACCATAGTACGGACGGGCAAACCAGGACGACCAAGGAAGCAGTATCATATGCTCAATGCGATACTGGCAGCAGACGTACAAGTTCCACAAAACTACGCACAAGCTGAACGTTCTACTGAAGGCGAGATATGGAAAGCATCAATGAATTACGAGTACGAATCTCTCGTGAAGAACAGCACGTGGTCGCTTACTAACTTGCCTAGCGGGAAAAAGTCCATTGGATGCAGATGGGTTTACGCAGTTAAGTCCAATCCGGATGGAAGCGTGAACAGGCTCAAATCACGTCTGGTGGCGAAAGGTTGTAGCCAACGCTACGGGATCGACTACAAGGAAACATTTGCACCAGTTGTACGCCACGCAACTATCAGGTTGATAATTGCACTTGCAGTCGAACATGGTCTCCACCTACATCAAATTGATGTTGTCACGGCGTATCTCAACGGCGAATTGGAAGATGAGGTTTTTATGAGACAACCTGAGGGCTTCATCAGCGAAGTTCACCCAAATCACGTTTTGAGGCTTCACAAAAGTATATATGGCCTAAATGTCTGTATTGTAAGCCAGGTAAAAATATGTGTCTAATAGCTGTCTACGTAGATGACATTATTTTGGCGTGCAAGGACCTAGATGATATATCTGATATCAAGATAAAGATCGCAGCAGAATTTGATGTGGTTGACATCGGGCCTATGCAATACTTTTTAGGTATTGAGGTGAAACGTGAAGGCAGTACGGGTGCGATTTCAATCAGCCAACGGAAGTATATTAGAGAGTTGCTCGAACAGTACAATTTGAAAGATTGTCGACAGACGTCCACGCCTCTTGAAGCTGGTTACCAGGTGGCATGCAACAAAGAGGACTGCCGCACGGTCGACATCACATCGTTCCAAAAGCTAATTGGAGAGTTATCTTATCTTATTGTTATGACTCGTCCGGACATTGCGCATTCGGTGAACAAATTAGCACAACGTAACAAGGATCATCATTTTGAGCATGAAGCGGCAGCCAAGCACATCCTTCGATATTTGGAAAAAACTATCGACTGGGAGATATGCTACACAAAGCAAGGAAAGGCAATTGAGTGTTTTGTTGATGCAGATTGGGCAAGTGATATGACGAACCGAAAGTCATTCACTGGCTATGTATGCATGTTGGCAGGAGGAGCGGTTTCTTGGGAGTCAAGAAAGCAATCGACGGTTGCCCTCAGTTCCACGGAGGCAGAGTACATAGCCTTATCATCTGCAGCAAAAGAGGCGATATACTTTCGCAGCCTACTGATTGACTTGAAGCTGATGTCCAAGGAGTCAGCTATTCAGATGTACCGCGACAACATTGGAGCACAGCAGCTTGCTAGAAACCCCATGTTTCATGCTCGTACAAAGCACATCGACGTCAAGATACATGTCCAAGGAGTCAGCTATTCAGATGTACCGCGACAACATTGGAGCACAGCAGCTTGCTAGAAACCCCATGTTTCATGCTCGTACAAAGCACATCGACGTCAAGATACATCATATTCGAGAGGTTCTCAAGAGAGGTGAAGTCAACATTGCGTATATGCCAACCGATGAGATGATAGCAGATGTCCTCACAAAGAACTTAGCCAAGGTTAAGCACCATAAATTTGAACATGCGTTGTGTTGAGGAGGAGTGTTCAAAGTGACCGCCACGATAATTAGATATTGATCTCTAACAACACTGCGCATGTGCCCTGCTGCATATCGATGTTCTCATATCGATATTCTTCTTTCGGCGTCTGTCTCTTGCGTATGTTACTCGGAAGCACATATAATTCTGTATACTGATCTTCTGCTGTCTTACAAATAAAATAACTTTAACAAAGACTACAACTTTGCTCAGAAGGTTTGGAGCGCATTTAATTGCAAATCTATTAGAGATTATTTAAAATTATATTTGGAAAGCGATGTTTTAATTCTTGCTGATGTATTTGAGAATTTTAGGAGTCTTTGTTCCCGAGTGTTCAGGTTAGACCCCATTAATTATGTTACTGCTCCTTCAGTTTCATGGGATGCAATGTTAAAATACACAAGGGTAGAATTAGAACTTGTTAGTGATCCTGACATTTATAATTTTTTTAAAACTGCTGTTCGTGGAGGGTTGACCCAATGTACTCAACGGATTGCAACAGCAAATAACGAATATTTAAATAATAAATTTAAGATTACAGAACCCATAAATTTCCTTTCATATATTGACGCCAACAACTTATATGGATGGGCTATGAGTCAACCCCTTCCATTTTCTAATTTTAAATTTCTAAGTAACGATGAAATTTAATCTTTCAACGTTCTTAGCATATCGGCATCTAGTGATGTTGGATATATTTTAGAAGTAGATATGCGATATCCTGATGATATTCATAATAAGCATAATAGTTTACATTTTTGCCCCGAAAATAAGATTCCACCAGGAGGAAAGCAGACAAAACTAATAGCTGACTTAAGTGATAAAAAGAACTATATAATCCATTTGAAGCAGCTACAGTTATGTATAGAGCAAGGTATGATTTTAGAAAAAATATCTAGAGTTTTATCATTTAATCAGTCCTGTTGGCTGAAACCTTATATTGACCTCAATACATCTCTTAGAAAATTAGCTAGCAATGACTTTGAGATAAACTTTTACAAATTAATGGTTAATGCCGTTTACGGTAAAACAATGGAGAATGTAGAAAAACGTCGTGAGGTTGCATTAGTTAAGCATTATGATTCAAGACAAAACTCAGCAGGGTTTAGACAACGCATAGCAGGACATAATTTTCACAGTGTTGAAATCTTTGGAGATAATTTGGCTGCCATTGAATCAACTAAGTCCCGAATTTTTTATGATAAGCCCATATACATTGGAGTTAGTGTAATAGAACTTTCAAAATGGTTAATGTATGACTATTTCTATAATTTTCATTCTGTAAAATGTCCATCATCAAAAATACTCTATATGGATACAGATTCATTTATTATATCATCAGAAGAAGATTTTTATGATTTAATTAAATTCAATCCTAATCGCTTTGATACAACCAATTACCTAGCCTCAAACAGATTCGGTATCAATTTCGCTAATAACAAAGAGCTTGGATTAATGAAAGACGAAAATGCAGGAAAAATAATGACGTCGTTTGCAGGATTAAAAGCGAAAGCATACTCATATTTAATTGCTAAAGATGATAACACTGACTATAACATAAAAAAGGTTAAAGGTGTAAAAAAGTCAGTAGTGAAACGATTAACTCATACTCATTATATTGAATGCATTAAACATAAAAAAACTTATTATGGACAACAGAGAGTTATTAGAAGTAGAGGTCATACAATTTATACTGAAATTGTAAATAAGATAAGTCTAAATTATAAGGATGACAAAAGATTTATATTACCTGATAATATTTCAACATTAGCTCATAATCACTATGAAATTAAAAATATTTTAGGTGCTAGTAATAATACACAAAATATGGTATAAGTAAACTTAACATTATATTATTATTATTATTTTATTTGTGTATAATTAAAACTATATTTCAATGTAAAATATACACAAAAATAAATTAAATCTGATAAATATTTTGCGTGCTTAATTATTTTAATATACTCTTTTTATCTATCCATGAATTGTGTGTTTCATCGAAACCTAACCATTTAACAAAAACTTGTTCTTTTTTCCTTCTGAGTATTTTTTCCACTAAGAAAGCATTTTCATCTTTAACTTTTTGGAGTTCTTGATCATAAAATGAGCCTTTGATCATTTCTCCCTTATAGTCCTCCAGTTCATATGTTACAGGATTAGTAGACTTTACTTTTAAAATTTTAAAAACTTCGGTTGTCCAGTTTGGATCATAGCCCTTTGTAAAAATACCTTTATATTTACTTATTCTAACAGGATCACCAATGGAAAACTTGTGTTTAGGAAATACCTTACAAATATTATAAGCTGTTTTCAAAATAAACTCTTCATTTTGTTTGTTTACATCTATAGGCCTCATTTTTATAGTACGGTGATATGAATTATTATAATCTTTTAGTAAGTCATGCAAGGTATAAGTCCACGTATGATTACCCTGCATACTAAAGATTTTCCACATACGATTTTTTAATGTTCTATTAAAACGTTTACAAATAGATGCCTTAAGGTGTTATTAATGTTATTCTTTTTCATGAACTCTCCGAAGGCTACATTAAAAAACTCCTTTCCTTGATCAGACTGAATATTTGTAGGTTTATGTTTAGATATTTTTAATATTTTCTTCAATGCTGATAAAACATCTAAAGCTGTTTTAGACTTAACGGGAACTGCATATGCATACTTCGAGAACGTGTCAATTACTGTCAGCAAGTACCTATATCCTTTGTTTTCCTTATAAAAGGGTATCATTTCAACTAAATCGATTTGCCACGTGTCATTAATTCCCTTTTGTACGAATTTACGATGAATGAAATTTCTTCTAGCAGGCTTATGTATTTCATTAACAACTTGTTGCTTACTCATTTTTAATATAATTTTTATTTTCTATTGTTATGTTGGGATGATTGCTTATTTAAAAGTGTTTGCTTATACTCAAGAACATCGCGTTTTATTTGATTACACATTTTTTTGGAAATTTCAAAGCATAAACGGGTTAAATCTATTTGCACATTTCTATCATAAGTACCGTCTAAATCAGTTAGTTGAACATCAAATTTTTGTAAGGCTGCACACTTAGGAATAATATTATTATAGTAGAGGTATATAATTTGTTGCTTAAGTATCGTATTCCAACATAAAAATGTGGTAAAAAAATGCCTAATCTTAAAAACAATCTCCAGGACTCACTATCAAATTCAATTTTATTTCCAAACTGATTTATTATAAACACATACTGCTTATCTGATTTTCGAAATCTAAAATTGCACTTAATTGTGGGCAATAATGGATGGTCTATAATTGTATCAGGCATCAAAAAATCATACTGATCAAGTTTCAATTGGATATACTCCTTGTATGTAACCAATTGCATCCATTCATCTTTATCTAAACCGACGAAATTGTTTTTGCTTTGCTGCATCCATATCATTGGAGTGAATTTCCTTGTAGTTGAAAAACCGCATTTAAGTTTTAAATTATGTACTACATAATATTCGAGACCGAAAATGACTTCGTGATCCTGCTTCTTTCTAGTGGACCTAATTCTTTTTGATTGAAGCGTGTCCATTTGGGTTGAATGCTTTTGTTAAACTAAGAGCTCTTACAGAATTGGGCTGTATATAAAGGAGATAGGAATCAACGACTCATTCAGTTTATTACAAAATCTCAAACCAACATGAACACAATCGACAGGAATTCAAGCGTTATAGTTGATTTTCAATATCTCTTTGGAAATAATAAACAACTTTTTATTAAGGAATTGGCGTTTATGCAAACCGGAACAGTAACACCAAACTTCTTTCATTTCAAACCACCATATCATCTGAATGAATTGGATAATGAAATGATTAAACAACAAAATATTAATCGTCAAACCATAAATGGATTGGAATGGTCAGATGGTGAAATATCATATTTAAGTTTAGGTGAAATACTTTCACCACTAAATAGATTTAGCACCGTTATTGTACGTGGTGAAATATAAAAAAAGTTTTTATCTAAGTATTTAACAAATAATATTATTGATATCGATATAGGAAAAAGTGTCACATTTTATCCAAATTTTTTTAAAAACTGTAGAATCCACAAAAAAATTCCTCTTAGATGTGCTCTAAATAATTTATTTAAGCTATTTGTTATCTTGGAAAATTCTAACTACGCTATCTACTGTAATAGTGACTCATATGTTTAGATTTTCAGTTTATATTCAGCACTTGTAGTAACTAGTTGTTTAAAATGGATTCATTTAAGCGTTTGTTTGAAAAGGATCCTCACAAAAGCGGATACACACAAGTTGTTTATTGTAATTATTGCGGATCTGATACTCACTTAGAAAAAAACTGCCCCAAAAAGCGCGATCAGGAGACGCGTAATTAGAATATCTTAGATGTTAGAAAACATTTATAAAATATTAATAAATAAAACATAACCCAAAAATGTTTAAGCAATTTATACATCCTTTTACAATGATTATTTGCGGACCTTCAGGATCTGGTAAGACAACGTTTTTAGAAAATTTAATAAACAAAAGGAATGATTTGCTGAGCATTTCAATTAATCGAATAATTTGGTGTTATGGAGAGGAGCATGCTAAGCCAAATTTTAATACCATCGAATACTATAAAGGAGTTCCCGAAACAATTGAAAATGAAAATCATGAGCCTATTCTTTTAATACTAGATGACTTAATGATGGGTGCATTTAATAAAAATGTCTGTGAGCTATTTACAAAAGGATCACACCACAGGAATTTACCCGTAATAGTGGTTACACAAAATATATTTCATAAATCATCACATACTCGAGATATTTCACTAAACACAAAATACATCGTTGCGTTCAAAAATCCTAGAGATAAGCTACAATTTCAATGCTTAGCAAGACAAGAGTTTATCCTGAAAATTCTCAGGAGCTCTTCAGAATATATAAGGAGGTGACAGATGAACCACATGGTTATTTACTTATTGATCTTACTCAGGGAATAAATGATCTCCTTAGATTTCGTACACATATTTTTAATTCTGAGTATACAGTTTGCTTTTCAGATGAAAATGGTTTACAAAAAGAATCTAAATCGACTGAAAGCGAACAAACATTTATTGTATGTGCTCAAAAGGGCAAATAATAAACTTCGAAATGCAATTATAAGTAATTGTGACATTGAGTTAGTAAAAGCATTAGTGGAGATAGTGTTGAATACTCTACGAGGAAATCATAAGATATCAAAAAAGCAACTATATGCTCTAAAAAAGTATAAAAATGCATTACGTCTTATTTCAGAAAAGTTCTCATCCAAAAACGAGGATTTTTACCTGTTTTAATAAGTTCAATGCTTTCGGGGATTTTTGGAAAAATATTGAACAATGCTTAAAAATAAGCATCAATTAACCAAAGTTATTTTAATGCATCCGAATGCATATCAAAAATTGGTAAATAATGCCCAGAAAAACGATTTAATAAATATAACGTTTTTGCCTATTTTAAATGATAAAAAAACTAGTGACTTTAATAAATGGATTAAAATACGTCAAGAATTGTGTTACTATCAAAATAAAAAAAGAAATAAGACAATGGATATACGAACTACGCAGAACAAACGACTTTCACCACCTCAAAGCATTGGAATACAAACACAAGACGAGTCAGTTTGGTTAGATGTAAAACCTAACACTTCCATTCTTAACAATACAAATAATGGGTCCTCAAAAAAGGAACTCTCTATCACAAATGAGTTCTCTGATTTACCTAACGACATCGATGATGAAGATTTTCTGACCGAAAAATCTTTCAACTCAAAACCTAATAAGCGTAAAGTTGAGGATACTTCATTTTTAGACACTCAAGCATCAAAAAAATCAGCATTGACTAAAGTGAAGCTTACTGATAAACAGCGAAAGCTAAGAGTAAAACTTAAGAGGTATAAAAGTGAACCAAATCCATTTCAAGACTTGAAATACGTAAGTGGACGAGAAAAGTTGATGAGGGCTGTTAGAAACAGTAAGGCCGTGCAAATTGGAAAAAACAAAATTAATTGGTTTTCCTATAATTAATAAACTGCAAAGAACGTAGAACTAAAAATGGTAAATGTAACAGAGTTTTTCGTGACAGTACTTAGTAATGATTCGTTAAATGTATATCATGATAACGTTAAGTGTGCATTTACAAACATTGTAAATATTCCTGAAAACATGAACGATGACTGGGAAGTAGGAATTACAGACTTATATCTAAATAAATGTATAAAAAGCAGGCCTGAGAATACCTCAATCGCATCTGAAGAAACAACAGAATTCGTTATTAGCTTAGTAAATGGAGAAACATTTCGATATGAAAATGAGTCAATAGAGTCTGAACAGTTTCAAAATGGGTTGATTTTTGTTTACACTGACATTATCAAACCAAGATGTGTTGGAAATAAAAGACCTCGATGTCTTCGAGTATTACATTATAATGGAAAAGAGCAACTTATACAATTCAACAATATTGAATATTATCCCATTGAAATATGGTCTCCAAAAGAAATTTCGATCTTAATTACTGATTCCAAAGGGTATAAAGTACCATTTGAATCTTCAGCAATTCCAATTTTTGTTACCCTTCACTTTAAAAAACGAAAAGAAATGCTATAAATAATACTGTAAAGATGGAAATTTATTCAGAGTAGAAATAACCACCATGACGAAATCTTATCAACAATATTATTTAAATCAGTGTGGAGGAGGGTTGAATCATATAGGAAGTCTTTATGTTTCACCCAGAGTTATCCAACAAGGTAGAGGAATTGGGAATTTTTTTAGTGGTCTTTTTAATTACATAAAACCACTATTCCTTTCGGGGATAAACGCTATTAAAAACCAAGCTTCTGAGACTGGAAAGGCAGTAATAAATGAGTTTGGTCGAAAACGTTTAAGAACTATTATCCAAGAACAAAGTAAAATTGCTTTGCAAAGCCTGTCAAATAAAGCCATTAATAAGTTAACCCGATTCCAGAATGGGGCAGGTAAAAAGAATAAAAAGAGAAGGTCTAGGAAAAAACTATCTCATTTATCATCTAAAGAAGGAAGCAAACATACGCAGTCGAGACCCAAAAAAAAAAAATCAACAAAGAAATTAACTATAAGAGACATTTTTTCTAAATCAAAATGACCACCCATATTGAATGTATGAAAAGCGAATTGGATCTCTTTGAGCCACATCCTACACAAAGCTCTATTCTGAGAACAGAAGAAGTTTCATATAACCCCATAGCTTCGTTGGACAGTTATTCTTCAATTGAATTCGTTTGCTTAGGAAATGGGGAAACATATCGAGACCTATCAAGTGTTTACTTAAGACTTGTTGTGCAACTAAGAAAAAGTGATAATACCAACATTGAAGGAAACGATGTTGGAGTAGTGAATAATATTTTGCATTCAATGTTTAGAAATTCGTCCGTATATTTAAATAATATTTTGGTTTCTCAGAGTGATAATAACTATCATTATAGATCGTATTTGCAAACGATTTTAAACTATGGTAGTGATGCCAGTGAAAGTCACTTAGCCACTCAAGGTTATTATCCTAATTATGGTAAATTAATATCTGGTAGATACGTTAACACCGATGGATCCATTATGCTCAAAAATATTTTTCAAAACAGTAATAAGGTTGAACTATTCGGAAAAGTTCATGGAGATATATTTAATCAACCAAAACTGCTTATAAATAATGTAGATTTGAGGATTACTTTTAACATTGAAAAAACAGCATTTTATTTAATGGAATCTGAAACTGAATCAAATCTTAAAATATTGGAGGCCCAACTATTCATGAACCACATAACTATTAATCCGAGCATTTTATTGGCTCATCATCATGTTTTACAAACTAAAAATGCCATTTATCCATACAGCAAAGTTCAAGTAAAATCATTTACAATATGTCCAGGAAATAATACATTATCAATTGACAATGCAGTTATTGGACAGCTTCCCAATTTTTTTGGCTTTTCGCATGGTAAAAAACAAATCATATTCTGGAAATCGGGCATTAAACCCCTTCCATTTTGATCATTTTAAAATTCAACGCTTTAATTGGTTAATGGAGTACAAGTACCATCGCAGGCACTTGAGTTTGATTTCTCGAACTCTGAAAATGCTCAAAGCTCTAGAGGATATAATATGCTATTCAGATCAAGTGGAATAAAACATTATGATCGAGGCTTACAAATTACAAAGGAAATGTTTGATAAAAATAGTTTTATATTAGCATTTGACCTAACTGCAGACCATCACAATTCAACTGTATGCTCAAATTTAATATCACAAGGAGCCATCCGAATTGAAGGACGATTTTCGGAGCCTCTTACAGAAGCAGTTACTTGTCTGGTATACTGTGAATATGACTCAATGATTGATATTGATAAACATAGAAATATTCGTGTTCTATTGTAAAAATGAATTTTTTTTTTTTTTTTTTTTTTTTTTTTTTTTTTTTTTTTTTTTTATTAAGCGTTGAATCCGTACATTGCATATAACGTATCTTAACATCACTGGTAAATAATATTGGGGTAGCCAAACCTAATGCTAAATGCGAGAGGACTTACAAAAAATATAATATTATAATATTGGGAGGGAAACTTAGAGTTGGCCAATAGTTTTGGCAAAACCCAATCTCTTCAACCGCCTCAAAGGCCTGGCAGGTAGTAATCGTCTGGCGAGCATACTATGGTGTCTAATTAGCCTGTCACTGTATCTGCTGGTGTGCCTTCCAATCTGCTCCTCTACTGTATGCAGATTCAAATCCCGATGTAGGGTGGAGCCGCGCACGTACCAAGGGCAGTTCGTTATTTGCCTCATGGCGCGATTCTGCAAGACCTGTATCCGTTTATAGTTCGATTTGGCAGCTATACCCCAAATCTGCACACCGTAGAGCCAGATCGGGGCTACACAGTGTACATAAACTGCTCTTTTGGCTCTCAGTGACATGGTGCTTCTTCTGTTAATCAGCCACCGCAATTGCTGCATTCTTTGCCCACATTTACGAGCCGTAGCTTTCAAGTGTGGACCAAAAGTAAGACGCTTATCAAGGGTGATACCGAGATACTTTGCTTGCTCTGGTTGGTCCAAAGTTACGCCTTCAAACTTTATGGGTGGGGTGTGGTCTATGAGCGCTTTCAGGGTGAAGCATGGATTGGTGGTCTTCAGTGGGTTGACTTTTAAATTCCATCTTTTGCACCAAGCTGCCAAAGAGTAGAGGTACTCTTGGAGACCATCTGCTGCCTCAAGGCGGCACTTGGAGCTGTAGAGCAGTGCTATGTCGTCCGCGTAGGTAGCAAGCAGAGCCTTACGGGGGGCCTCCATATGTTGCTCGCTTGGGGAGGGTAGATCTGCAGTATAGATAGAGTAAAGCAACGGGCCAAGGACGCTGCCCTGTGGAACTCCAGCTCTCATTTGGCAAGGTGTTGAATGTGTGTTCCTGAACCTGACCATAAACTGACGTCCTTCCAAGTATGATCGTAGGACACCGTAGTATGGTGCTGGGAACAGTTTTTTAATTTTGCTCAATAGGCCGATATGCCAAACTCTATCGAAGGCTTGCTGCATATCAATGAAGACTGCATTGCAGTATTCTAGATCATCATAGGCCTGTAGGATGTGTCCTGCCAATCTGTGGACTTGCTCCACTGTGCCGTGTCCCTCCCGAAAGCCAAACTGGTGATCCGGCAAGATACGGCATTCCTTGATTATACTACCAAGACGATTGGCAAGAAGCCTCTCCCATACCTTAGATAAGGAAGACAAAAGACTTATTGGCCGATACGACTCAGGGTCATCCTCCGGTTTTCCAGGCTTATGGATCATCAGGATTGTTGCTATCTTCCACTGCTTAGGGAAAAACTGCATCCTTAACATGGCGTTAAAAATGAGCACTATGTAGAGTATCGCCCGATTAGGCAATGCTTTCAGTGTGGAATTGCACACTCTGTCAATGCCAGGAGCCTTCTTCCTCGGTAGGGACTTGATGACTTCAACAATCTCGTCAGCCCTGGCTGGTTTAATGGGTAAGGCCATTTGTAGAGGTGTTTGCAGACTATCTTTTGTCTCTTTGTACTGCGCCTCCGTGGCGAATTGGTAATGGGTGAACCTGTCCCCTAAATGATGTGCAAACGAATTGGCCTGCTCTTCTTCGTTTCTAGCAAGTTCACCGTTGGGACACCGGATGGGAATCTGTCTGAACGGTTGTCTCTTAAGAGACTTAGTGGTCTTCCAAAGCGAATATCCAGCATCCACGGTGTAATCCATGGAAGCAAGCTTTTGTTCAAAGAAGTTGCTTCGAAGTTCTCTCAGGGTGTTTCGAAGTTGCTTGGCAGCCCGGTTCCATAGAATTCGGTCCCATGGGTCTTGAGATCGGATTGCGCGTCTGCGAAGTCTCCTTTTTTGTGACAAAAGCTCTCTGGCCTCTCTTGTAAGAACTATTCCATAGGCGGCGCTTGTCGGAGGATGCGAGGGCGTTGAGGCAGCAGCAGCCATGTGTATACTCTCTGTGATATTATCTACAGCCATCTCGATATCTTCCTCAGAGTTTAGCGTGACGTTCAGTTGAATCGACCTCTCCAAATGTTGCCTAAATGCGAGCAGATCAGTGTGCTTGGTGACTAGATGAGGGCTTGGATTTTCTATGATGCCATCTGTTTTAATGCTGATGACTAAGGCCAGATGGTCGGAGTCCAGATCCCAGCTCTGACTTATTGTTGCTCGAGAATCCGGAATACCATGATGTACTGCGAAGTCTATGCAGGACGGCGTGTGATTGAGTACATATGGGTACCTGGTTGGTGATCCAGTTGCAAGGATCTTAGCGCCAGTAGCAGAGATGGCTTCCGCTAGCTCTCGCCCCCTAGGGGAATTGTAAGTGTCTCCCCACAGCCAGTGTCGGGCATTCCAGTCACCACCAACCAAATACCTTTGCCCGCAAGCACGGAGTGCATCGATGTAATGTCTTTCCTCAATCCTGACTCTGGGAGGGCAGTAAATGGCGCTGAACTCCACATCGCCCAGTCCTGTGGCTACTTTTACTGCTGACATTTGCATGCTGCGTGTCTCAATGACCCTTTGTGGAAAATGACGAAGCGAAGTCTTAACTAAAACCGCAACTCCACCAACGCTATTATTATTCCGCGATGGCTTGAAGGCTGGATAGAAGGCATATCCATGTATTTTTACAGCTGCCCCTCTTTTAATTCTGATCTCCGTCAAAAGAAGAATGTCAACGCTATTCTTGTGCGCGAAGAGCTCAACTTCTTTTGCTTTCCCTGAAATGCCGTTAGCATTCCAGATGAGAACCTTTAGTGGGTTCATTGAGATGCTGAAACGTTGTTCTGGAGCTGAAGATTAGATCCAGCCCATTGCTTAATCGTGTTGGCCAATTCAAAAACCATTTTTTCAAGTTTTTCAAGGCGTTGATTGGCTTGACTATTATGCTGCTGCTGTTCTTGCTGCTGTTGCTGTAGCCACATAAGAAACTGCTGCTGCTGCTGCTGTTGGAGCTGTTGTTGCCATTGTTGAAATTTTGTCTGCTGTTGTTGTAGCAGTGCATGAACTTCATATGAATTCTGTTGCTGGTTATTCAATCCTTGTGGCTGATGCGCTTGTAGACTATGAAAACGACGCTGAGCAGGTGTAGCAGGTATTGCATTTGAATTACCATTTGCTACGGCAGCATAGGAGGCTCCTGTATTACTTCTAGTGCCTACCAAAGGTTGGTGCTGATCAATATTTCGCTGGTGCTGCTGTATTGTTGGTCTATTAGCCCCCTTTTTGTGACTAGACTGCAAGGTAGGAAACTGTTGCTGGTCTCCAGGAAGTGTGGTAGAGTAAGCATATGCCACTTGATTATTTAAGGGGACATGACCCGTCCTGTTCGTATTAATTGCCTTCTTTGCGGAGCCCATTGATCGCCGTAGAAACTCCTGATACCATTGGCATCCTTTGTAACTGGCCATATGGCTTCCAGAGCAGTGAATGCAGGTTGGCTGTGCATCTAGGGGGCGTGTGCATTGTGAGGTTTGATGATTTTCACCGCATCTGGCACAGTTGTGATGTCGGCGGCAGTATTTGGCTGTGTGGCCGAAATCCTGGCATCGACGACATTGAGCAATCTCTGTGGATTTTCGCATCCTTTCAATCCGTATTTTTTGGCGGCAAAGGGTCTTGACTTGGTAAATTTCGTTAATTTTTGCACAAGGCTTAATATTAATGAAAAAAATATTAAGTTTTTCGTCCTTGTTAGTCCTTGAGCTTGGATTATGGATGTGAAGGACCTCGAAACCCAACATTTTAAAATCGGCGGTAATATCATTGTTTAGGGTGCTATGATGTAGGTCTCTTACAACAATTCTATGAGGCTTTTCAGTCTGCAATTGGTATGTGTGGAATTCTATTCCAATGGCATCGAAACAATCCACAATTGCTCTATAGGTATCACTGTCTTTGGGGAGGATTCTGACCGTTTCCCCCTGGTTAGCTTTGACGACAACGTTATTCAAATTTGCAACGTCCTTTATGACATCAAATAAGTCATTTAAGTTGCTAATATTGACAACTATTTGCGGTGGTTTTGGAGGGCCTTTAAGCTGATTACCAGAGCTCGTTGATTCTCCTTGAAGACACTGGTCTGTATTAACTGCTTCATAAAGGTGTTCATCCAGTTGGTCATTTCCAGCGTCTGCATCTACATTCATCCGAACTTCCTCATTATTACTATCACTTGGGATGTTCGTGTCAAGAATGGAAAATCTGTTGTTGGTGTTTGCCTGTTGGCTTGTAGTGGGGGGCAAGCCCAGGTCCCGGCCGCCGCTCCCTCGTTTAGATTTAGATGACAAAGTCTGATCGTTTTTTCTTTTGCCCGTTCTCCGTTTTTGAGCATCCAGAAGTCGTTCGGCAGCAGTGCGAAGTGTTTTTGCCTCAGTGTCGTCGGGGCATGTGGATATGGAGTTTTCTTGGCTATCAAAGCTTAGTGCAGGGCAGATACTGCTTATTGTAGCAGTTGCCATGGTGTAGGTGGTGTTGTTGGTGGCACTAGTGAATGTTACTGTTGTTGTGGTTTCTGTGCATGTATAGCGTTCAGCCTCTGAACGATACTCAGAACGAATCTCAGAAGGTAATTTGCCTGATATTAGAAGCATTCTCTCATGATCAGTCCGCTTATTTCTAAGCCGAGAGTCAGATGAACTATTCGCATTCATTATACCGTAGCTGATAAGCGAAGTTTTTATTGCCCCTCTTGTGCGGCTGTGCGCAGACTGAGGGGAATGTCTTGCCCGAAGGGCAGTGAATACAGTTGTAAAAACGTTCACAAATGTGTTTTTTGTTTTTGTCCAATTGCCGACACCGCACAAAGCAGCACCCGAATTTACGATGTATGCTATTTTTAGCACACAAGAGAATGCTCCGCTAAAGCAGAATAAAGAAAACAACTTTGCACAAGCGCGACACAACCGATCTCTATGAAAGTTGATTCGAGACTTGTAAAAATGAATACATTGCAAATCGATAAGTTGCTTTCCAAGCATTCAAAAACAAAAACAATTTTTAAATTAATCCCTCTGATCAGCTGCCTCAAGTAATTTCGAAATATCCTGCTTTAATAATAGCAAACACAGATTCTTCAAGCCATTCAGGAACTCATTGGGTTGCTTTTTACTTTGAAAACAAATATTCAGCAGAATTTTTTGATTCATATGGTCAATATCCTCAAAATAAAGAATTTTTAAAAATATTAAGGAAAAATTCCATAAAGTTTACATTTATAAACAACCACTGCAAGGTTATTTTTCAAATACATGCGGTCATTACTGTATCCTATATGGAATATTTAAAAGCAGCAAAAAAACATTAAATTGTTTTTTAAAACAATTTAAGAAAAATGATTTTAACTATAATGATAAGTTAATAATACAAATGTTTAAGAAAATTCGTTTAAAATAAAACACAATATTATTTCAGAGACATTTAAGATGTTTATTGAATTTTTGAGCTGGGATACATTCTTTTATTTAAGTTATAGTACTTTAACATTAGGTCTATAGCTTCTGCTTTCTTATTTGGTAGGGTATGACACAGGCATGTGTCAGGTCCGTCCGTTGCATCGTCATCACTCCAGGGGCATAGCTTATAATGAAAGCCAAACTTGGAGTACTGAAGCTCCTTTTCCTCCAGATCTTCCAAAATGCTCATCAAATTTTCAAGAATTTGTACGTGCTCCTCGAAGATCATCTCCTCGAATTGCATTAAAAAAAGTTATATTTGTTTGGCATGCATCTTGCAGCTGACTTCTTGAATCTATTACTGATAATGTTTCAAAGAGCAGGACTCTTTATATCCACGTCTTTGCTCTGTTTCACTTATATTTTTCTTTACCCATGTATTGGAAATGATAAGTACTATATCTAGCCATCTCTTTTTACATATGTACATATGTATATTCTTAACCTTTTTCTTTATTTTTGTCTTTACATGTATAGTTGTCTCTTCTTCTCTTACATATATATAATGGGAACTCTTTATTTACTCTTTACATATAAATTGGAAATGGGCAGTGCTATATCTATTCATCTCTTTTCCTTTATATATAAGATGTGAGATTCCATGCTCCTTCAACATCTTAAAGGGTGTTTTTGTGGAAAATTTGGTCACATAACTTTTAGGTAAAAATATCCAAAGCGGTTTGTTGTCCTTATCAGTTAAATAAAGGACTACTTTATTTCCAAATGATGTTTTTTTGATTTTACATCCATTGATCTTGTACTCAAATCCTATGCACAGGTCCTCAACCTTGGTGTATCCAACCGCCGGCTTTGTCTCGTTAAGTAATTCTAGGAAAGCCTAGGTATATATTTGATTAAGTGCTTATCATTTTCTATATAGAGATTTAAATATTCTTACATACCATTATAGTAATAGAAACTATTCAACCTACTAACGGTTTTATACTAAATTATTTAAAAGATTGCATGATCTTTTATACTCTCATTAATTCAATTTTATACAAATGTGATCTGAGCAGATTGGTAGTTGAGTGATAATAAGTAAATGGTTTTAAAGCTGTAATGGCCAGATGTCTTAAGTCTGATTGGTGGTTGAGTAATAAGGGATGAACTATGGATACACTGCTGTATATTGGTTCAAATATTATATTTACATTTTTGGTCTTATATAACAGTCGACATGAAAAAATTATAAAACAGAACAAAATGCATAGAATTTTTGTTTATATGCTGATCACTTCCTATATAAGAACTGTAAGTTACTGAGATAGGTTAGTTCACTTTTAATTCGAAATGAGGACATTTCATTGCGAGTTGTGCTATTTAAAAACATATTTTAGTTCCCGCAATGAACTGAAAAAACACACCTTAAAAATCCACAACTTTAGTTATTCAAAATCAAAATCATCATTTTATCGATGTTACTTATGTCCAGGAACTGAACTGTTTTGGTTGAGAATTGACTTCAATATGCATATTTTATTTAAGCATAACATGGAATTAAAGCGAAAAATATAAAATAAATATTAAAAAATGAAATAATCTGTGCGTTTATAAATATAAATACCTTTACATAAATTTACCAACTAAGTATAATATGATGTAAAAATGACTCAATAAATTCATTCAAAAGCATCAGTATTCTACCTGAAATCCACTTATTCTTTTTGTGTAATCCTCACTTGGAAGAAACCTGTTTCAAACGAATCCTATGATTCTCTTGTAATAAGAGGAAGTGAAATTCAACCAATCAAAAGTAAGACAGCAAACATTTCAAATAAATAGTGGTTAAATGTGTTATATTTATTATATACATATGTATATATTATTTTTAGAAAAATACATAAAATATTCTTATTATATAAATATGTATTCGTATTATTAAAATTTCGCCTCAGCTAATTTTACCGCAGCAATTAAGTCATCATCATCTTCATCCCGAAGTAGTTCCTGGAGTTGAGATCTTTTATCATCATGCTGATTATCTACTAAATCGAAAATGTTGTCATCATCCGGGAAAATGTATGATGGATTATCATTATTAGGCGTTGCATTCCTTGGGTCATCGTCGTCATCATCCCATTTAATGTCACTTAACCAGGTCAAGTTGCTCTCGAGATAGGTTTGGGTCTTAATCCCAAAAATCAAGCACAGGTCTACGGAGCTCGGCTGAGAGTCCAGATTTATGGTTGATTCCGGTTGGGAATCGATACAAATGATTTCGAGGTCATCCATCGTTGTTGAAAGATTACTAGTTTATGTACTAGCTGTTAGCTGTGAGTAGTTATTATATAAGCACTTTGCTATGGGACAGTGTTAGGTACTCAAAGGAGGAATATAAATTATAGAGAAAGTAGAAAGGTTCAAGGGCATCGAAACCGATTTTCAGGAAACACTTAAAAAATACCTCTAAACTATCACATTAGATTCATTGCAAAGGGATGACCTACCTGTTTGAGGGTTGTTTGAATCGCAACACGGGACCAATCGTAAAAACAGGTTCATTGACAGTAAGAGGGAGGAGAGAGAATATAAATGAGTGAAGGATCGATTTGAGAGGATTTTACATGGTTGAGAAGGAAGATTGAGATCGAAGTTAGTTCACATTATCACCGATAGGTGGCGCCACCAAGTAGTAAGGATTGGGCTGTATATAAAGGAGATAGGTATCAACGACTCATTCAGTTTATTACAAAATCTCAAACCAACATGAACACAATCGACAGGAATTCAAGCGTTATAGTTGATTTTCAATATCTCTTTGGAAATAATAAACAACTTTTTATTAAGGAATTGGCGTTTATGCAAACCGGAACAGTAACACCAAACTTCTTTCATTTCAAACCACCATATCATCTGAATGAATTGGATAATGAAATGATTAAACAACAAAATATTAATCGTCAAACCATAAATGGATTGGAATGGTCAGATGGTGAAATATCATATTTAAGTTTAGGTGAAATACTTTCACCACTAAATAGATTTAGCACCGTTATTGTACGTGGTGAAATATAAAAAAAGTTTTTATCTAAGTATTTAACAAATAATATTATTGATATCGATATAGGAAAAAGTGTCACATTTTATCCAAATTTTTTTAAAAACTGTAGAATCCACAAAAAAATTCCTCTTAGATGTGCTCTAAATAATTTATTTAAGCTATTTGTTATCTTGGAAAATTCTAACTACGCTATCTACTGTAATAGTGACTCATATGTTTAGATTTTCAGTTTATATTCAGCACTTGTGGTAACTAGTTGTTTAAAATGGATTCATTTAAGCGTTTGTTTGAAAAGGATCCTCACAAAAGCGGATACACACAAGTTGTTTATTGTAATTATTGCGGATCTGATACTCACTTAGAAAAAAACTGCCCCAAAAAGCGCGATCAGGAGACGCGTAATTAGAATATCTTAGATGTTAGAAAACATTTATAAAATATTAATAAATAAAACATAACCCAAAAATGTTTAAGCAATTTATACATCCTTTTACAATGATTATTTGCGGACCTTCAGGATCTGGTAAGACAACGTTTTTAGAAAATTTAATAAACAAAAGGAATGATTTGCTGAGCATTTCAATTAATCGAATAATTTGGTGTTATGGAGAGGAGCATGCTAAGCCAAATTTTAATACCATCGAATACTATAAAGGAGTTCCCGAAACAATTGAAAATGAAAATCATGAGCCTATTCTTTTAATACTAGATGACTTAATGATGGGTGCATTTAATAAAAATGTCTGTGAGCTATTTACAAAAGGATCACACCACAGGAATTTACCCGTAATAGTGGTTACACAAAATATATTTCATAAATCATCACATACTCGAGATATTTCACTAAACACAAAATACATCGTTGCGTTCAAAAATCCTAGAGATAAGCTACAATTTCAATGCTTAGCAAGACAAGAGTTTATCCTGAAAATTCTCAGGAGCTCTTCAGAATATATAAGGAGGTGACAGATGAACCACATGGTTATTTACTTATTGATCTTACTCAGGGAATAAATGATCTCCTTAGATTTCGTACACATATTTTTAATTCTGAGTATACAGTTTGCTTTTCAGATGAAAATGGTTTACAAAAAGAATCTAAATCGACTGAAAGCGAACAAACATTTATTGTATGTGCTCAAAAGGGCAAATAATAAACTTCGAAATGCAATTATAAGTAATTGTGACATTGAGTTAGTAAAAGCATTAGTGGAGATAGTGTTGAATACTCTACGAGGAAATCATAAGATATCAAAAAAGCAACTATATGCTCTAAAAAAGTATAAAAATGCATTACGTCTTATTTCATGTCCAAAACGGTCAATAAATTCTAAGAGAAAAGTTCTCATCCAAAAACGAGGATTTTTACCTGTTTTAATAAGTTCAATGCTTTCGGGGATTTTTGGAAAAATATTGAACAATGCTTAAAAATAAGCATCAATTAACCAAAGTTATTTTAATGCATCCGAATGCATATCAAAAATTGGTAAATAATGCCCAGAAAAACGATTTAATAAATATAACGTTTTTGCCTATTTTAAATGATAAAAAAACTAGTGACTTTAATAAATGGATTAAAATACGTCAAGAATTGTGTTACTATCAAAATAAAAAAAGAAATAAGACAATGGATATACGAACTACGCAGAACAAACGACTTTCACCACCTCAAAGCATTGGAATACAAACACAAGACGAGTCAGTTTGGTTAGATGTAAAACCTAACACTTCCATTCTTAACAATACAAATAATGGGTCCTCAAAAAAGGAACTCTCTATCACAAATGAGTTCTCTGATTTACCTAACGACATCGATGATGAAGATTTTCTGACCGAAAAATCTTTCAACTCAAAACCTAATAAGCGTAAAGTTGAGGATACTTCATTTTTAGACACTCAAGCATCAAAAAAATCAGCATTGACTAAAGTGAAGCTTACTGATAAACAGCGAAAGCTAAGAGTAAAACTTAAGAGGTATAAAAGTGAACCAAATCCATTTCAGGACTTGAAATACGTAAGTGGACGAGAAAAGTTGATGAGGGCTGTTAGAAACAGTAAGGCCGTGCAAATTGGAAAAAACAAAATTAATTGGTTTTCCTATAATTAATAAACTGCAAAGAACGTAGAACTAAAAATGGTAAATGTAACAGAGTTTTTCGTGACAGTACTTAGTAATGATTCGTTAAATGTATATCATGATAACGTTAAGTGTGCATTTACAAACATTGTAAATATTCCTGAAAACATGAACGATGACTGGGAAGTAGGAATTACAGACTTATATCTAAATAAATGTATAAAAAGCAGGCCTGAGAATACCTCAATCGCATCTGAAGAAACAACAGAATTCGTTATTAGCTTAGTAAATGGAGAAACATTTCGATATGAAAATGAGTCAATAGAGTCTGAACAGTTTCAAAATGGGTTGATTTTTGTTTACACTGACATTATCAAACCAAGATGTGTTGGAAATAAAAGACCTCGATGTCTTCGAGTATTACATTATAATGGAAAAGAGCAACTTATACAATTCAACAATATTGAATATTATCCCATTGAAATATGGTCTCCAAAAGAAATTTCGATCTTAATTACTGATTCCAAAGGGTATAAAGTACCATTTGAATCTTCAGCAATTCCAATTTTTGTTACCCTTCACTTTAAAAAACGAAAAGAAATGCTATAAATAATACTGTAAAGATGGAAATTTATTCAGAGTAGAAATAACCACCATGACGAAATCTTATCAACAATATTATTTAAATCAGTGTGGAGGAGGGTTGAATCATATAGGAAGTCTTTATGTTTCACCCAGAGTTATCCAACAAGGTAGAGGAATTGGGAATTTTTTTAGTGGTCTTTTTAATTACATAAAACCACTATTCCTTTCGGGGATAAACGCTATTAAAAACCAAGCTTCTGAGACTGGAAAGGCAGTAATAAATGAGTTTGGTCGAAAACGTTTAAGAACTATTATCCAAGAACAAAGTAAAATTGCTTTGCAAAGCCTGTCAAATAAAGCCATTAATAAGTTAACCCGATTCCAGAATGGGGCAGGTAAAAAGAATAAAAAGAGAAGGTCTAGGAAAAAACTATCTCATTTATCATCTAAAGAAGGAAGCAAACATACGCAGTCGAGACCCAAAAAAAAAAAATCAACAAAGAAATTAACTATAAGAGACATTTTTTCTAAATCAAAATGACCACCCATATTGAATGTATGAAAAGCGAATTGGATCTCTTTGAGCCACATCCTACACAAAGCTCTATTCTGAGAACAGAAGAAGTTTCATATAACCCCATAGCTTCGTTGGACAGTTATTCTTCAATTGAATTCGTTTGCTTAGGAAATGGGGAAACATATCGAGACCTATCAAGTGTTTACTTAAGACTTGTTGTGCAACTAAGAAAAAGTGATAATACCAACATTGAAGGAAACGATGTTGGAGTAGTGAATAATATTTTGCATTCAATGTTTAGAAATTCGTCCGTATATTTAAATAATATTTTGGTTTCTCAGAGTGATAATAACTATCATTATAGATCGTATTTGCAAACGATTTTAAACTATGGTAGTGATGCCAGTGAAAGTCACTTAGCCACTCAAGGTTATTATCCTAATTATGGTAAATTAATATCTGGTAGATACGTTAACACCGATGGATCCATTATGCTCAAAAATATTTTTGAGCTCATTTTATTGGCTCATCATCATGTTTTACAAACTAAAAATGCCATTTATCCATACAGCAAAGTTCAAGTAAAATCATTTACAATATGTCCAGGAAATAATACATTATCAATTGACAATGCAGTTATTGGACAGCTTCCCAATTTTTTTGGCTTTTCGCATGGTAAAAAACAAATCATATTCTGGAAATCGGGCATTAAACCCCTTCCATTTTGATCATTTTAAAATTCAACGCTTTAATTGGTTAATGGAGTACAAGTACCATCGCAGGCACTTGAGTTTGATTTCTCGAACTCTGAAAATGCTCAAAGCTCTAGAGGATATAATATGCTATTCAGATCAAGTGGAATAAAACATTATGATCGAGGCTTACAAATTACAAAGGAAATGTTTGATAAAAATAGTTTTATATTAGCATTTGACCTAACTGCAGACCATCACAATTCAACTGTATGCTCAAATTTAATATCACAAGGAGCCATCCGAATTGAAGGACGATTTTCGGAGCCTCTTACAGAAGCAGTTACTTGTCTGGTATACTGTGAATATGACTCAATGATTGATATTGATAAACATAGAAATATTCGTGTTCTATTGTAAAAATGAATACATTGCAAATCGATAAGTTGCTTTCCAAGCATTCAAAAACAAAAACAATTTTTAAATTAATCCCTCTGATCAGCTGCCTCAAGTAATTTCGAAATATCCTGCTTTAATAATAGCAAACACAGATTCTTCAAGCCATTCAGGAACTCATTGGGTTGCTTTTTACTTTGAAAACAAATATTCAGCAGAATTTTTTGATTCATATGGTCAATATCCTCAAAATAAAGAATTTTTAAAAATATTAAGGAAAAATTCCATAAAGTTTACATTTAATAAACAACCACTGCAAGGTTATTTTTCAAATACATGCGGTCATTACTGTATCCTATATGGAATATTTAAAAGCAGCAAAAAAACATTAAATTGTTTTTTAAAACAATTTAAGAAAAATGATTTTAACTATAATGATAAGTTAATAATACAAATGTTTAAGAAAATTCGTTTAAAATAAAACACAATATTATTTCAGAGACATTTAAGATGTTTATTGAATTTTTGAGCTGGGATACATTCTTTTATTTAAGTTATAGTACTTTAACATTAGGTCTATAGCTTCTGCTTTCTTATTTGGTAGGGTATGACACAGGCATGTGTCAGGTCCGTCCGTTGCATCGTCATCACTCCAGGGGCATAGCTTATAATGAAAGCCAAACTTGGAGTACTGAAGCTCCTTTTCCTCCAGATCTTCCAAAATGCTCATCAAATTTTCAAGAATTTGTACGTGCTCCTCGAAGATCATCTCCTCGAATTGCATTAAAAAAAGTTATATTTGTTTGGCATGCATCTTGCAGCTGACTTCTTGAATCTATTACTGATAATGTTTCAAAGAGCAGGACTCTTTATATCCACGTCTTTGCTCTGTTTCACTTATATTTTTCTTTACCCATGTATTGGAAATGATAAGTACTATATCTAGCCATCTCTTTTTACATATGTACATATGTATATTCTTAACCTTTTTCTTTATTTTTGTCTTTACATGTATAGTTGTCTCTTCTTCTCTTACATATATATAATGGGAACTCTTTATTTACTCTTTACATATAAATTGGAAATGGGCAGTGCTATATCTATTCATCTCTTTTCCTTTATATATAAGATGTGAGATTCCATGCTCCTTCAACATCTTAAAGGGTGTTTTTGTGGAAAATTTGGTCACATAACTTTTAGGTAAAAATATCCAAAGCGGTTTGTTGTCCTTATCAGTTAAATAAAGGACTACTTTATTTCCAAATGATGTTTTTTTGATTTTACATCCATTGATCTTGTACTCAAATCCTATGCACAGGTCCTCAACCTTGGTGTATCCAACCGCCGGCTTTGTCTCGTTAAGTAATTCTAGGAAAGCCTAGGTATATATTTGATTAAGTGCTTATCATTTTCTATATAGAGATTTAAATATTCTTACATACCATTATAGTAATAGAAACTATTCAACCTACTAACGGTTTTATACTAAATTATTTAAAAGATTGCATGATCTTTTATACTCTCATTAATTCAATTTTATACAAATGTGATCTGAGCAGATTGGTAGTTGAGTGATAATAAGTAAATGGTTTTAAAGCTGTAATGGCCAGATGTCTTAAGTCTGATTGGTGGTTGAGTAATAAGGGATGAACTATGGATACACTGCTGTATATTGGTTCAAATATTATATTTACATTTTTGGTCTTATATAACAGTCGACATGAAAAAATTATAAAACAGAACAAAATGCATAGAATTTTTGTTTATATGCTGATCACTTCCTATATAAGAACTGTAAGTTACTGAGATAGGTTAGTTCACTTTTACTTCGAAATGAGGACATTTCATTGCGAGTTGTGCTATTTAAAAACATATTTTAGTTCCCGCAATGAACTGAAAAAACACACCTTAAAAATCCACAACTTTAGTTATTCAAAATCAAAATCATAATTTTATCGATGTTACTTATGTCCAGGAACTGAACTGTTTTGGTTGAGAATTGACTTCAATATGCATATTTTATTTAAGCATAACATGGAATTAAAGCGAAAAATATAAAATAAATATTAAAAAATGAAATAATCTGTGCGTTTATAAATATAAATACCTTTACATAAATTTACCAACTAAGTATAATATGATGTAAAAATGACTCAATAAATTCATTCAAAAGCATCAGTATTCTACCTGAAATCCACTTATTCTTTTTGTGTAATCCTCACTTGGAAGAAACCTGTTTCAAACGAATCCTATGATTCTCTTGTAATAAGAGGAAGTGAAATTCAACCAATCAAAAGTAAGACAGCAAACATTTCAAATAAATAGTGGTTAAATGTGTTATATTTATTATATACATATGTATATATTATTTTTAGAAAAATACATAAAATATTCTTATTATATAAATATGTATTCGTATTATTAAAATTTCGCCTCAGCTAATTTTACCGCAGCAATTAAGTCATCATCATCTTCATCCCGAAGTAGTTCCTGGAGTTGAGATCTTTTATCATCATCCTGATTATCTACTAAATCGAAAATGTTGTCATCATCCGGGAAAATGTATGATGGATTATCATTATTAGGCGTTGCATTCCTTGGGTCATCGTCGTCATCATCCCATTTAATGTCACTTAACCAGGTCAAGTTGCTCTCGAGATAGGTTTGGGTCTTAATCCCAAAAATCATGCACAGGTCTACGGAGCTCGGCTGAGAGTCCAGATTTATGGTTGATTCCGGTTGGGAATCGATACAAATGATTTCGAGGTCATCCATCGTTGTTGAAAGATTACTAGTTTATGTACTAGCTGTTAGCTGTGAGTAGTTATTATATAAGCACTTTGCTATGGGACAGTGTTAGGTACTCAAAGGAGGAATATAAATTATAGAGAAAGTAGAAAGGTTCAAGGGCATCGAAACCGTTTTTCAGGAAACACTTAAAAAATACCTCTAAACTATCACATTAGATTCATTGCAAAGGGATGACCTACCTGTTTGAGGGTTGTTTGAATCGCAACACGGGACCAATCGTAAAAACAGGTTCATTGACAGTAAGAGGGAGGAGAGAGAATATAAATGAGTGAAGGATCGATTTGAGAGGATTTTACATGGTTGAGAAGGAAGATTGAGATCGAAGTTAGTTCACATTATCACCGATAGGTGGCGCCACCAAGTAGTAAGGATAAGGGACGGCCGTATATTTACTATAAGTAGCTTTAATTAATTTTTATGTCTTCATATTATAATTTTATTCTTTGTGTGCTCCTATATATATCTCCATTAATTTGTGTTCTCTTACCATTCAACCCTCTATACGGACATCTAGAAACCCAGTTTTCCAACCTATGTTTTCTTTAGGATGTAAATTTCAGAAACTACACACATTTGTTTTCCCAATTCAATGTTTATAAAATATCCTATAAGTATTTATTTAGCTTGACCAGTTAATAACATAGCAGAAATTGTTTCCCAATTCAATGTTAATAAAATATCTTATAAGTATTTATTTAACATGATCACGTAATAACATAGCAATATGATGCACACTTACATTCAACATGTTGCCAAGCTGCACATGCTTAAGCACATGTTGCTGCAGCATGCTGCGAATTTGGTAATTCAGTATAAAATCCGAGCGTCCCTTATCATTACTACTTGGTGGCGCCACCTATCGGTGATAATGTGAACTAACTTCGATCTCAATCCTCCTTCTCAACCATGTAAAATCCTCTCAAATCGATCCTTCACTCATTTATATTCTCTCTCCTCCCTCTTACTGTCAATGAACCTGTTTTTACGATTGGTCCCGTGTTGCGATTCAAACAACCCTCAAACAGGTAGGTCATCCCTTTGCAATGAATCTAATGTGATAGTTTAGAGGTATTTTTTAAGTGTTTCCTGACAAACGGTTTCGATGCCCTTGAACCTTTCTACTTTTTCTATAATTTATATTCCTCCTTTGTGTACCTAACACTGTCCCATAGCAAAGTGCCTATATAATAACTACTGACGTCGGGGGTGGCCTATCGTAGAGTAGATGGATCGGGGCTTGGGCGGGCGTTGCTAGCGTTGTGTATCGAATGGTGTACGTGGACGTGGAGTGGGGCGGAGTCGGTGCCTCGGCTAATTGGAGTTAACTTACGCAATCGGGTGTTTATACTTCGATAATTTGACACTTTATTGTACGTATTAGTAGTTTAAATGCACTTATTTTTACTTCGTTGCCGATGTCTTCTCGTGAGTTCCGGGTACCGCGTCTGTGCTCCGGACTGGGTCTCTGCGTAAGTCTTGGTATCACGACCGTACTGTGAGCCGGGTTTCTGCGTAAGTCGCTCTTTGGTTCTCGTCGTCGTCTTTTTATAGGCTCGTATTGCTGGGTCGGCGGTTTTGACAAATGCACTTCCGCGTCGGGGCGCACTTTGCCGTTCTTGTTGATCGTTGCAGATTTTGGCGGCGCCGACTTTCCTCCGTCGACGAACCCGGAAAACCGCACTCGGCCGATGGCTTGGCTTGGAGTGAGGGGAAAGCTCGTGTGACCTGATGTCTTTGGTCATCGTTCTAGAGTTGGCGCGTGTTGATCGTTGGTTGCTTGCGGAGGGGGCGCCGGTTGTGGGGTGCGGTGCGATGCGCTCATTATAGGTCGGGGGACGGATTGTATCGAAACCTTTTAGGTTCGTTACACCCTCCCCTTTCTTCCCCGGCGAGAGTTACGAGGACTCGCGGGTCGGGCTCTTGTGGTTTCTTCTGTGGTCTGCGTTGGGGCTTCCTCGTTCTCTTCGCTTCGTCAGCGGATTTGTGGGGCGCGCGGTCGTGAGCGTTACGTTACTTCTCTCGCTAGCGTCAGCGCTGTTCGATTAATTGGTGGTCTAGCGGTTCGCTGCGCTTGCATTCTCGGCGGTATTGTGCCATCGGCCTCGTTTTTATGCCGGTGCTGTCTTTTGGCCGGGTGTCCCGGGTTTCGCTGACTCAGTGGCGCCGTGGTTGGGGCGCCGGGTTGAGGTCTCGTTGCTTTCTTCGTGGATGTCAGCATTCTCGAGTAGGTCAGTGGGTTCTTCGGACTCGTGATCGTGGAACTCTCTCAGGTCGTTGATATTTGCGGTTTTGTGTTTCCGGCTTTCGCAGTGTTGTAATTTGGCGATGTTTGGCGATGGAAAACTCTTGACCCGGTAGGGGCCGTCGAACTTCGGGGCTAGCTTTGCCGCAAAGCCCTCGGCGGCGTTTGAGAGGTGGTGTTGGCGTAGTAGTACCAGTGATCCGACGGCGGGGCGCCATAGTCGCCGGCGGAGGTTGTAATGTCTCCCTTGTTCTTGACTGGCTCTCCGGATGTTGTTCCGGACGATGGCGAATACTTCTTTCAGCCTCGTCGCTTTGCTGGTGGCCGTCTCTGGCGTACTTCCTGTCCCGGGCGTGACTTCGTCGTAGAGGGCGCCGGGGAGTCGGGGCTCTCTTCCTTGCAGGAGGAAGGCGGGGCTGAATCCGGTCGTCTCGGAGACGCTGGAGTTCATCGCCAATGTCATCTCGGGTAGGAGCTCGTCCCATGTGTTCTGGTGGTCGTCGACGAACTGGGCGATCATCGTTTTCACAGTCCGATTGGCTCTCTCCGTCGGGTTTTCTCAGGGGCAATACGGGGCTGTGTGTTGCAGCTCCACGCCTGCGCTTCGCATGAATGTTCTGAACGATCGGCTGGTGAACTGGGTTCCGTTGTCGCAGACGAATAGTTTCGGTACGCCGAAGCTGCTCAGTATTCGTTCTCTGAAGGCTCGTTCGAGGTTCGCTGTTGTCGCTTTCTTGAGGGGTACCAGTTCGACCCCCTTGGAGAAAGTGTCGAAGAATACCAGTAGGATGGTGTTCCCGTGCTTGGACCGTGGTAATGGTCCGACGAAGTCGGCACACAGGGTGGCGAAGGGTTCTTCGGCCTTACGTGTGAGCATCCTGCCCACGGCCTTGCGCTGCGTGGCTTTGAACTTCTGACAGCTTACGCAGGCCTGCACGTACCGTCGCACGTCTCTGTGTAGTCCTGGCCAGTAGTATCGTTGTGTTGCCCTCAGGATGGTTTTCCGGACGCCAAGGTGTCCTGCCGTTGGTTCGTCATGGCATTCGCGGAGTACTCTCGTCCGGCCGTTTTTGGGCACGCATAGTTTCCACGGTATGTGGTCGTCGTCGTTGGCTCCGTGTCCTAGATAGCGGTATAGCTGCCCATTTTCGTACGTGTAGTCCGGGTACTTCTGGGGTTCGTCTTGGACTTGTTGGATCCTTTGTTTAAGCCAGGTGCATGGTGTGTCGTCTTCCTCAATGCGGGAGAGGGTCTCCAGTGGTTGTCTTGATAGTGCGTCTGCGACTACGTTCTGGTTGCCGGCCCGATAGTGCACGTCTTATTGGTATTGCTGTAGTTCGAGCGCCCATCTTGCTACTCTACCGTAAGGGCTCTCGAGGGTATTCAGCCACTTTAGTGCGAGATAATCGGTTATGACGTCGAATCGGTAGCCTTCGAGATAGCATCGCAGTTTTCGGATCGCCCAGATGACGGCGAGGCATTCCTTGTCGGTGGCCGAGTAGTTTTCTTCTGCCTTGTTGAGGCGTCGACTGACGTATGCAATGACCCGCTCTTTTCCTTCGATCTCTTGGGTGAGGACCGCGCCTACTCCAAGGTTGCTTGCGTCCGTCTGCAGGGAAAATTTGACGTTAAAGTCTGGGCAGGCGAGTACCGGTGCGGTGGTGAACAGTGTTTTCAGCTCGTCGAAGGCGTCTTGTTGTTCTTGACCCCATGTCCATGCTTTCCCTTTCTTCAGCAGCAGTGACATTGGTTGGACTACGGTGGCAAAGTTTGGGACAAATCTGCGGTACCATCCGGCCATGCCTACGCATTGTCGTAGCTCCTTCAGGTTGGTCGGCGGCCTCAGATCCTTTACGGCTGCGATTTTGTCGGGGTCCGTGTGGATACCTTCTTCGCTGATCACGTGGCCCAGGTATTTTATCCGGCGCTGGAAGAAGGCACACTTGTCCGTGTTGACCCGTAGGTTTGCCTTTCGCAGTCGTGCGAAAACTTCTTT
Source organism: Drosophila miranda (assembly GCF_003369915.1). Lineage (NCBI taxonomy): Eukaryota > Metazoa > Arthropoda > Insecta > Diptera > Drosophilidae > Drosophila > Drosophila miranda. The sequence continues at coordinate 21,179,800 of NW_022881603.1, read as the reverse complement.
CACGTTGTTCAGGTGTTCCTGGAAGCTTTTCCCGACGATGACGATGTCGTCGAGATATGCGAACGCGAATGGTTCCATGTCTGCGCCGATAACGGCGTCGAGGGTCCGTTGAAACGTGGCTCCCGCGGAGTGTAAACCGAAGGGCATTACTTTCCATTGGTATAATCCTCGGCCGGGTATCGTGAATGCCGTGGCTTCCCGGCTGTCGCGGGCCATTGGTATCTGCCAATACCCGTTTTTCAGGTCGAGGGTCGTGATGAAGTGGGCATTTCGGAGTCGCTCTAGTATGTAGTTGATCCTGGGTAGCGGGTACGCGTCCGGGATGGAACGCTCGTTTAGCTGTCGATAATCTACACACATGCGCCATCTCCCGTCCTTTTTGCGGACCAGGACGATTGGCGCGCTGTGGGGGCTCCGGGATGGTTCGATTAGGTCCTCAGCTATCAGTTGGTCGACCTGTTCATCGATGATCCGCCGCATGGCTGGATTTTTCGAGTAGTAGCGTTGTTTTATGGGTCGGTTGTCCCTCATGACGATAGTGTGTTGCGTTAGGCCCGTCGTCCCTCGGATGCCTGCGAGTGTCGGCAGTTCCTCGTCTAGGAATTTCCGTATTTTCGGCGCGATGTCGGGAGGCCATGGGTCGGAGATTCGTTCCGAATCGTCCTCGGGTGGGTCGTCGATTCCTGGGTCGCAAGTGTGGTCGGGGTTCTCGGGGAGGATTGTTGTGTCGAATGCGCTTGGTGGTTCGACTTCGCGAGTGTGTTCGCATATGCTGGCGACGATGGCGGGCGCCTCGATCATGAGTAGGGGGCTCGTGTGTGTCCTGGGGGGTGCTTGCGCGACGTTGTACTCAGCGTGATGTACGAACGTGCGGGTCTCGATGGCGATCGTAGCGTTTGACCGACGGCTAGTTTGGGCGGTGAGGTTCACCGACATGGCTCCAGGCGTGGTGCTGGGCCGCATGCCGGCGCCGTACGAGGTGTTGCCCGGGAGGCGTTCCATGATGTCGGGGACGATCGATGGTGCGTCGGGGTTCCGATGGGTGCCTCGCGTGGCAGTGATCGCCTTTCCCGGTTCCTGCCGGTGACGACGCGGAAGTAGCGGGTCAGTCGGTGTCGTAGGGGTCGTTTTCGCGTCGAGGGCGGTGTCGACGCGTTCGAGGGCCAGGGTGGCGGTCGGAGGTGGTACCTCGAGCGCCTGGCTGCTGCGTGGCGGCTGCCGTTGCTGGGGCCGGGTTGTCTTCTGGAGGGGCGTCCTGGGTTCTTTTCCCTTCGTTGGTGGAACCGCGTCGGTGCCCTCGGGAGACCGGCTCGCTTTCTTCGTGGCTTTGCTTAGTTTTGGTTTTCTCGGAGTGGGCCTGGGGCTAGTGTGCTTCGTCGTGGCCGTGGGTTCTGTGTTCCTTGTTCCTTGTGCTCTTGTCTCGTGTCGTGGCGGGGAATTCATTGGCGGCGGAGGTCTCGAGTTCGTGGGTCCGGGGGCGTGTACTTGGCTGGCGGTGATAATCGGCGTGTTTGGGATGGGGCGTTGGGAGCCTTTGAGATGGAGACGTGTGGCGCCACATTGAATTGTGGTTTCAATGGCGCACAGGAAATCCATCCCTATGATGGCTTGCTCTACCATATCGGGTAGTACCAAGAGTGGCATCTGTATCTCTTGTTCGTCTAGTTTGACGCGCGCTAGGAAGATCTGCGTTATCTCGCGGGCCGAGCCGTCTGCTATGCGTATCGGGACGCCTGCGGATCGCAGGTCGTTGTCGCGGCCGAGTTTGCGGGCTAGGTCGGCGTTGATGAAGCTTCGGGACGCCCCGGTGTCGACCGTGGCTTCCGCGCGCCGTCCTCCGATGGTCACTCCCGCCATTATCCGGCCGTCGTGTACTTGTAGCGGGTTTCTTAGTTGGTTGTCTGAGGGCGCGTTGGCCCGGCTGTTCCCGTGTCAGCTGGGGACGCGAGTCGTTTCCCGACGGGTCCCGGCGGCAACAGCCCACGGTGCGCGCTCCGCGCCTGCCGCATCCCCAACAGAAGAGGATCGATGGGTTGATGCAGTCGCGAGAAACATGTCCAGCTTCTCCGCAGCGTCGACAGGCTGGGCGTGGGTTGGCGATGGGGGTGGTGATCATTCTATGTGCCGTTTCCTGTGCTGGAGCGCCGGCCTGGTGCGGCTTCCTTGCGGGTTCCGAGGTGTTCCAGTGAGGCTTTCGGAATTGGGCCCGATTCGTCCCGCTTTCGTTTTGTTGTGCCGTTGGCCGCGTGTACCTGGGTGGTTGTCGAGGGGGGATGAGGGTCGCTGCTACGTTTCGTTCCTGGATACTCTCGAACTCGGTGGCCAACATTGTTAATTGCGTCAGACTTCTCACTTCGTGCCTTCGTGCGTACAGCTGGTACGCCGGGAGGGTGTTGTCGTAGATCCGGCTAAGTTCCTTGGCTTCGTCGTACCCGGCGTGGTGCATGAGCAACCGGAGCTCGATGACGAAGTCCTTGAACGGTTCGCCCACCGCTTGTTTGCGGTCCCTGATCTGGTCTTCCAATTGCTCGAAGTACCGGGGAGGCAGGAAAAAGGCTAGGAATTCCTGGCGGAAATCGGCCCAAGAGGCGCTCTGGAGTCGGCTGGTGCGGAACCAACGGTTGGCTCGGTCGGTGAGGAGCTCTGCCATGGCTCGCGGCACGTAGTTCATGTCTACCCCGTACGAGAGGGCACGCTCTTCCAGTAGTTCGACGAACGACAGTGGGTCGTCCTGCCCGTCGAACTGGATTCCCCACTTTCGGATCCGTTCCGCCATCTGTGCGGCGTGACTGTAGTAATGACCGTCTGTGGGGCCATTTCCCCCCCTGTCGGCAAGATCCTTCTCATGGGCGAAGGCCTTGGCTCCGGGGGCGGGGGCTTCGGTAGATCTTCGACGGCTATCGATGTCGGTGAGGTGCTGGCTTTGCCCTCCATGACTCCTGGAACTTGTAGGCTGCGTTTGGGGTCCGTCTTTCGCTTCTCTGTTAGTGCTGAGATGTCGGGCTGGGGCGATCTGGCGTACTGCCGCTCGAGCTCTGCCAACCTGACCCAGGCATCGTGTTCGAGGGCCCGGCGACTAGTTCGGCGAAATTTCTCCGCAAATCTTCCACGTTACCCTCGCGGCTGAATCCGAATTCCTCCGCGAAGGACTCCAGCTCCTCTCGGCGGCGTTTGTGTATCCAGCCCGTACTCACCCCTGGGTTGGCGACGAATTCTCCAGGGTAATACCCACTGGGCTGTTCCTCTGTATGGGATTCCATCGCTTCGATTGTTACTCGAGTTGGCTGTTTCGCTGGGCTAGCGCTTTTCCTTCACTAGGGCACTGTGTCGAGCTTCGCGGCTGACGCTTCGCATTTCTTCTCGGGGTGACGGCACTGTTCCCGTTCCTCTGTCGCTGTGTCGCGCTTTCGTCTGCTCGTTGTGCAACTCTTGCCGTTGGTATTGTGCGAGGTCGGGGTTTTCTTTGAGTCGTTTTCTTTTGTTCTTCTCTAGTGGCCGTGGGGTTTTATTCCACGAACCCTCACTGACGTTCCCTTGGGTCCCTGCTCGGGCGCCACTTGTGATGGACCTATTTCAGGCTGAGGTAAGCTCAGTCCCGTTCAGGGGTCAATCCACAATAAATTTGTAGAAACGGATGGAACTTCAAAGGAGACTTCGGGGGTGGCCTATCGTAGAGTAGATGGATCGGGGCTTGGGCGGGCGTTGCTAGCGTTGTGTATCGAATGGTGTACGTGGACGTGGAGTGGGGCGGAGTCGGTGCCTCGGCTAATTGGAGTGAACTTACGCAATCGGGTGTTTTTACTTCGATAATTTGACACTTTATTGTACGTATTAGTAGTTTAAATGCACTTATTTTTACTTCGTTTCCGATGTCTTCTCGTGAGTTCCGGGTACCGCGTCTGTGCTCCGGACTGGGTCTCTGCGTAAGTCTTGGTATCACGACCGTACTGTGAGCCGGGTTTCTGCGTAAGTCGCTCTTTGGTTCTCGTCGTCGTCTTTTTATAGGCTCGTATTGCTGGGTCGGCGGGTTTGACAAATGCACTTCCGCGTCGGGGCGCACTTTGCCGTTTTTGTTGATCGTTGCAGATTTTGGCGGCGCCGACTTTCCTCCGTCGACGAACCCGGAAAACCGCACTCGGCCGATGGCTTGGCTTGGAGTGGGGGGAAAGCTCGTGTGACCTGATGTCTTTGGTCATCGTTCTAGAGTTGGCGCGTGTTGATCGTTGGTTGCTTGCGGAGGGGGCGCCGGTTGTGGGGTGCGGTGCGATGCGCTCATTATAGGTCGGGGGACGGATTGTATCGAAACCTTTTAGGTTCGTTACAAATTCAATCAACAAGAACCAACAAAAAAGATCGGAGGGATAACTCCCGAAAGATCAAAATAAAGAAATACACATATATTTTTACAAAGAATTATACTTCCTTCCACATGGCGACCGTGACAGGACCCTTTGTGAAAAATAAATTAGTGAAAAATTATAAATACGCAACCGGAAGGAGCACACGCCAATAACCATTCTTTAACTACAATGGAACAGTTAACCAATAAACAATTAAAATTAAAAGTGAATTAAAAGTGCGACAACAGAAAACGGAAGAAGATAAAGACCGCAAAAGGCACCGACAACGCTACAAAGAGCGTGTGTCACTAGAAGCACCTGTGCGATGACCAGCACCGGCATCGCCTGAGCCCATAGGCCCATGGAAAAGGAACCAATGAAAAATGCTGTTCCTATTGAACAAAGGGACGCACCGACGCTGAAAGAGGCGCTTGAGGTGTGTCCAGCTGATGGACCACGCCCACTCACAATAGCTGAGTACAGGGCAAGACACGAAAAAAGGCCAAGGAAGAAAACAAAGAGGGGCGGCCGGATCAAACGGCTGCTTCAACAACGACATCTGGAGCGGGACATGAAAAAAACCTTCACAAATAAAGAGGACCGACAACGCTGCCAAGAGCGCATCAAGGAAATTAATAAACAACTTCGCCAATAAAAGAGCGAAGTAACGCAAATGAGCTGCAGAAATGCCATGCCTCATATTGCCAATAATTATAATTTTCTAACCCAAGTTGAAGCACCCTTAAAGTGCAACTTGAAAATACTAGTTTTCTCGAATGTGCAATATTGTGGATGCAACAGATTTTCGTCCTTTGTGTGGGCGGAAGGGGGTGGGGCGAAATTTTGAGATACACGTTTTAAAGTGAGATCTAACAGGAGTGCGGATACCAAAATTGGTTACTCTAGCCTTAATAGTCTCTGAGATTTTTGAATATCCCCAGATTTTCGTCCTTTGCGGGGGCGGAAGGGGGTGTGGCGAAATTTTGAAACAAACTCGTCTCGGTCCGATATATTAGGAGTGTGGATACCAAATTTGGTTGCTCTAGCTTTTGCAGTCTCTGAGATCTAGGCGCTAATGTTTTACTCTAAGCAAAGCCGCCTATGCTACGTGTGTGTTAGAGAGAGACAGGGCGAGAAAAAATGAAATTGTTTTCTTGATGCTGGCTATAATAATAATACGATCTTATTCAAATTCTGCACTCTAAAAGATATGGTCGTTCTCTACGATTCTGCGTTTTTGGTTTTCTCGTATCTTTAAAATTGTGGATGCCACAGATTTTCGTCCTTTGTGGGGCGATAGTGGGCGGGGCGAAGTTTTGAAATATATTTGTAGCAGTGACATATCACAGAAGTCTGGATCCAAAACATCGTTGCTCTAGCTCTTATAGTCTTTGAGCACTAGGCGCTAATAGGGACGGACAGACGGACGGACGGACAGACGGACAGACGGACAGACAGACAGACAGACAGGGCTCAATCGACTCGGCTATTGATGCTGATCAAGAATATATATACTTTATGGGGTCGGAAACGATTCCTTCTGGCCGTTACACACATCCACTTTTACCACAAATCTAATATACCCCAATACTCATTTTGAGTATCGGGTATAAAAATATATATATATATATATAAAACGAGGTGGAACGTTGTGAGTTGCTGCGGACACCGCAACTCTACAGTTATACCCGATACTAAGTCAGTATGGCTCACTCCGGCAGACGCCGCTAATATTGAACGACACGACAAAGAGTGCGTGCGAGAGAGACAGAAAATCAGTCTGAGTGTGACGTCGGGGGCTGCTTAGCCACTGCAAATTGATTTGTTCCTTTTGGCTACTGATGCCCCAGATTTTCGTCCTTTGCGTGGGCGGAAGGGGGTGTGGCGAAATTTGGACACGAAACGGTCAAGGTCCGATATCACAGGAGTGTGGATACCAAATTTGGTTGCTCTGGCTCTTATAGGTTCTGAGATCCTTGAACTCATATTTTGCAATTGGCAAAACCGACCATGAAACCTGTGTGTTAGAGAGAGACAGAGCGAGAAAGAATGAAATTGTTTTCTTGATTCTGGCTATAACGAGGTGGAACGTTGTGAGTTGCTGCGGACACCGCAACTCTACAGTTATACCCGATACTAAGTCAGTATGGCTCTCCTCCGGCAGACGCCGCTAAAATTAAACGACACGACAAAGAGTGCGTGCGAGAGAGACAGAAAATCCGTCTGAGCGTGACGTCGGGCGCTGCGTAGCCACTGAAAATTGATTTCTTGCTTTTGGCTACAAAAATGATCCGATCTGATCCAGATTCAGCAATCTGATAGATATGGTCATTATCTATGATTCTGCGTTTTTAGTTTTCTCGAATGTGCAATATTGTGGATATAACAGATTTTCGTCTTTTGTGTGGCGGAAGGGGGTGAGGCGAAATTCTGAGATATACGTTTTATAGTGAGATCTAACAGAAGTGGGGATACCAAATTTGGTTACTCTAGCCTTAATAGTCTCTGAGATTTGTGGATGCCCCAGATTTTCGTCCTTTGCGGGGGCGGAAGGGGGTGTGGCGAAATTTGGACACGAAACGGTCAAGGTCCGATATCACAGGAGTGTGGATACCAAATTTGGTTGCTCTGGCTCTTATAGGTTCTGAGATCCTTGAACTCATATTTTGCAATTGGCAAAACCGACCATGAAACCTGTGTGTTAGAGAGAGACAGAGCGAGAAAGAATAAAATTGTTTTCTTGATTCTGGCTATAACGAGGTGGAACGTTGTGAGTTGCTGCGGACACCGCAACTCTACAGTTATACCCGATACTAAGTCAGTATGGCTTTCCTCCGGCAGACGCCGCTAATATTAAACGACACGACAAAGAGTGCGTGCGAGAGAGACAGAAAATCAGTCTGAGCGTGACGTCGGGCGCTGCGTAGCCACTGAAAATTGATTTCTTGCTTTTGGCTACAAAAATGATCCGATCTGATCCAGATTCAGCAATCTGATAGATATGGTCATTATCTATGATTCTGCGTTTTTAGTTTTCTCGAATGTGCAATATTGTGGATATAACAGATTTTCGTCTTTTGTGGGGGCGGAAGGGGGTGAGGCGAAATTCTGAGATATACGTTTTATAGTGAGATCTAACAGAAGTGGGGATACCAAATTTGGTTACTCTAGCCTTAATAGTCTCTGAGATTTGTGGATGCCCCAGATTTTCGTCCTTTGCGGGAGCGGAAGGGGGTGTGGCGAAATTTGGACACGAAACGGTCAAGGTCCGATATCACAGGAGTGTGGATACCAAATTTGGTTGCTCTGGCTCTTATAGGTTCTGAGATCCTTGAACTCATATTTTGCAATTGACAAAACCGACCATGAAACCTGTGTGTTAGAGAGAGACAGAGCGAGAAAGAATAAAATTGTTTTCTTGATTCTGGCTATAATAATTATACGATCTGGTTGAAATCTTACACTCTAGAACATATAGTCATCTCCTACGATTCTGCGTTTTTGGTTTTATTGTATCTTTAAAAATGTGGATGCCACAGATTTTCGTTCTTTGTGGGGGCGGAAGTGGGCGGGGCGAAGTTTTGAAATATTTTTGTAGCAGTGACATATCACAGAAGTCTGGATCCAAAACATCGTTGCTCTAGCTCTTATAGTCTTTGAGCACTAGGCGCTGAAGGTGACGGACGGACGGACGGACGGACGGACGGACGGACGGACGGACGGACGGACGGACGGACGGACAGACGGACAGACAGACAGGGCTCAATCGACTCGGCTATTGATGCTGATCAAGAATATATATACTTTATGGGGTCGGAAACGATTCCTTCTGGACGTTACACACATCCACTTTTACCACAAATCTAATATACCCCAATACTCATTTTGAGTATCGGGTATAATAATTATACGATCTGGTTCAGATTTTGCACTCTAGAAGATATAGTCATCTTCTACGATTCTGAGTTTTTAGTTTTATACTATCTTTAACAATGTAGATGCCACAGATGTTCGTCCTTTGTGGGGGCGGAAGTGGGCGGGGCGAAGTTTTAAAATATTTTTGTAGCAGTGACATATCACAGAAGTCTGGATCCAAAATATCGTTGCTCTAGCTCTTATAGTCTTTGAGCACTAGGCGCTGAAGGGGACGGACGGACGGACGGACGGACGGACGGACAGACGGACAGACAGACAGGGTTCAATCGACTCGGCTATTGATGCTGATCAAGCATATATATACTTTATGGGGTCGGAAACGATTCCTTCTGGACGTTACACACATCCACTTTTACCAAAAATCTAATATACCCCAATACTCATTTTAAATATCGGGTATAAAAACGAGGGGGAACGTTGTGAGTTGCTGCGGACACCGCAACTCTACGGTTATACCCGATACTAAGTCAGTATGGCTCTCCTCCGGCAGACGCCGATAATATTAAACGACACGACAAAGAGTGCGTGCGAGAGAGACAGAAAATCAGTCTGAGCGTGACGTCGGGCGCTGCGTAGCCACTGCAAATTGATTTGTTCCTATTGGATATAAAAATGATCTGATCTGATCCAGATTCAGCAATCTGATAGATATGGTCATTATCTATGATTCTGCGTTTTTAGTTTTCTCGAATGTGCAATATTGTGGATGCAACAGATTTTCGTCTTTTGTGTGGGCGGAAGGGGGTGGGGCGAAATTTGGAGATACACGTTTTATAGTTAGATCTAACAGGAGTGCGGATACCAAATTTGGTTACTCTAGCCTTAATAGTCTCTGAGATTTTTGAATATCCCCAGATTTTCGTCCTTTGCGGGGCGGAAGGGGGTGTGGCGAAATTTTGAAACAAACTCGTCTCGGTCCGATATCACAGGAGTGTGGATACCAAATTTGGTTGCTCTGGCTCTTATAGGTTCTGAGATCCTTGAACTCATATTTTGCAATTGGCAAAACCGACCATGAAACCTGTGTGTTAGAGAGAGACAGAGCGAGAAAGAATAAAATTGTTTTCTTGATTCTGGCTATAATAATTATACGATCTGGTTGAAATCTTACACTCTAGAACATATAGTCATCCCCTACGATTCTGCGTTTTTGGTTTTATCGTATCTTTAAAAATGTGGATGCCACAGATTTTCGTTCTTTGTGAGGGCGGAAGTGGGCGGGGCGAAGTTTTGAAATATTTTTGTAGCAGTGACATATCACAGAAGTCTGGATCCAAAACATCGTTGCTCTAGCTCTTATAGTCTTTGAGCACTAGGCGCTGAAGGGGACGGACGGACGGACGGACGGACGGACGGACGGACGGACAGACAGACGGACAGACAGACAGGGCTCAATCGACTCGGCTATTGATGCTGATCAAGAATATATATACTTTATGGGGTCGGAAACGATTCCTTCTGGACGTTACACACATCCACTTTTACCACAAATCTAATATACCCCAATACTCATTTTGAGTATCGGGTATAATAATTATACGATCTGGTTCAGATTTTGCACTCTAGAAGATATAGTCATCTTCTACGATTCTGAGTTTTTAGTTTTATACTATCTTTAAAAATGTAGATGCCACAGATTTTCGTCCTTTGTGGGGGCGGAAGTGGGCGGGGCGAAGTTTTGAAATATTTTTGTAGCAGTGACATATCACAGAAACCTGGATCCAAAATATCGTTGCTCTAGCTCTTATAGTCTTTGAGCACTAGGCGCTGAAGGGGACGGACGGACGGACGGACGGACGGACGGACGGACGGACAGACGGACAGACAGACAGGGCTCAATCGACTCGGCTATTGATGCTGATCAAGAATATATATACTTTATGGGGTCGGAAACGATTCCTTCTGGACGTTACACACATCCACTTTTACCACAAATCTAATATACCCCAATACTCATTTTGAGTATCGGGTATAAAAACGAGGGGGAACGTTGTGAGTTGCTGCGGACACCGCAACTCTACGGTTATACCCGATACTAAGTCAGTATGGCTCTCCTCCGGCAGACGCCGCTAATATTAAACGACACGACAAAGAGTGCGTGCGAGAGAGACAGAAAATCAGTCTGAGCGTGACGTCGGGGCTGCTTAGCCACTGCAAATTGATTTGTTCCTTTTGGCTACAAAAATGATCCGATCTAATCCAGATTCAGCAACTGAATAGATATGATGATTATCTATGATTCTGCGTTTTTAGTTTTCTCGTATCCTCAATATTGTGGATGCAACAGATTTTCGTCCTTTGTGGGGCGGAAGGGGGTGGGGCGAAATTTTGAGATAAACGTTTTAAAGTGAGATCTAACAGGAGTGCGGATACCAAATTTGGTTACTCTAGCCTAAATAGTCTCTGAGATTTTTGAATATCCCCAGATTTTCATTTTTTGCGGGGGCGGAAGGGGGTGTGGCGAAATTTTGAAACAAACTCGTCTCGGTCCGATATATTAGGAGTGTGGATACCAAATTTGGTTGCTCTAGCTTTTATAGTCTCTGAGATCTAGGCGCTAATGTTTTACTCTAAGCAAAGCCGCCTATGCTACGTGTGTGTTAGAGAGAGACAGGGCGAGAAAAAATGAAATTGTTTTCTTGATGCTGGCTATAATAATAATACGATCTTATTCAAATTCTGCACTCTAAAAGATATGGTCGTTTTCTACGATTCTGCGTTTTTGGTTTTCTCGTATCTTTAAAATTGTGGATGCCACAGATTTTCGTCCTTTGTGGGGCGATAGTGGGCGGGGCGAAGTTTTGAAATATTTTTGTAGCAGTGACATATCACAGAAATCTGGATCCAAAACATCGTTGCTCTAGCTCTTATAGTCTTTGAGCACTAGGCGCTAATAGGGACGGACAGACGGACGGACGGACAGACGGACAGACGGACAGACAGACAGACAGGGCTCAATCGACTCGGCTATTGATGCTGATCAAGAATATATATACTTTATGGGGTCGGAAACGATTCCCTCTGGACGTTACACACATCCACTTTTACCACAAATCTAATATACCCCAATACTCATTTTGAGTATCGGGTATAAAAATATATATATATATATAAAACGAGGTGGAACGTTGTGAGTTGCTGCGGACACCGCAACTCTACAGTTATACCCGGTACTAAGTCAGTATGGCTCACTCCGGCAGACGCCGCTAATATTAAACGACACGACAAAGAGTGCGTGCGAGAGAGACAGAAAATCAGTCTGAGCGTGACGTCGGGCGCTGCTTAGCCACTGCAAATTGATTTGTTCCTTTTGGCTACTGATGCCCCAGATTTTCGTCCTTTGCGTGGGCGGAAGGGGGTGTGGCGAAATTTGGACACGAAACGGTCAAGGTCCGATATCACAGGAGTGTGGATACCAAATTTGGTTGCTCTGGCTCTTATAGGTTCTGAGATCCTTGAACTCATATTTTGCAATTGGCAAAACCGACCATGAAACCTGTGTGTTAGAGAGAGACAGAGCGAGAAAGAATAAAATTGTTTTCTTGATTCTGGCTATAACGAGGTGGAACGTTGTGAGTTGCTGCGGACATCGCAACTCTACAGTTATACCCGATACTAAGTCAGTATGGCTCTCCTCCGGCAGACGCCGCTAATATTAAACGACACGACAAAGAGTGCGTGCGAGAGAGACAGAAAATCAGTCTGAGCGTGACGTCGGGCGCTGCGTAGCCACTGAAAATTGATTTCTTGCTTTTGGCTACAAAAATGATCCGATCTGATCCAGATTCAGCAATCTGATAGATATGGTCATTATCTATGATTCTGCGTTTTTAGTTTTCTCGAATGTGCAATATTGTGGGTATAACAGATTTTCGTTTTTTGTGGAGGCGGAAGGGGGTGAGGCGAAATTCTGAGATATACGTTTTATAGTGAGATCTAACAGAAGTGGGGATACCAAATTTGGTTACTCTAGCCTTAATAGTCTCTGAGATTTGTGGATGCCCCAGATTTTCGTCCTTTGCGGGGGCGGAAGGGGGTGTGGCGAAATTTGGACACGAAACGGTCAAGGTCCGATATCACAGGAGTGTGGATACCAAATTTGGTTGCTCTGGCTCTTATAGGTTCTGAGATCCTTGAACTCATATTTTGCAATTGGCAAAACCGACCATGAAACCTGTGTGTTAGAGAGAGACAGAGCGAGAAAGAATAAAATTGTTTTCTTGATTCTGGCTATAATAATTATACGATCTGGTTGAAATCTTACACTCTAGAACATATAGTCATCTTCTACGATTCTGAGTTTTTAGTTTTATACTATCTTTAACAATGTAGATGCCACAGATGTTCGTCTTTTGTGGGGGCGGAAGTGGGCGGGGCGAAGTTTTAAAATATTTTTGTAGCAGTGCCATATCACAGAAGTCTGGATCCAAAATATCGTTGCTCTAGCTCTTATAGTCTTTGAGCACTAGGCGCTGAAGGGGACGGACGGACGGACAGACGGACAGATGGACGGACGGACAGACAGACAGGGCTCAATCGACTCGGCTATTGATGCTGATCAAGAATATATATACTTTATGGGGTCGGAAACGATTCCTTCTGGACGTTACACACATCCACTTTTACCACAAATCTAATATACCCCAATACTCATTTTGAGTATCGGGTATAAAAACATATATATAGTGACATATCCATAATTCCCCACATCCCATACACATTATGTTTATGTACAATTCATCCACCCCATCCACACAAGTAACAGGACCCCACTCAAGAATCAATAACTGTTTCTTCCCATACTCCAAGCTAGGGCCCCCCATAATATAAACAATGGACCACATTGTTTCATCAACATTAGAATCACGCCACTCTCGAGAAATCAATTCTTTAGAATCACGCCACTCATGAGGACCAATCAAAGCTAGACATAAAACCAAGGAGTATCACATTCCTAGCTCCGTCATGTAATGCAACACCGATCGCCAGCAGTGGATGCCTTTCATCAAAGCCGACGCATCCCCAAATATCGATCCAGGCACGTACGCCACCGACACGAAGATGCAGCCGAGGAAAGCAACGCCCGAAGCCAGAGTCGGGAGTTCCAAGACAAGGGCGCATGGAAACTAGCCAGCAGCAGAGAGATCAGTTCCGTTTGAGACAAGCAGACCCAAAGTCAAGTCGGGGAATTCAATTAAATCTTGTGACATAAAGATATTTAAGTTGTAAAATAAAAGTCTTTTTTAAAAAACTTAAAATCGAGTTGCGGATATTTAACTGGCGCAGTCGGTAGGATTTAGTTTAAAATTAACTCCTATATTTCGGTAATGGTCAGCTTGTGTAATTTCTAATTACTGTGATCACGTAATCCCGGAATCGTTAATAAAATTGTGAAATCCGCCAAAGAACCTATGTGTTACGAGCACATACGATTTGCAAAACTAAAATTAAGTGAACTGAAGTAAGCGGAGATAGTGATCCACCAAGAACAGTGAAACACTAAATACAAAATCAAAAAAACTTACAAGTGAACCAAAATAAAGTTAAAAACTACTGAAAACAAAACAAAACCCAATCAACACCAACAACATGGCGTTACCACCACTATCATTGAGCGAAATCCACTATCCACTTGAACCAGGCACTGCTGTCGATCAGACAAATACCTGCCTATGACGGTTCATCTGGACAGCTAAGCTCATTTATCAAACGAATCGAATATGTATGCGGATTATATCCAACTGAAGATCTTCGCCAACAAAGGATCCTATTTGGAGCGACCGAGATCCAACTGTCAGGAGAGGCACAACGCATATCGCAAATGATACAACCCAACACGTGGCTCGAACTGAAGACGGCGCTGATCAACGAGTTCAAAAATCACACACCATATGAAGAACTCTTACGACAACTATACACCACCAGATTCAACGGCAGTCTTCGTAAGTTTATAGAAGAATTAGAGATAAAAGCATTATTAATAAACAATAAGCTAAACTTAGAAAACATACCAGAAAATAATGTCATTTATAAAAACGCTTTGAACAACACAATTAAAGATGTCATTACTCGAAAACTTCCTGACAGAATGTTCATGACCTTAGCAAGAAAAGATATTACCACATTGTCTAATCTTAAGAAGGCAGCACAAGAAGAAGGATTGTACGAAGCTAGTACAACAGATTCAGGTACAAATAAAGATCAATCGAAATCGTCTCAATCAAATCGAAAGAATGTTGGAAACTATTATCCAAATTATAATACTACTAACTATCACAATCAAACTCAGAGTTCATCTGGAACAGGTCAGACTAATCGAACAAATCAAAATCAAAATTCCCAAAATCCTGGATTATACAATGAGTTCAAAAATTCCTTGAATCAAGGTAGGGCTCAGAATCCATTCAATCAGCAAATATCTCAAAACCAAGCTAGTGGGAGTGGACCCAACCAACCTACTAAAAGAGGGAGGGAGAGCCAGAGTGGCCAAACGAAGATGGACGTAAATTTTCATCAAGCCGCCTCGGAAGAAACCGAGGAGGACCCTATATAAACATTACCATTAATAAAAGAATATTAAGGTGTATCGCTGACTCGGGATCATCGATCAACATCATGAAAGAAAATTATACAGATTCCGAGATAAAAGACGATAACCTTACGGTCCATACCATCAATGGACCTGTCCGTTTAACTAAGAGTATAATGAGGAATGCGAACAAAACATGTCCGTCCGAACAAAAGTTCTACATCCATAACTTTTCCGAAAATTATGATATTTTATTAGGAAGAGAATACTTGATGGCAAGTAAAGCCGTCATCGATTACAGAAATGACACTGTAACACTGAAGCCGGCAAGACCGCACAGAAGTGCACTGATCCCTCTACAAAAGAAGAGAAGATCGCACCTAAGTGCCTTGACCCATCTCCAGAGGGAGATCAATACTTCGTTTCCGCTCTAGACAGGGAATTAAGGGAATGTAATCAATTAAGATTGGAACACTTAAACGACGAAGAGAGGGAAGAGTTAAAGAAGGTTTTATATGAGTTTAAGGATGTGCAGTACAGAGAAGGTGACAATTTGACTTTCACAAGTACAATCAAGCACGAGATCAAAACTCAACATGAAGACCCGGTCTACAGACGACCATACAAATATGCCCAGATACATGATCAGGAGGTAAACCAGCAAATCAAAGATATTATCAGGTAGGGAATAATTCGAAAGTCGAATTCTCCTTACTGCTCGCCCATATCTATGATTCCGAAGAAGATAGATGCTTCAGGAAAGCAAAAATATCGAATGGTAGTAGACTATAGAAGTCTAAATGAAATAATGGACAAATTCCCAACTCCACGAATGGATGAAATCCTAGACAAACTAGATAAATGTCAGTATTTTACGACAATCGATTTAGCAAAAGGTTTCCATCAAATACCCATGGAACCTAGCACAATCCCCAAAACTGCGTTCTCCACTAAGCATGGACATTACGAGTTCACTCGTATGCCCTTTGGGCTAACCACTGCCCCAGCTACCTTCCAAAGATGTATGAACAATCTGCTAGAAGAGTTAATCTTCAAAGATTGCTTTGTATACTTAGATGACATCATTATATTTTCCACTTCATTGGAAGAACACTTGTTGTCACTAAGGAGAGTATTTGGATAGTTGAGAGACGCCAACTTGAAGCTACAAATGGATAAATGTGAATTCCAATACCAGAAACGACGGAACAAATAAAGTCATTCTTAGGTCTGTGCGGGTTCTACAGGAAATTCATTCCTAATTTTGCAAACATAGCAAAACCCATGACACTCAAACTAAAGAAAGGAGCTGTCATAGACCCCAAGGAAGAAAAGTACGTCGAGGCATTTGAGAGACTAAAAGTACTCATCACCTCAGACCCTATCCTTGCGTTCCCAGACTTTGACAAAATGTTCACGGTAACAACCGACGCTAGTAACATAGCAATGGGAGCGGTTTTGTCACAAGAACACAAACCGATCTGCTACGCTAGCAGAACCCTAAATGAACATGAAATAAACTATTCAGCCATCGAAAAGGAATTATTAGCGATCGTATGGGCAACCAAGTATTTCCGTTCATACCTGTTCGGTAGAACATTTGAGATACAAAGCGATCATAAACCCTTGATTTGGTTGAACAACCTCAAGGAGCCAAATATGAAATTACAAAGGTGGAAAATAAAACTGAATGAGTTTGATTTTAAAATGAAATATCTACCAGGCAAAGAAAATCATGTAGCTGATGCCTTATCAAGGGTAAAGATTAATGAAAATCTCCTTGGAGAAGCTTCCAATAGCGTTGGTGCAGCTGTTTATAGCGCACAGGAAGACAATCTAAATCACATTGCTATCACGGAAAGACCAATTAACTATTACAATCGGCAAATTGAGCTAATAAAAGGCAATGAAGATAAGGGAGAAACAATTCGTTATTTTCACAAGCTAATCATCAAGATCACGTATAAGGAAATGACTAACACCTTAGCGCAGGATATAATAAAGAAATATCTATGCACCAAAAAGAGCGCATTATATTTCCATAACGAAATAGATTTTCCTCCATTCCAAAAAGCCTATTTAGAAATCATTAATTCTAACAATATAACCAAAGCTATTAAATCAAGCACGAAACTCCTAGATATTCAGAATTACGCTGAATTTAAAGAAACCATATTAAAGAATCATAAAGGCTTACTCCATCCAGGGATAGAGAAAACCGTCAATTGGTTTAGGGGAAAATACTATTACCCGGATTATCAAAAACTAATCCAACACATCATAAACGAATGTCCCACTTGTAATATTGCCAAAACAGAGCATAGAAATACGAAGTTGGCATTCGAAACTACACCGGAAATACTGAACATCAGAGAGAAATACGCCATAGATTTCTATATGGTTGGTAACCAACAGTTCCTATCATGTATTGACGTATACTCGAAGTTTGCCACTCTTGTAGAAGTAACGAGGGGGAACGTTGTGAGTTGCTGCGTACACCGCAACTCTACAGTTATACCCGATACTAAGTCAGTATGGCTCTCCTGCGGCAGACGCCGCTAATATTGAACCACACGACAAAGAGTGCGTGCGAGAGAGACAGAAAATCAGTCTGAGCGTGACGTCGGGCGCTGCGTGGCCACTGCAAATTGATTTCTTGCTTTTGGCCACAAAAGGAATCCGATCTGATCCAGATTCAGCAATCTGATAGATATAGTCATTATCTATGATTCTGCGTTTTAGTTTTCTCGAATGTGCAATATTGTGGATGCAACAGATTTTCGTTCTTGTAGGGGCCGAATTAAGGGAACGAGTGTAGAACATCACGGATAAGCATAGTTTTCTTTTGGTAATGCTTAAAAGTGCAGAGACATAGTAACTCCGAAAGTGGATCGTAAGCTGCAAGCTTTCCGAAAAGCTTTCTAAAGAGAGTCGACGCGCAGCGCACGCATTTAAGCGAAAGACGTCACGTTTACCTTGACACAAGAGAGTAGCGTAGCGTAGGGAGAGCATAGATTAAAAGCTTGCCCAAAAGTTCGCTCAAATGGGCGAAAGATCATCCGATTATGCAGTTTAAATTCCCAACATCATCCGATTATGCAGTTAAAGTTCCTAAGATCATCCGATTATGCAGTTAAAATTCCCCAAATATCATCCGATCTTCGAGCTTTTGGTTCGGTACCGCTTGGCTGAACTTGCAGAAGTTGGGCTGGAGTATTGACAAAGAATCGATTGATTAAAGCGGACGTGTTTGTGCTATACTCGGGAATAAATAAATATATATATATATATATTTAGCCAACGAACAGTTCTGGCAACTACGCCAAACCACGAGATCTGAGTTCAATAAAGACCCAGAATCAGGAGTAATTAACCAGGAAAGCAGTGTAAAGAAAAGAAAACATAGCTGGTATGTCCGTGATTAATTTGGAAAGTGTTCGTGGTAAAATATATATATATGAATTTGTGTTATAGGACGGCGGCCCGTAGCCACGGTACCGCTCGTGCGATCATCAGTCGCATAGGAGTGCATATACGGTGTGGTCTATGAGAGGAGTGTTGCCGGTGGATTGATAAGACAAGTAGTAAACCCGCGGGAGGCACCGAGCAGCGAAACCTGCAGCTTGACGTTGTCCGTCGAAAGCCTCAACAACCGTGTGGATGCACGGCGAAAACCAAGAGGCGCCTCCGGACCCTTATTTTTGGCGCCGTTGACGCCACCCGTTTATCGAGCCTCCAATGAGAGTGTAGTCCGCAGACCGACGTCAAATTTGATCGGCAACCTGAAGCCCAGCTAAGGAGTTAATTTACCCCATCTTCAAGTGATTTAGCTGCGCCAGCGACACCCAATAATGAACTCGAATTGATTGCATTATTGTTGGATTCTTCCGGAGGCGCAGTCCTACTCAGCCTGGCTGACATGTCTCTCGATCACGGCAATAGAGGACCATAGTTACTCGTGGATGTAACACAAGCCCCTTTTTCCTCTAGATTTCATGTGCCAGGCTAAAAACCATTCTCTTTCGTCACACGATGTATGCAGTTTTATAGTTAGTTATGTAACACAGCCAACATAATGGTTTTTGGAAACTAATGGGTATGAGAGCAACATTAATTTTCCTTGAGATTACAAAGCAGTACACTCTAGTACGCTCATGTGCACATATACTCGTATTAAATATCTTTTCCTTTCCTTAGAATTATGCACCAACGTCATCATTGAGCTCAACGATCACGAATGGAAAAAGATATTTAATACGAGTATATGTGCACATGAGCGTACTAGAGTGTACTGCTTTGTAATCTCAAGGAAAATTAATGTTGCTCTCATACCCATTAGTTTCCAAAAACCATTATGTTGGCTGTGTTACATAACTAACTATAAAACTGCATACATCGTGTGACGAAAGAGAATGGTTTTTAGCCTGGCACATGAAATCTAGAGGAAAAAGGGGCTTGTGTTACATCCACGAGTAACTATGGTCCTCTATTGCCGTGATCGAGAGACATGTCAGCCAGGCTGAGTAGGACTGCGCCTCCGGAAGAATCCAACAATAATGCAATCAATTCGAGTTCATTATTGGGTGTCGCTGGCGCAGCTAAATCACTTGAAGATGGGGTAAATTAACTCCTTAGCTGGGCTTCAGGTTGCCGATCAAATTTGACGTCGGTCTGCGGACTACACTCTCATTGGAGGCTCGATAAACGGGTGGCGTCAACGGCGCCAAAAATAAGGGTCCGGAGGCGCCTCTTGGTTTTCGCCGTGCATCCACACGGTTGTTGAGGCTTTCGACGGACAACGTCAAGCTGCAGGTTTCGCTGCTCGGTGCTCCGCGGGTTTACTACTTGTCTTATCAATCCACCGGCAACACTCCTCTCATAGACCACACCGTATATGCACTCCTATGCGACTGATGATCGCCCGAGCGGTACCGTGGCTACGGGCCGCCGTCCTATAACACAAATTCATATATATATATTTTACCACGAACACTTTCCAAATTAATCACGGACATACCAGCTATGTTTTCTTTTCTTTACACTGCTTTCCTGGTTAATTACTCCTGATTCTGGGTCTTTATTGAACTCGGTTCACGAGGTATGGCGTAGTTGCCAGAACTGTTCGTTGGCTAAATATATATATATATATATTTATTTATTCCCGAGTATAGCACAAACACGTCCGCTTTAATCAATCGATTCTTTGTCAATACTCCAGCCCAACTTCTGCAAGTTCAGCCAAGCGGTACCGAACCAAAAGCTCGAAGATCGGATGATATTTGGGGAATTTTAACTGCATAATCGGATGATCTTAGGAACTTTAACTGCATAATCGGATGATGTTGGGAATTTAAACTGCATAATCGGATGATCTTTCGCCCATTTGAGCGAACTTTTGGGCAAGCTTTTAATCTATGCTCTCCCTACGCTACGCTACTCTCTTGGGTCAAGGTAAACGTGACGTCTTTCGCTTAAATGCGTGCGCTGCGCGTCGACTCTCTTTAGAAAGCTTTTCGGAAAGCTTGCAGCTTACGATCCACTTTCGGAGTTACTATGTCTCTGCACTTTTAAGCATTACCAAAAGAAAACTATGCTTATCCGTGATGTTCTACACTCGTTCCCTTAATTCGGCCCCTACACCACAGTTGAAGACGTAATTGTTCTCACAATGAGACTTAAACTGAAGAAGGCCATTTACTAAGGTTTAAGCTGAATATCTTTCAAGTGATAGACTCCTAAGTTTTTCTTATCTTCGCTAGCTAATTGGTAATACATTGTCCCCACTCGGCGAATAACCTTGGCTGATATAAACACAGGCGCCAGCTCAGCGCTGAACTTTTTTAAAGCGTTGCTCTGACAAAAATTCCGGGCATACACGACGTCTCCGACTTTAAGTTGACGGACCCGGCTACGTAAGTTGTATGTCCTCGCATTCTGCTCGTGTGATTCAGCTACCTTTTGTTGGGCGGCTTGTCGACATACTTGTACTACATTTGGATATTCGACTCTGGTGTCATCCGATAGGAGATTTAGTCGTCTAAGTAGTTCATAATCCTTTCCGTTAAGAATCATATTCTGCCCAAAAGCAAGAAAATATGGCGAATACCCTGTGCTTCTATGGATATTGGCTCGTAACGCTGCACTAATTTCAGGTAACTTGTTGTCCCAATTAGTATGATCTTTGCCGACGTACGCTCTTATAGCCGCTAACACGGATCGGTTTAACCGTTCACTGGCATTGGCTTGCGGTGAATATATGGCAGTGCAGCGGTGAGTTATCCCGAATCTGGTAAGAAATGACTTGAAATTCCCAGAGACAAACTGCGAACCATTATCGGTAAGTATAGTCTCAGGGACCCCGAAAGTACTAAATAACATATTTTCTAGGAAGTCACACACTTTACTTGAGGTAAACTTTTTGAGCGGACATAAGAAATGAAATTTGGTGTTGTGATCTACAATTATTAAGATACCAATATTCCCTTGCTTGGAACGCGGATACGGGCCCAACAAATCTAGATAAAGCTTTTGAAAAGGTCTTTCTGAAATCATTGGCTTACCCATTGGTGGTCTTAGCACGACATTAGCACTTTTGGTCTGGCGACAAACGTCGCATTTTGATACATAGGCTCGAATTTGTGTAACCATTTTTGGCCAAAACAAGTACCTTTTCACCTTTTCAACGGTTTTCCCAATACCACTGTGGGAAGCGTCTGGGGGGTCATGAGCCCTGGAAATTATATCGCTGGTAAGGCCTGATGGAATCCAAAGCTTCCAAGTTTGTTTATCTGCTATCTCGTCCCCTGAAGATGGTTCGGTTCTTTTATACACCAAATTATCGTCAATTTTCAAATCGGGTAACTTAAGTTGATTAAGCCATATGTGTTCTATTAGATCCATGTATTCGTTCGATTTAAACTCTGTAGAAGTAAGGTCGACTATGGGTCCGTTGCCGTTCAGCTCTCTTACCTCGGGTTCATCTTGGCGTGACAACGCGTCGGCCACTACGTTTTCGGACCCTTTTCGATGTGATATTTGAAAATTAAATCCCTGTAATTTTATAGCCCAGCGGGCCAAGCGACCTGACAAATCTTTTTGCCTCATAAGCCATTGTAGGGACGCATGGTCCGTTATAACTTGGAAATCCTGTCCTTCTACGTAAGCTCTAAACTTCTTTATTCCTTTAATCACTGCCAAGCACTCGAGTTCAGTGACCGAATAGTTTCGTTGCGCCTTGGAAAGTTTCTCGGACATAAACGCTATTGGTAATTCTATCCCTTCCTCGTTTAATTGAGCTAGTACGCAGCCCAAACCAAAGGTGCTTGCGTCACATATTAACAAAAAGGGTTTCTTAAAATCGGGGGTGGCTAGGATTGGAGCAGATGTTAAGCAGGATTTGAGTTTATTGAAAGCTTCTTCAGCTGATGCGTTCCACTTAAGTGGTTGATGCTTTTTTAGTAGTTCCGTTAAGGGGTAGCTGACGGTGGCATAGTTATCGACAAAGCGTCTGTACCATCCAGCAAGTCCTAGAAATCTCCTTATCTGTTTCACCGTTTTTGGGATCGGGAACTCCATTATGGATTTTATTTTCCCCGGATCTGTCTTTAACTGACCATAACCTATTATGAACCCAGATATTTAATCTCCCGTATACAAAAGTTTGACTTGGCTATATTAATCGTGAGATTTGCCTTACGCAAATGCATCGCTACCTCTTGTAACAGCACCAAGTGTGAATCAAAGTCATCTGAGAGCACCAGTAAATCGTCCAAATAGACAAAAACCCGATTCCTGAGGTGTGCAGGTATCACCTGATCCATAAGTCGGCACAACGTTTGAGCGGCATTAGTTAAGCCAAACGGCATTACCTTATACTGGTAAAGCGGCCTATTGGGAATGGTAAAAGCTGTATAGTGCCGAGATTTTTCTTCCAAAGGAATCTGCCAGTATGCGTGTTTCATGTCAAGTCCCGTTATGTATTTGGCTGGTGGTAATCTACTAAGAATGCCATCAATATGTGGTAAAGGGTAGGCATCTTTGCGAGTGTTCTTATTAATTTCTCGAGAATCTAAACATAATCGATTTTTCGTACCTTTCTTAACTAAAACGCAATTGCTACTCCAGGAGCTATTCGATTCCTCGATCACGTCTAATGCCAGCATTTTCTCCACTTCGTCAAACATTAACTTTTCCTTCGCGGGTGAAATCGGCCAATGGCGTTGTTTGACTGGTCTATCGGGTACCATTTCGATCGTGTGTTGGATAGCTTTCGTACGTCCTAATCCTTCCCTTTCAAACGAAGGAAACGAATGGATCACGGATTCTAGTCTAACCTTTTGGTCTTTGCTTAGATCGTGTACTGGCGGGGATTCCGAAGCCCTGGTTTCCTTTCCTACGTCTAATTCTTGTACCACCGATCTATCCGTTAAAAGTCTTGCTACAAGACCGAATTCTATCCAGAAATCAATCCCTAAATACACATTTTGTTTCAAGGCGGGTATTATGAAAAATTCTATCTCCTTAGTATGATCGCGAAAAGTTATGGGAACTGTAATTTTCGCTACTACCTTACAAGATTCATTATTGGCCGTTCGAATATTTCCGGAGCATTTCTTTGCCTTGGCGTGTTGCGCGAACGACTTAGCGGCTTCACTTCCAAGACAGCTTATCGTCGCCCCCGAATCTAGCAAGGCCATGAAGTTTTGTTCTTCTATGCTTAGTTCTATAAATAATCTGTTATCGGAGCTCAAAAGGACCGACGAGACAAGTCTTTTTCGCACCTTCTTTACCTTGGTCCAGAATTGCCTTAATCGTATGGTCGAGCGTTTTGGTTGATACTTTAATTCTAGCTTATCTGAACGGGAACTTTCACCATCTATATCTATCTCCTCCGTCTGGGTTTGTGCCTCTACAAGGGACCTATTAGATCGAATCTTTGGACAATCCGGGTTGGAGGTGTTTTCTTGGAAAGTTTGCTCTTTCATTCTGTCATCATTGCCGGATGCGTCAGAATGGTGTTGGATTGCGCATCCCGCTTGCGGTTTTCCGATGGGTTACATTTTTCGCACTTTGGCTTAAAAGTATTTTTCGCCCCGCAGCCATAACAGAAGACTCGGCGTTCTGCTACGCAATCTTCAAACCGATGACCTGTTTTGTCGCAATTCCAGCAAACAAACCGCTTGCGGCGTAGCTCGGAGATACTCTCTTCTTCGAGTTCTTCTTCCTCACTCTGAATTTCTGATACGTGAGGTCTAGTTACCCTGTTTCTCTGTAAAAAGTTGCCAGCATCTTTACAGAAGTGTTCATGCTTTTTAACTTCCTCCCTCAACTCACTTCTATTCTGTATTTTTAAATGCAAAAGCTCATATCGCAGAGCACTTTTCGCATTCCGCTTAAGAATATCGATCAGCTTGAGTTCGCTTATCTCGTGTGAAAGTCGTGCCACTAACTTCTCAATGTCTGACTGAAAATCTTCGTAGGATTCGTTGTCCTTCTGTTGACGTTTCCGTATCATTTCCCAAAGGTCAAAATCATCTTTCTGATCGTCGAATCTTTGCCTAAACGCTGTACAGAACGATGACCAGGAGTATTGGTGGTTTCTTCGATGAAAATCCCAGAACCAATCGCTGGCTTTACCTGTGAAAAGCAGATGCAGATTGTCGCAAAGTAACTGGTCATCATTCCCCAGAGTCTGTCCTGTAAGAGCACGAACGCGATATAGAAATTCTTCTACGTGCATTGCGTCTCGAGAACCATCAAATTTAAGACGCCAGCTTAGTAGGATATTTGCCGCTTTTGCCGGTGCTACATTTCCGGCTGTTTGACTACCCCTAGGAGTTCTTCCTTGGGAATCGCCTCTAACCATGTAACTATCATTGTCTACGTCTCGTCTAACATTACTGTGTGACTCTGAGGGACCTCCGTTACCCGTAGCAGCCGCTGCGGCTAAATTCATATTGGAAAACTGGGCCTGTATAGTTTGTTCAATGGAAGTTTTTATGAACGAACTAAGGTTTTCCATCATAGATTTCTCCTGATTTTGCATGACCGAATGGATGTAATTCGTAAGGTTTTCAGGTTGAGCGTTACTAAGTGACCTATTTCCGTTGCTACTAATCGACTGTCGACTCTCGGATAAATATTGATCTAAACTAGCTTGATACCTTGTTTGCATTCCTCGTTTAGGGGTTGCTCCTCGCCCTCGACCTCGGCTGTTTGTTCTCCCTTTTCTACGTAATAAGGTTGGATCTAGTTGTACCGTCCCATTGTCTTCGTTTCCCCGAACATTAGGTGGTATGGAGCCAGAGCTTAGGTGTAATTCTGCTGCTAGAGTATTATTTTCGTAACGCAGTCTACCAGGTTCGCATTCCGACTTGCACACTGGACAAGACTTTTCGCTTTTCAAATGTTCGCATACGCACGTATTATGAAATCGGTGGTGACAAGGCGTGGTAGCTATTAACTGATCTTGCCGCAAATTTCCCTGGCAAATAATGCAAAGCGAGTCTGGATTGATCAATGCCGAAGCTAAATTTTCATTACTTCGGTGGACCGCCATGATTTGTATGAATTTCTTAATAAAAAAAATAATAATGAAAATAAAATTATGAAACTAATATGCAAATATGAGTTAACGAATATGGAATTTACTTAATATGTTCGCCCTCTCCAGGCATGATCTAGGTGGTCTACCACTAACTGTACGTTTCGATTTGAATAGTTGAGTAATTAAGTTGTGTATGTTGGCCAGTTCTATTGCCAGTTTTGAAGGTATAAGTCCGGATAATGGACAGTCTCTACTTATCATAAGTAGAAGATCGTGATTCCTAAAATCTGCGACTTTTTCCTAACCCAACTAGAATTTGATAAAGGAATCTCTACAGCCAAGCTCAAGAGAATTTAATGAATATAACTTTGAGTCGGGGTATCCGTCTTTTGAATAACTCCCGCAGTTCCCTAAATCAACATCTTTAGCTATCTCGTTGGTGGAGTCCTATATCGTGATATCAGTATATTGTAACTACCTATATAAGCTAGTCCATCCGGAGGAAGAGACAACAGATTATACACAGGGCGACTTTTCCAACCATGAAAAATAGTCGTAGGTTCCGTATGCAACAGCTGTCGTGCTCCCACCCGAAGAGATCTATCAGTATAGTATTACCAGAGAACTATTGTTTTGGATGGAATATAGAGCTATGGTGGAGCCTAGCCCCAGAATGACATGCCATGGGTACTAAAGTTAAGTACCAACTTTACGAGAGATCATGTCCCTTCGGGCCCCACGTTGGGCGCCAATTATGTAGCGTGCAGGTGTGGGATAGCTGTCGTTTACCCATACTAGTATGAAGAGATTTCGTGTGCACCTCTAGCTATGCTCTGACTAAGCTCGCCGGATTGTCGGGGTTCGTTCTACTCTCTCCTATCCCACACCTGCACACTACATTCTTTGTGGGGGCGGAAGGGGGTGGGGCAAAATTCTGAGATATACGTATTATAGTGAGATCTAACAGGAGTGCGGATACCAAATTTGGTTACTCTAGCCTTAATAGTCTCTGAGATTTGTGGATGCCCCAGATTTTCGTCCTTTGCGGGGGCGGAAGGGGGTGTGGCGAAATTTGGACACGAAACGGTCAAGGTCCGATATCACAGGAGTGTGGATACCAAATTTGGTTGCTCTGGCTCTTATAGGTTCTGAGATGCTTGAACTCATATTTTGCAATTGGCAAAGCCGACCATGAAACCTGTGTGTTAGAGAGAGACAGAGCGAGAAAGAATGAAATAGTTTTCTTGATTCTGGCTATAATAACTATACGATCTGGTTGAGATTTTACACTCTAGAACATATAGTCATCTTCTACGATTCTGCATTTTTGGTTTTATCGTATCTTTAAAAATGTGGATGCCACAGATTTTCGCCCTTTGTGGGGGCGGAAGTGGGCGGGGCAAAGTTTTGAAATATTTTTGTAGCAGTGACATTTCACAGATGTCTGGATCCAAAACATCGTTGCTCTAGCTCTTATAGTCTTTGAGCAATAGGCGCTGAAGGGGACGGACGGACGGACGGACGGACGGACGGACGGACGGACGGACGGACGGACGGACGGACGGACGGACAGACAGACAGACAGGGCTCAATCGACTCGGCTATTGACGTATACTCGAAGTTTGCCACTCTTGTAGAAGTAACGAGGGGGAACGTTGTGAGTTGCTGCGTACACCGCAACTCTACAGTTATACCCGATACTAAGTCAGTATGGCTCTCCTCCGGCAGACGCCGCTAATATTGAACGACACGACAAAGAGTGCGTGCGAGAGAGACAGAAAATCAGTCTGAGCGTGACGTCGGGCGCTGCGTAGCCAGTGCAAATTGATTTGTTCCTTTTGGCTATAAAAATGATCTGATCTGATCCAGATTCAGCAATCTGATAGATATGGTCATTATCTATGATTCTGCGTTTTTAGTTTTCTCGAATGTGCAATATTGTGGATGCAACAGATTTTCGTCCTTTGTGTGGGCGGAAGGGGGTGGGGCGAAATTTTGAGATACACGTTTTATAGTAAGATCTAACAGGAGTGCGGATACCAAATTTGGTTACTCTAGCCTTAATAGTCTCTGGGATTTTTGAATATCCCCAGATTTTCGTCCTTTGCGGGAGCGGAAGGGGGTGTGGCGAAATTTTGAAACAAACTCGTCTCGGTCCGATATATTAGGAGTGTGGATACCAAATTTGGTTGCTCTAGCTTTTATAGTCTCTGAGATCTATGCGCTAATGTTTTACTCTAAGCAACGCCGGCTATGCTACGTGTGTGTTAGAGAGAGACAGGGCGAGAAAAAATGAAATTGTTTTCTTGATGCTGGCTATAATAATAATACGATCTTATTCAAATTCTGCAGTCTAAAAGATATGGTCATTCTCTACGATTCTGCGTTTTTGGTTTTCTCTTATCTTTAAAATTGTGGATGCCACAGATTTTCGTCCTTTGTGGGGCGGAAGTGGGCGGGGCGAAGTTTTGAAATATTTTTGTAGCAGTGACATATCACAGAAATCTGGATCCAAAACATCGTTGCTCTAGCTCTTATAGTCTTTGAGCACTAGGCGCTAATAGGGACGGACAGACGGACGGACGGACAGACGGACAGACGGACAGACAGACAGACAGACAGGGCTCAATCGACTCGGCTATTGATGCTGATCAAGAATATATATACTTTATGGGGTCGGAAACGATTCCTTCTGGACGTTACACACATCCACTTTTACCACAAATCTAATATACCCCAATACTCATTTTGAGTATCGGGTATAAAAATATATATATAGTTAAATATCCGCAACTCGAAATTTAGTTTTTAAAAAAGATTTTATTTTTAGTACTTAATTTCTTTATGTCACAAGATTGGTTGAATTCCCCGACTTAACTTTACGTCTGCTTGTCTCAAACGGAACTGATCTCTTTGCTGCTGGCTAGTTTCCATGAGCCCTTCTCTTGGAACTCCCGACTCTGGCTTCGGGCGTTGCTTTCCTCGGCTGCATCTTCGTGTCGGTGGCGTACGTGCCTGGATCGATATTTGGGGATGCGTCGGCTTTGATGAAAGGCATCCACTGCTGGCGATCGGTGTTGCATTACATGACGGAGCTAGGAATGTGATACTCCTTGGTTTTATGTCTAGCTTTGATTGGTCCTCATGAGTGGCGTGATTCCAAAGAATCGATTTCTCGAGAGTGGCGTGATTCTAATGTTGATGAAACAATGTGGTCCATTGTTTATATTATGGGGGGCCCTAGCTTGGAGTATGGGAAGAAACAGTTGATTCTTGAGTGGGGTCCTGTTACTTGTGTGGATGGGGTGGATGAATTGTACATAAACATAATGTGTATGGGATGTGGGGAATTATGGATATGTCACTCCCCCAACGTTTGTTATTAGCCTGTCCCTAGGCGATTACCCTCGGGTATAGTGACGGGGTGTCAAGTGCGGTGGCAGCGGTTGGTTCCTCTTCTGATTCTATTATAGGGTTAATACATTTAACCGTGACTCTTTTAGAAGGTTTCTTAAATTTAACAGCTACATAACTTAGTAATACTAATATAATTATGACAAATGAAATTAGTAGACTTATTTGTAATAGGTTACTATATTTGGTGTATTGCATAATTATTTCATTAGTTTGGACATACGACAGTGGGTTTATTTTAGTTATGTTGTTGTTGACATAAACATTCTGGGCAAAATCTAACATTGTGTTTGATATTGTAAATTCATTTAATTGGATTGAACAGT
This sequence comes from Drosophila miranda, assembly GCF_003369915.1. Taxonomy (NCBI): domain Eukaryota; kingdom Metazoa; phylum Arthropoda; class Insecta; order Diptera; family Drosophilidae; genus Drosophila; species Drosophila miranda. The sequence continues at coordinate 21,150,709 of NW_022881603.1, read as the reverse complement.
TGTAGATTTTTATAATGGTATTTCCTTCGGCTATGATTTCTTGGTTTACACAATTCTGGTTTAGCGTTGTTTTTGGAAGATTCCATGTGATTAGTATATTGGGTTCAATAAAGTTTATTTGAAAGTTTTGAAAAGTTTTGGAATATGGACATTTAGTGGGAATTTGCATTAAAATTCCTTTTATACAATTGTCATTGGTTTTCAATCTAGTTTCTTTAACAAATACTTCTTCATTTTTTATGTAGTACTTGTCGTATGTCATATCTGTTAACATGTTATTTAATTCGTCTGGATACGGAACGATTTTATAGATTGGTACTTTTGTAATGTCTTTGGGAATGTTGGAAATTATTAGAATTTCGTTGGTATCGGATTTTAGCCATGTGGAGGTTTTTATATTTAGTATTTTCTCAGAATTTATTTGTTCCAGGTAGTCTTGTTTTAATAATTTTGGATTAAATATACCGAGCCTAGTTAATTGCATACCTAGTTCTATAATCTTCGATATATTCTGTAAAATGTTGTAGATTGAATATCAAAATTTCTATTTGTTGATTCCTGTCTTTTTCTTCATTTAGTTTGTTTATAACGTTTATTCCGCTATTAACTGCATCTATTACCAAATTTAGTTCATTCATTTGAATGCTATGGCTGGCTAAATTTTCTATTTTTTGTCCCAAATCGACTTTATCTTCCTGATCTAGTGTTCCAAAGAGATATTTGTAGGCTGTTCCTACTATATTGATTAGGCCTCTTTTATTTCCTTTGGTTATTTTTAGCCCGTTCATTTCTCTTTGCTATTTGTCTACTAGATATTTTATTTGGATTATGTCCTGGAATTTAGTGGCTTGCATTAATAAATTTTGGTATAGTTCTTCGGTTTTAGTTACATTAACAGTTAGATAATGGTATTCGTAATTGATAGGTATGTTAATCGATCCAGTTTTGAATATCATATATCCGTTTTGGGATTTTATAGGATTTATTTCTATGTTTTGGCCCTGTGCCATTACGATGGTAATTATGAGGAAGATGAGGATTTTAATTGTGTTGAAGTTCGCCGATTCCATTAACTTCCTCGGTTTCTCTGGAATTATTATATTTGCTTCTATTAGATTTATTCTTTTTCTTGAATTTTGATTTATAATGAGTTATTTTCCTACCCCTATTCTTTTCTTCATAATGTTTTTCGTCTACCTGTCTAATTTCGCCCGTCCTTTTGAAAGGATTTGTTACCTTAGACTTAACTAGAGGTGATAGTTTATAGCGGGTATCTACTTCATACTCTATGCGGTTTTTTTTTAATTGAGTGATTTTATTCACTTTATTTAGTTGGGTGTCATAATCAGGTGAGCCTGCATAAATGAATATATCAGCTGGTGTCCTATTTGTGGTATTATGTTTGGTTTTATGATTATAAGTATAAAGAATTAATTCAAACTTCGTGAATCTATCTTCTGGGTTATCCTCGCTAGATATTATTCTTAATTTTTCATTTACTGTTTTATGAAATCTTTCTACGTCAGATATTCCATTTTTGCTGGAAGTGATCTCTATTTTGACGTTTTCCGCATTCAGCCATGCTTGCAATGCTGTGCACATAAAAGCTGAATCTTTATCGGCTTTGATTTCAATTGGTTTGCCCATCTCGTTAAAAACTTTCATGATGGCTCTTTTATGCTTCTAACCAGTCACGACTTTTTACTTCTACAAGAGTGGCAAACTTCGAGTATACGTCAATACATGATAGGAACTGTTGGTTACCAACCATATAGAAATCTATGACGTATTTCTCTCTGATGTTCAGTATTTCCGGTGTAGTTTCGAATGCCAACTTCGTATTTCTATGCTCTGTTTTGGCAATATTACAAGTGGACATTCGTTTATGATGTTTTGGATTAGTTTTTGATAATCCGGATAATAGTATTTTCCCCTAAACCAATTGACGGTTTTCTCTATCCCTGGATGGAGTAAGCCTTTATGATTCTTTAATATGGTTTCTTTAAATTCAGCGTAATTCTGAATATCTAGGAGTTTCGTGCTTGATTTAATAGCTTTGGTTATATTGTTAGAATTAATGATTTCTAAATAGGCTTTTTGGAATGGAGGAAAATCTATTTCGTTATGGAAAAATAATGCGCTCTTTTTGGTGCATAGATATTCCTTTATTATATCCTTCGCTAAGGTGTTAGTCATTTCCTTATACGTGATCTTGATGATTAGCTTGTGAAAATAACGAATTGTTGCTACCTTATCTTCATTGCCTTTTATTAGCTCAATTTGCCGATTGTAATAGTTAATTGGTCTTTCCGTGATAGCAATGTGATTTAGATTGTCTTCCTGTGCGCTATGTACAGCTGCACCAACGCTATTGGAAGCTTCTCCAAGGAGATTTTCGTTAATCTTTACCCTTGATAAAGCCGTCAGCCATTGGGTGCTACAGGGGGACAAACGGATGACGGGTCGGCTCGCACAACTGTGAACTCGGCGCAGGCGCAGCCGCTCCGGTTAGTAATACCCGGTGCGGTCTGCGTCTCACACCCCCCCTAGGACACAGAGGGTTGCGAGCGAACCGTCACCCGCCGTAACTGTGCACACCGGTGGAAGTGCGACTATACTCTCCCCGTGAGGGCGGCTGGAAACAGGTCCTAGCACGGTCATGTCTCTGCTAGGATGCTGGCGAATGGTAGTCGGGCGGAGAGAAGAAAACTCTCAGTGAAATTACCCCAATCCAAGGTGACACTGTTATATACCGAGGGATGCATGGCCGGGGGGGTGCCCGGTCGCTAATATGCGGACTCTGGATACCTGCCGACCTCCAGTTTAAATCAGGCTTCCCGGGGCAAGCGGGCTATGCCTCGGGTGACCAACCCCTTCCCGCCTACTCGTGGGAACAAAAATGCCAAACATATCAAAAATACCAAATAAAAACACCGCAAAGGAGCTCGGTACTCCTCTTAAAGTACCGGAGGGACAAGCCAATCCCTCTGCACCAGCGCCTGGGAAACCGGGTCCAAAGAAGACGGGGAAGGAGACTGAGTCGGTCCACCGTCTTCAGGCAGCAGCCGCAGCGAGGGGGGGGCCCGAAAAGCCAATCGGGTCCTTCCAAGTCGGGTGGCTCCAAGGGCGAAGCGGATACCGGGGCGGCTGCCAAGCAGAGCGTAATCGCGGCATGTAAGCGCACCGGGACCGAAGAACCCATGGGAGCCCCGGCGGGCAGCGTCTCTGCACCACGGGGTGGAAAGCCGTCGTACCAGGACAGGAGACGAGCGGCTTTCATCCTGTCCAACGAAGACCCGAACTTCAAGGCGTCAGCCGAAGGAAAGGAGCAGAGGCTGTGGGCCTGCTCAATCCTTCCACTGTTCCAGCCAGCCAAAGCCGGAAAGGGCGCAGCCAAGGCCGCCAACAAGCGGCAACGCTCAGCGGAGGACCCCGCAAATCAGCCAGGCCAAGCCCAGCAAGCCAAGCGGGTGAAGACCCACCTCACGAACCGGTCGTTCGCTGAGGTGGCGAGGGGCAGGACCCTGATCGGTGTCCTGGACAGGGGCGCCGAGGACGGCCATGTCCCTCGCGATAAGTGGCACCTGGTGGAGAACGAGCTCCAGGACCGGTTCCTACTGGAACTGGAGGAGAACGGCGGACCACCGCCAAAGTGTGAGGACGCAGGGTGGCATCAAGGCAAGGTGAAAGACGCCTGCCAAGACGCTCGCTCTGCGGCTCTTTACATGAAGGCGGTGGCGGCCCTAAAAGAGGTCTATCCAGGGGCGAAACTGGAGGCCGTGAAGTGGGAAGATGTCCCTAGTCGCCCGAGAGCCAGAGCGTGGGTCTCGGCTAAGCCTGCAGAGCCTGAGAAGATCCTCAGGTTACTGCAGGTCTGCAACCCCCACCTTCCTACAGCCGATTGGAAGGTGGCAAAGGTGGAGGATATCCAAGGGCAGAGGCGCCAGATTATCCTCGTCCTAAATGAGGAATCCATTGATCTCCTCGCAAAGTCGGACGGTGTAGTGGATTATGGCTACAAGAAGGTCACCATATCCACTTACAAGTCCGATCGCAAGGGCAGGCAAGCGGAGGTCGAGCCAGACCCGGAGCTGCCGGAGATCCCAAAAGAGGGGGCCTCGTGCGAGGAAGACAACCCGGCGTCGGATGAGGAGTCCATGATGTCGGACGATATCTTGGACGACTACGCGTTCGACGAGAGCGACCTAGCCAGAGGTCTCAGCCACATCGTTGTCGGGGAGGAGCCGGAGTCCCCTGACAGCGATCTAGAAGTAACAATGGTGGAGGCGAGCCTCAGGAATGTCGTTGACGCTCCTGCAGATAAACCTCCACCATTGTAAGGCAGCATGCGCTGCTCTACTGCTCCACCTGGCCAAGGGTGGAGCCGACATAGTCCTCATTCAGGAGCCCTGGATCCTCGGAAACAGGGTCTCCGGTCTGAGGACTTCTGACTACAAGCTATATGTAGCTGAAACCGCAGGTAAAATTCGTACCTGCATTCTTGCAAAAAGAGAGTTGCACCTATTTTTGCTCCCAAATTTCAGCAATGAAGACCACACCGCAGTGAGCCTCGAAGGCCAGGAGCGCTGACTGAGGATCTGCTCCGCATACATGGGGCATGAACAGCACGCGCCTCTCCGGGCTCTAATCGCAGACTGCTCGGCCAAGGACATCGGCCTAATTGTGGGGTGCGATGCCAATGCACATCACTGTCAATGGGGAAGCACTGTCACAAACGAAAGGGGTGAGTACCTTTTCAGTTACTTACTGACCACTCAGATGGTCTTACTAAACCGGGGTAGTGATCCCACCTTTATCATTAAAAACCGCAAGGAGGTCCTGGACCTCACGCTTGCCTCTCATGAGATACAGCGTAACATTGTATCCTGGAGGGTCCTGGAAGAGCACTCCTTCTCGGACCACAGGTACGTGGAAACTGTCTTCTCCTTCTCAGTACCGAAGCCAGTCCGATTCCGAAACATCAGGCGGACAAACTGGACTCGGTACTCTGATTACCTCTGTCGTGTTTTCCCTGAGCCCCCATCTGAGGAGGAGTTCTCCACGGAGGCCACGACTCGTCTTCTTAAGATCTTTACCGACGCCTGCAATAAGGCGCTCGACAAAGCATGCCCCTCTGGCAAGAACAGAGGCCGGAAGAAACCTGAATGGTGGAATCCGAAACTGGGTGAACTCCGGAAAGCCTCCCGGAGACTCTTCAATAAAGCTAAGGCTGAAAACGTTGAGCAAAACTGGGCCGAATACAAGGCCAGTCTGTCAACCTACAACAAAGAACTTAGAAAAGCCAAACGCGCCTCCTGGCGTAAGTTCTGCAGCGAAATCGAGAGTAACTCAGAAGCCTCACGCTTGCGCAGAGTTCTCTCGAAGACAACACCCACCCTGGGCTACTTGAAGAACACCGACCAGTCGTGGACTACGTCCAGCGAGGAGTCGCTAAATCTTCTCCTAAATACCCACTTCCCTGGCTGCGATGAAAACAGACCCAACTACCTCGCGCCTCCTTCTGTCGCCTCAAATGCCATCTTGGGACTGCTAAGCCAGGAGAACATTTCCTGGGCGATCAGAAGCTTTAAACCCTACAAGTCCGCGGGGCCAGACGGCATTTTCCCTGCCCAACTGATTCACGCGGGACATAAAGCCATTAACTGGCTCAAAATAATTTACGAGGGAATCTTCTCCCACGGGTGCATTCCTGACACCTGGCTTCAGACCAAAGTCGTATTCATACCCAAGGCAGGCAAGCCCTCGCACACTGCCCCAAAGGATTTCAGACCCATAAGTCTATCGTCTTTTCTGCTAAAGGCGATGGAGCGGCTCCTGGGGCTGCATCTAACGGCGTGCATTCCGTCCAGTCTGATCTCAGACTCCCAGCATGCCTATCGGAAGGGAAGATCCACCGAAACGGCCCTACACTCGATCACATCGATCATCGAAGCATCCCTTAATTTTAAGGAGTACACCCTAGTAGCCTTCCTCGACATAGAAGGCGCCTTTAACAACATCCTTCCGACCGCCATCACGGGCGCACTGACGGATCTGGGCGTTGACTCCAGGACGGTGAGCCTGATCGATCAGATGCTACAATGCAGGACGGTTGAGGCATCACTGGGGACGTCAACGTGTACCAGATTTGTCAGCAGAGGCACACCGCAGGGCGGAGTCCTCTCGCCCCTCCTATGGAACGTGGCAGTGAACACACTGCTGCGGGAGATAGAGGGGGGTGGCTGCCGTGTGGTGGCGTACGCGGACGATGTTGCCATAGCATTCTCCGGAAAATTTCCGCAGACATTGTGTGAGTGCATGACAAGTACTCTCACGAAAATGTCGAAATGGGCAGACAAATGCGGGTTAGGCGTCAACCCGTCTAAAACGGAACTGGTGCTTTTCACTAGGAAGTACAAAGTTCCGGTACTGATTCCCCCAAGACTATGTGGGGAAACGCTAGTCTTCAGCAACAACGCCAAGTATCTTGGCCTAATCCTCGATAGAAAGCTCGATTGGAAATTGAGCATAGAGGATAGAGTAAAGAAGGCCACAGTGGCCCTCTATACTTGCAGGAAAGCCATCGGACTAAAATGGGGAATGACCCCCTATATAGTTCGGTGGCTCTACACCGCCATCATACGACCAATCATGCTCTATGGAGTGGTGGTATGGTGGCCAGCCTTGGACAGAAGGACATGCCTCAATAAACTCAGCAGAGTTCAACGCATGGCAGAGCTATGCATAACTGGCGGGCTACGCACTACTCCAGGGGAAGCCCTGGATACTGTGCTGGACCTCCTCCCTGTGGATCTCATGGGAAAGAAGGTGGAACACTTTCCGCCCTCAGAATGAGAGAAGCCAGACTGTGGAAAGCATCCGCGGTTGGGCACTCGGGAATCCTGATGAGACTCCCGCAATTACCAGAGAGGACAGATTACTGTATCCCCAGTGATCACCTCTCGACGCCCTTCCAGGTATCAATCCCATCTAGGGAGGACTGGGAGATGGGCGAACCAGGACCTGCAAATGCGGTCCACTTCTACACTGATGGCTCAAAGCTAGACGGCCGCGTGGGAGGCGGAGTCTACTGCAGCGAGCTGAACATCAGTCATTGCTTCAGGCTCCCGGATCACTGTAGTGTGTTCCAAGCGGAGGTTGAAGCCATCAAGGAGGCCATTTCGATCGTCTCCAAACTACTTCTAGATACGCACTTAGTGTGCGTCTTCTCGGACAGCCAAGCAGCTATCAAAGCTCTAGGCTCAATATCGTCGAACTCAGCGACTGTAAATGACTGCCGCAGGTCTCTGCACGAGATCGCAGAGCAGTTAGATCTCTTCCTTATATGGGTCCCCGGCCACAGGGACATCGAGGGGAATGACGCCGCCGACGAGCTAGCCAGGCAGGGTACTACGATTCCTCTCCTACCGGAGAGGGAGCAAGTAGCGATGCCCTTGGCTACGTGCAGGCTCCTAACGCACGAATTGTTCGAGCAAAATGCCAATAGGAGATGGCAGCAAACCGTTTCCTGTAAAGTCTCAAGATTGATATGGCCATATCTGTATAAACTCAGCAGAGCACAGTGCTCTGCAGTTACTAGAGCCATTACGGGACACTGGCAGATCGGCACTCACGCCTCTAGACTGTCAATCCCTCATAACGACTTCTGCAGGAGTTGTCGCGACGAGGAGGAGGAGGAATCAGTCCCCCACTTCTTCTGCCACTGCCCAGCCCTTGGAAATCGTCGTCTTCGAATTCTCGGGGCCGCTTTCCTCACGGACATTTCGGACCTGTCCGTAATCAAACCAGGGACCTTGTCCAAATACATCCAAGCCACCGGGTGGGACTGCCCTTAACCTGCAGTAGTATGCTCTCACGGTTCGGGCAACGCGAAGGGGCACATGCCCATGCGGCAACACAACGGACCTTTTATAGGTCCAAGTGAGCTTGGGGGCGGGAGGCTCTTATCCCCCCCCTCCCGGCTACCGCCTTAACCTAACCTAACCTACCCTTGATAAGGCATCAGCTACATGATTTTCTTTGCCTGGTAGATATTTCATTTTAAAATCAAACTCATTCAGTTTTATTTTCCACCTTTGTAATTTCATATTTGGCTCCTTGAGGTTGTTCAACCAAATCAAGGGTTTATGATCGCTTTGTATCTCAAATGTTCTACCGAACAGGTATGAACGGAAATACTTGGTTGCCCATACGATCGCTAATAATTCCTTTTCGATGGCTGAATAGTTTATTTCATGTTCATTTAGGGTTCTGCTAGCGTAGCAGATCGGTTTGTGTTCTTGTGACAAAACCGCTCCCATTGCTATGTTACTAGCGTCGGTTGTTACCGTGAACATTTTGTCAAAGTCTGGGAACGCAAGGATAGGGTCTGAGGTGATGAGTACTTTTAGTCTCTCAAATGCCTCGACGTACTTTTCTTCCTTGGGGTCTATGACAGCTCCTTTCTTTAGTTTGAGTGTTATGGGTTTTGCTATGTTTGCAAAATTAGGAATGAATTTCCTGTAGAACCCGCACAGACCTAAGAATGACTTTATTTGTTCAGTCGTTTCTGGTATTGGAAATTTGACAATGGCAGAGATTTTGCCTGGATTTGGTACTATTCCTTCAGTAGTGACTACATGACCTAGGAATTCAGTTTCCTTTTTCATGAATTCACATTTATCCATTTGTAGCTTCAAGTTGGCGTCTCTCAACTTTCCAAATACTCTCCTTAGTGACAACAAGTGTTCTTCCAATGAAGTGGAAAATATAATGATGTCATCTAAGAATACAAAGCAATTTTTGAAGATTAACTCTTCTAGCAGATTGTTCATACAGGTAGCTGGGGCAGTGGTTAGCCCAAAGGGCATACGAGGGAACTCGTAATGTCCATGCTTAGTGGAGAACGCAGTTTTGGGGATTGAGCTAGGTTCCATGGGTATTTGATGGAAACCTTTTGCTAAATCGATTGTCGTAAAATACTGACATTTACCTAGTTTGTCTAGGATTTCATCCATTCGTGGAGTTGGGAATTTGTCCTTAACTGTTATTTCATTTAGACTTCTATAGTCTACTACCATTCGATATTTTTGCTTTCCTGAAGCATCTATCTTCTTCGGAATCATAGATATGGGCGAGCAGTAAGGAGAATTCGACTTTCGAATTATTCCCTGCCTGATCATATCTTTGATTTGCTGGTTTACCTCCTGATCATGTATCTGGGCATATTTGTATGGTCGTCTGTAGACCGGGTCTTCATGTTGAGTTTTGATCTCGTGCTTGATTGTACTTGTGAAAGTCAAATTGTCACCTTCTCTGTACTGCACATCCTTAAACTCATATAAGACCTTCTTTAACTCTTCCCTCTCTTCGTCGTTTAAGTGTTCCAATCTTAATTGATTACATTCCCTTAATTCACTGTCTAGAGCGGAAGCGAAGTATTGATCTCCCTCTGGAGATGGGTCAAGGCACTTAGGTGCGATCTTCTCTTCTTTTGTAGAGGGATCAGTGAACTTCTGTGCGGTCTTGCCGTCTTCAATAGCTTCTCCACTCTGAATGATTGGGTACGACCTAGCTCCTAGTGTTACAGTGTCATTTCTGTAATCGATGACGGCTTTACTTGCCATCAAGTATTCTCTTCCTAATAAAATATCATAATTTTCGGAAAAGTTATGTATGTAGAACTTTTGTTCGGACGGACATGTTTTGTTCGCATTCCTCATTATACTCTTAGTTAAACGGACAGGTCCATTGATGGTATGGACCGTAAGGTTATCGTCTTTTATCTCGGAATCTGTATAATTTTCTTTCATGATGTTGATCGATGATCCCGAGTCAGCGATACACCTTAATATTCTTTTATTAATGGTAATGTTTATATAGGGTCCTCCTCGGTTTCTTCCGAGGCGGCTTGATGAAAATTTACGTCCATCTTCGTTTGGCCACTCTGGCTCTCCCTCCCTCTTTTAGTAGGTAGGTTGGGTTCACTCCCACTAGCTTGGTTTTGAGATATTTGCTGATTGAATGGATTCTGAGCCCTACCTTGATTCAAGGAATTTTTGAACTCATTGTATAATCCAGGATTTTGGGAATTTTGATTTTGATTTGTTCGATTAGTCTGACCTGTTCCAGATGAACTCTGAGTTTGATTGTGATAGTTAGTAGTATTATAATTTGGATAATAGTTTCCAACATTCTTTCGATTTGATTGAGACGATTTCGATTGATCTTTATTTGTACCTGAATCTGTGGTACTAGCTTCGTACAATCCTTCTTCTTGTGCTGCCTTCTTAAGATTAGACAATGTGGTAATATCTTTTCTTGCTAAGGTCATGAACATTCTGTCAGGAAGTTTTCGAGTAATGACATCTTTAATTGTGTTGTTCAAAGCGTTTTTATAAATGACATTATTTTCTGGTATGTTTTCTAAGTTTAGCTTATTGTTTATTAATAATGCTTTTATCACTAATTCTTCTATAAACTTACGAAGACTGCCGTTGAATCTGGTGGTGTATAGTTGTCGTAGGAGTTCTTCATATGGTGTGTGATTTTTGAACTCGTTGATCAGCGCCGTCTTCAGTTCGAGCCACGTGTTGGGTTGTATCATTTGCGATATGCGTTGTGCCTCTCCTGACAGTTGGATCTCGGTCGCTCCACATAGGATCCTTTGTTGGCGAAGATCTTCAGTTGGATATAATCCGCATACATATTCGATTCGTTTGATAAATGAGCTTAGCTGTCCAGATGAACCGTCATAGGCAGGGATTTGTCTGATCGACAGCAGTGCCTGGTTCAAGTGGATAGTGGATTTCGCTCAATGATAGTGGTGGTAACGCCATGTTGTTGGTGTTGATTGGGTTTTGTTTTGTTTTCAGTAGTTTTTAACTTTATTTTGGTTCACTTGTAAATTTTTTGATTTTGTTTTTAGTGTTTCACTGTTCTTGGTGGATCACTATCTCCGCTTACTTCAGTTCACTTAATTATACCCGATACTCAAAATGAGTATTGGGGTATATTAGATTTGTGGTAAAAGTGGATGTGTGTAACGTCCAGAAGGAATCGTTTCCGACCCCATAAAGTATATATATTCTTGATCAGCATCAATCGCCGAGTCGATTGAGCCCTGTCTGTCTGTCCGTCTGTCCGTCCGTCCGTCCGTCCGTCCGTCCGTCCGTCTGTCCGTCCGTCCGTCCGTCCGTCCGTCTGTCCGTCCGTCCGTCCGTCCGTCCGTCCGCCCCGCCCACTTCCGCCCCCACAAAGGACGAAAATCTGGGGCATCAACATTTTTAAAGATACGATAAAACCAAAAACGCAGAATCGGTGAGGATGACCATATCTTCTACAGTGCAAAATCTGAACCAGATCGTATAATGATTATAGCCAGAATCAAGAAAACAATTTCATTCTTTCTCGCTCTGTCTCTCTCTAACACACAGGTTTCATGGTCGGTTTTGTCAATTGCAAAATATGAGTTCAAGGATCTCAGAACCTATAAGAGCCAGAGCAACCAAATTTGGTATCCACACTCCTGTGATATCGGACCTTGACCGTTTCGTGTCCAAATTTCGCCACACCCCCTTCCGCCCCCGCAAAGGACGAAAATCTGGGGCATCCACAAATCTCAGAGACTATTAAAGCTAGAGTAACCAAATTTGGTATCCGCACTTCTGTTACAAAACGCATATCTCAGAATTTCGCACCACCCCCTTCCGCCCCCACAAAAGACGAAAATCTGTTGCATCCACAATATTGCACATTCGAGAAAACTAAAAACGCAGAATCATAGATAATGACCATATCTATCAGACTGCTGAATCTGGATCAGATCAGATCATTTGTATAGCCAAAAGGAACAAATCAATTTGCAGTGGCTACGCAGCGCCCGACGTCACGCTTACACTGATTTCCTGTCTCTCTCGCACGCACTCTTTATCGTGTGGTTCAATATTAGCGGCGTCTGCCGCAGGAGAGCCATACTGACTTAGTATCGGGTATAACTGTAGAGTTGCGGTGTCCGCAGCAACTCACAACGTTCCACCTCGTTTTAGTTTTGCAAATCGTATGTGCTCGTAACACATAGGTTCTTTGGCGGATTTCACAATTTTATTAACGATTCCGGGATTACGTGATCACAGTAATTAGAAATTACACAAGCTGACCATTACCGAAATATAGCAGTTAATTTTAAACGAAATCCTACCGACTGCGCCAGTTAAATATCCGCAACTCGAAATTTAGTTTTTAAAAAAGATTTTATTTTTAGTACTTAATTTCTTTATGTCACAAGATTGGTTGAATTCCCCGACTTAACTTTACGTCTGCTTGTCTCAAACGGAACTGATCTCTCTGCTGCTGGCTAGTTTCCATGAGCCCTTCTCATGGAACTCCCGACTCTGGCTTCGGGCGTTGCTTTCCTCGGCTGCATCTTCGTGTCGGTGGCGTACGTGCCTGGATCGATATTTGGGGATTCGTCGGCTTTGATGAAAGGCATCCACTGCTGGCGATCGGTGTTGCATTACATGACGGAGCTAGGAATGTGATACTCCTTGGTTTTATGTCTAGCTTTGATTGGTCCTCATGAGTGGCGTGATTCTAAAGAATCGATTTCTCGAGAGTGGCGTGATTCTAATGTTGATGAAACAATGTGGTCCATTGTTTATTTTATGGGGGGCCCTAGCTTGGAGTATGGGAAGAAACAGTTATTGATTCTTGAGTGGGGTCCTGTTACTTGTGTGGATGGGGTGGATGAATTGTAGATAAACATAATGTGTATGGGATGTGGGGAATTATGGATATGTCACTATATATATATAAAACGAGGTGGAACGTTGTGAGTTGCTGCGGACACCGCAACTCTACAGTTATACCCGATACTAAGTCAGTATGGCTCTCTCCGGCAGACGCCGCTAATATTGAGCGACACGACAAAGAGTGCGTGCGAGAGAGACAGAAAATCAGTCTGAGCGTGACGTCGGGGGCTGCTTAGCCACTGCAAATTGATTTGTTCCTTTTGGCCACAAAAATGATCCGATCTGATCCAGATTCAGCAATCTGATAGATATGGTCATTATCTATGATTCTGCGTTTTTAGTTTTCTCGAATGTGCAATATTGTGGATGCAACAGATTTTCGTCTTTTGTGGGGGCGGAAGGGGGTGGGGCGAAATTCTGAGATATACGTTTTATAGTGAGATCTAACAGAAGTGGGGATACCAAATTTGGTTACTCTAGCCTTAATAGTCTCTGAGATTTGTGGATGCCCCAGATTTTCGTCCTTTGCGTGGGCGGAAGGGGGTGTGGCGAAATTTGGACAGGAAACGGTCAAGGTCCGATATCACAGGAGTGTGGATACCAAATTTGGTTGCTCTGGCTCTTATAGGTTCTGAGATCCTTGAACTCATATTTTGCAATTGGCAAAACCGACCATGAAACCTGTGTGTTAGAGAGAGACAGAGCGAGAAAGAATGAAATTGTTTTCTTGATTCTGGCTATACTAATTATACGATCTGGTTCAGATTTTGCACTCTAGAAGATATAGTCATCTTCTACGATTCTGAGTTTTTAGTTTTATACTATCTTTAAAAATGTAGTTGTCACAGATTTTCGTCCTTTGTGGGGGCGGAAGTGGGCGGGGCGAAGTTTTGAAATATTTTTGTAGCAGTGACATATCACAGAAGTCTGGATCCAAAATATCGTTGCTCTAGTTCTAATAGTCTTTGAGCACTAGGCGCTGAAGGGGACGGACGGACGGACGGACGGACGGACGGACAGACGGACAGACAGACAGGGCTCAATCGACTTGCCTATTGATGCTGATCAAGAATATATATACTTTATGGGGTCGGAAACGATTCCTTCTGGACGTTACACACATCCACTTTTACCACAAATCTAATATACCCCAATACTCATTTTGAGTATCGGGTATAAAAACGAGGGGGAACGTTGTGAGTTGCTGCGGACACCGCAACTCTACGGTTATACCCGATACTAAGTCAGTATGGCTCTCCTCCGTCAGACGCCGCTAATATTAAACGACACGACAAAGAGTGCGTGCGAGAGAGACAGAAAATCAGTCTGAGCGTGACGTCGGGCGCTGCGTAGCCACTGCAAATTGATTTGTTCCTATTGGCTATAAAAATGATCTCATCTGATCCAGATTCAGCAATCTGATAGATATGGTCATTATCTATGATTCTGCGTTTTTAGTTATCTCGAATGTGCAATATTGTGGCTGCAACAGATTTTCGTCCTTTGTGTGGGCGGAAGGGGGGGGGGCGAATTTTTGAGATACACGTTTTATAGTAAGATCTAACAGGAGTGCGGATACCAAATTTGATTACTCTAATAGTCTCTGAGATTTTTGAATATCCCCAGATTTTCGTCCTTTGCGGGGGCGGAAGGGGTGTGGCGAAATTTTGAAACAAACTCGTCTCGGTTCGATATATTAGGAGTGTGGATACCAAATTTGGTTGCTCTAGCTTTTGTAGTCTCTGAGATCTAGGCGCTAATGTTTTACTCTAAGCAAAGCCGCCTATGCTACGTGTGTGTTGGAGAGAGACAGGGCGAGAAAAAATGAAATTGTTTTCTTGATGCTGGCTATAATAATAATACGATCCAATTCAGATTCCGCAGTCTTAAAGATATGGTCATTCTCTACAACTCTACGTTTTTGGTTTTCTCATATCTTTAAAATTGTGGATGCCACAGATTTTCGTTCTTGTGGGGGCGGAAGTGGGCGGGGCGAAGTTTTGAAATATTTTTGTAGCAGTGACATATCACAGAAGTCTGGATCCAAAACATCGTTGCTCTAGCTCTTATAGTCTTTGAGCACTAGGCGCTGAAGGGGACGGACAGACGGACGGACGGACAGACAGACAGGGCTCAATCGACTCGGCTATTGATGCTGATCAAGAATATATATACTTTATGGGGTCGGAAACGATTCCTTCTGGACGTTACACACATCCACTTTTACCACAAATCTAATATACCCCAATACTCATTTTGAGTATCGGGTATAAAAAGAGATATATGAGTAGGGCAAACAATTTAGATAGAGTCTAAAAAAATTGGTCTCAACGACCCCTAGGAGCATAATAGAGCTCGAATACATGTACATGGGTACATTTCAGGTAGAGTTCCCGCCTTTAATATACTGTTACAAAGCCAAAATAAAATGTAGAACAGCAGCAGCCATTAGGGCTACACACGATAAAAATGAAAATTTAGAATATAGAGCTAAAGCAATCTTAGCCGTATTCCCCAATCTAATTAGCATATACGAGTTCGAATACTCATATATGAACGAATATAATTTACCTTTTTCACCACTAATTCATTGTGATGCCACACAAAAGGGTATCGTATTATCAACCATACCCGGCATCCTCGTAAACAGCCAAATAATAGAAAATGAATTTCTAGGAAGAATTGTGGTTGCTAATGTTAGATTGTCTTCAAATCGAAATGGACAACATTAAAAAACACATATGGACTGGCTTACGATCTGCGCTAAAGCTTGCACTCTAAGAGCAGAATTCGATAAGTCATATAAATGCTTAACGCAGAACAGACCTACTCAAAATAGTACGGTCATTAAACATACAACTAATTTGGTAAACAAATATAATGAGGTCAGAGAAATTTTTCTAGAGAACAAACAAAGACTTACTGATATACATTGGTTTCAAGCTACAGACATTTTCAAACGTCTAAGGGAACGATTAGTATTCGTTAGAGACAAACTCAATCTAGACATACACATACCAAATCTTCTAAACACAGCTGCGACATATATACCAGCTGTAGAATCGGAATCAAGGCCAATAAGTCCCAGGCCCCCAATGTAAAAAATATTATCATCATATCGGAAGACGATTCTCGATCAAATAGATCGAACCATCCCGCAAACGACGACAAACCGTCGACTAGTTCAGCAAACAGCGTGGTTGGGCAAGAACCAACCACAATGGCAGACGAAACAATGGCCCAACGGGCATATATCAAAGATATTTCGCACGCCATTCCGGAATTTAATGGACAAAAACTCCATTTACAAAGATTCATTACGGCAGTCAAATTGGTCAATCTAACGAAAGGACCATACGAAAATTTAGCTATAGAAGTAATTAAATCAAAAGTAATAGGAACTACATTGTATAAAATACAAGATAAAACCACCATTAACGCAATAATAAAGAAATTTCAAGACGGTGAGTCATCAGATGTTAAAATGGCAAAAGTATGCCAAAAAGGCAAAACAGCCGCCCAATTCACAACAGAGATTGATGATATGTGAAAACTTCTAGACGCATCATACATTGATGAGGGTCTGCCAGCGGAACACGCTGATAAGTTCAGCTGCAAAGAGGCCATTAGTACAATGGTTAAAAATTGCGAGCACGGCAGACTAAAAACAATACTAGAAGCAGGCACATTCCCAAAAATGAATGATGCCGTAACAAAATATATACAGTGTAGTACAGAGATGACTGGTAGTGCAAGTTCAATATTGTACACCAGACAAGGACAAGTCTACCGCGGTAGTAACTTTCGAGGTAACTATCGTGGTAGAGGAAATGGTCGTGGTTACAACCACAACCATATTTACAGCAACAATAATTATAATAACAATAGAGGTCGTGGTGGCTATAGGGGAAATAACCGTAATAACGGTGGAACCTATAACAACCAAAGATACAATAGCAATGGAAACACACGACAGAACAATGTTCGTGTTACCCAGACAGCTTCGGGAAACTCCCAAGATACAAGATACAAGATATCCCCTTTAGATACACAAAATTAAAAAATCCAGCAGTTAATCAGCATTTTGCAATTCCGTGTGATGGAATAATAGGCATTGATTTCATAAAAGAATTAAACTGCTGTAACGAACCTTAGGAAGCTTCGTCACAGCGCGCTACATCGCGGGATCGTCACCGCCTCATTTTTCCCCTTTTATATCTCCAGTTTCCCTTAAATATATAGTTACTTAGCCTTAAGAACAGAGAATGCATACAATAAATGTACCACCAATAAAGAAACTCATTCCCCATATCGTTTCGCCTACCGTTTCACGACAGCCAATCCCACATTCTCGTACCAACACATTACCCCCACCTCTAACGAAAAGCTCCCGAAGCACTGACAATTAGCCGGAAAGAACGCCCCCCACACCAACACATTGCCCCGCGTTTAGCCATAAGCTCCCGAGACACGAACCGTTAGCCGGTGACAACTCCCCACCGGGCCAACACATTACCCCCACCTCTAAACTTAAGCTCCCGAAGCACAGACTAGCCGATAAGAACCCCCGCCCCTTCCCTTCGCGGCTTCGGGACGCTCCGCGAAGCAGCAGCCAATCCGAAGCCGACGAAGACGAAGACACGTAGATACTGATAAGTTAGAGATCGGCGGCAGCGAAGTTTTCCCGAGCGCGCAAGCGCCGAGCAGACTTCACTTACGCGGAGACCCGGGCCGAGTATAGACGTTGTCCCGCGTGACAACTAGGGTACAAGTTAAGAATCCTTTCGGGAACGAGACGAAACAAAAAAAAAAAAAAATATATTCAATGTAACAAATTACCTGTGTAACTAGCAAGCAAATAAATCATTATTGTAACGAGAACCAACCCCGTGTAAGTCATTTTTGGGGATCCAAACCCCTCCCCGGTCACCAACCGCGGGTGTGCCTCGCTCCGCGCCTTTCTTCTCGACCCTCACGACCGCCCAGTAAGACGAGCCGACCCCCTTTCGGAGTTCCTGCGAACTACAAATTTCTTGTAGGAAGACCCCTGGACAGGACTGAGCTTCCCTCAGCCTGGAAGAGGAGACATTACAAGTGGCGCCCGAGCAGGGACCCGAAGGAAACACTAGCGAGGGGTTCGTGGATTAAAAACCCACGGCAGTCGGGAGTGCAAGAGACAGACCAAAAAAAAAAAGGGGAAAGATAACCCCCCCGCGTGTCCGCCTACGTGCATACGCGGCCGATCGCTCGACCGCAGAAAAAAACCCACCTCACTACCGCGGCGCGTAACCGTGCTCAAATCCCCACAATTCTAACGGTGAGGATCGCGAACGAGTCTACGTACGTGTACTAAGTGACAGTGAAAAGAAAAGGGAACACAGTACCTCAAGATCCCGGACGCTCAACCAGTCCGTAGGAACAGCGACGCAACGACCAAGAGAAGCATGGAGCCCTATACGGGGGAACAATCAGGTGAATACGACGGGGACGAATTGACCGTTAATCCGGGGGTCAGCACCGGCTGGATCCACAAACGCCGCCGGGAAGAACTGGAAGCCTTCGCGGAAGAATTCGGGTTCGACCGCGAAGGGACAGTTGAGGACCTACGGAAAAGGTTCGCCACGCTGGTCGAAGGACCCCTCGAACAAGAGGCCTGGATTCGACTGGCGGAACTCGAACGGGAATACGCCAAACCACCGGGACGCGCAAAGTCGCCGCAACCCTCTACTTCCGGGCAGGCGGAGAGACGGAAGGCAGACCCCAAAAGCGGTCTGCAGATCCCTGGGGCCCCCGAAGGCAGACCAACCGGCACGCCCATCGTGGTGACCGCAGCCGCCCCCCAAGACCCCCGTCCCCAGAGGTCCGCCCCTATCCCATGAGGAGGCTCCTCCCTGAAAGCGATAGACCCCGGGGAGGTAACGACGCGTTGGAAGCCCATCGATACAGTCAAGCTGCCCAGATGGCGGAACGGATTAGGAGGTGGGGGATCCAATTCGACGGACAGGATGCTCCGTTGTCTTACATCGAGCTGTTGGAAGAGCGCGCGCTTTCGTACGGGATAGACACCAACCACTTGCCTCGAGCTATGGCGGAAATCCTTATCGACCGAGCCAACCGCTGGTTCCACACCAGCAGGCTGCAAGGCGCCTCGTGGGCCAACTTCCGGCAAGAATTTTTGGCCTTTTTCCTCCCGCCGCGGTATTTCGAACAGTTAGAGGATCAGATCCGAGCCCGCAAGCAAGCGACGGCGAGTCATTCAAGGACTTCATAATCGAGCTCAGGTTGCTCATGCACCACGCCGGGTACGATGATGCCCAAGAGCTCAACAGGATTCATGATAATACTCTGCCGGCATATCAACTGTACGTGCGAAGACACGAGCTGCGAAGTTTGGCCCAACTAACAATGTTGGCTACGGAGTTCGAATCCATCCAAGAGCGGAATAACCCCACTGCTCCCACTGCCCCTCGGCCCGTCCCAACATACACTAGACCGACGACGCACCAGACGCAAAACGAGGTCGAAGCAAACCGGACCTCCTTTCGGAAGCCCCAATGGGACACGGCAGGACCGGCAAGGAGACCATCGTCAAACCGACCCGACACTCCAGCGCCGGAAGTCGCTCACCGATGGGGTGGTCCCCATCGCCAACCCACGGATGGCCTGTCGCCGCTGCGGCGAAGCCGGCCATGCCTCCCACAATTGCACCAACCCCTCTATCCTGTTCTGTTGGGAATGCGGTAAGCGAGGCGTAAGGACCATCGATTGCTGCCGCCAAGACTCGTCGGGAAACGACCAGCGTCCCGACTGGCACGGGAACAGCCGGGAACGACGCCTCCCCAAACCCAGAACTAAGCCACCCACTACAGATACAGGACGGCCGGATAGTGGCGAGGGTGACGATAGGAGGACGGGCCACAGAGGCCACTGTGGATACCGGGGCGTCCTGGAGTTTCGTCAGCGCCAACCTCGCCCGGCAGCTCGGCAACGACGCCGGCCTCAGGGAAGCGTGCGTCCAGATCCGCCTGGGTCGGTACGCGAAGTAACGCAAATTCTGTTGGCGTTCGTTAAACTGGACAAGCGCGAGGTACAGGTACCGCTCCTAGTGTTACCAAACATGCTAGAGCAGGTCATCGTGGGGATGGACTTCCTATGCGCCATCGAAACAACGATACAGTGTGGCACCACCCTCCTCCAACTCCGCGACAGTCGCCTCGCGACAAATACACCGGTAGTTACCGCGAGCCAGGTGCACACCCCAGAACACGCGCCTACGAAACCCAAGGCGACGAACGATACGCCACGCAAACAAGGAATCAGGAACACGAAGCCCAGGACCCCGACGGAACGCCCTGACCCCAGGTCATCCAACCAGGGCAAAATCTCGGGTAAGGCAACAAGGGACGCGAACAGACCCACCAGGACCCCCGGTCCAACGTCCTCGACGAGTGGTGGAGAGCCCGGAGCAACGATCGAACCCCCACGGCGGCGACGATCGTCCAGCGGCCCAGCGCCGAATACAACGACGACGTTAGCCGCCCCGGCGAGCGAGCGCGGTAACACAGCCCTTTCGATAACGGAAACTCCCACATCCGAAATCGTCCTTACTGCCCGAAGTTTTCCCAGCCGAGAACCGGGAATAGGAGCAACAGCCACTCGAGACACCGACCGGGGCCCCGACGCGCCCGTGGCCGGAGATCAACTCATCAGCGCCAACGCCACGGGGCGCTGCCGGAGCCACCCTCCCCGCGTCGCCGAAGGTTTCACAATAGCAGGCACCAGAGCGGAAATCTGCGTCACCCGAACGAGCCACTGGTCTAGTACTAGCGGCGTCATCGAGACCCGCATGTTCGTGCATCACGCCGAATACGACACGACCCATGTATTCAGCCGGAGTCCCGAAAATGCCCTGCCTACACCCGAAACTACCCCGGTGGTCGCTAATATGAGGGAGTACCCTCGTGGGATCGAACCGCCAAGCGCGTTCGACATGACCATACTCCCGAGGGCCGAGACCAGACCCCCGCTCCCGGAACCAGCCGGCTAAGCGAAGAGGAGCCAGAAGGAGTCCCCGACCCCTGGCCTCCCGACGTGGCGCCGCAAATCCAGGAATTCCTGGACGAAGAGCTGCCGAAGCTCGCAGGCCTCCGAGGGACCACGGACCTCACGGAGCACACGATAGTTATGAGGGACCAGCGTCCCATAAAGCAACGGTACTACCCAAAAAACCCGGCTATGCGTCGGATCATCGACGAGCAGGTCGACCAGCTGATAGCAGAAGGCCTGATCGAGCCCTCGCGAAGTCCCCACAGCGCCCCCATTGTCCTCGTCCGCAAAAAGGACGGGAGGTGGCGCACGTGTGTGGACTATCGACAACTAAACGAACATTCGATCCCGGACGCATACCCGTTGCCGAGGATCAACTATATACTGGAAAGACTCCG
Source organism: Drosophila miranda (assembly GCF_003369915.1). NCBI lineage: Eukaryota > Metazoa > Arthropoda > Insecta > Diptera > Drosophilidae > Drosophila > Drosophila miranda. The sequence goes on along the minus strand of NW_022881603.1, from coordinate 21,129,516 downwards.
AAACGCGCGGATCATCACCACGCTGGATCTGAAGAATGGATACTGGCAGATACCGATGGCCCATGACAGTAAGGAGGCCACGGCGTTCACGGTGCTCGGAAGAGGCCTCTATCAGTGGAAGGTAATGCCTTTCGGGTTACATTCCGCGGGAGCCACGGTCCAGCGTACCCTCGACACGGTCATCGGCGCAGACATGGAACCCTTCGCTTTCGCGTATCTGGACGACATCGTCATCGTCGGCAAGGATTTCGCGGAACATTTGCGCAACGTCAAGAGAGTCTTCTCGCGACTGCGCCGGGCCAATCTGCGGATCAACGCAGACAAATGTGTATTTTTCCAGCGCCGCATAAAATACCTGGGTCACATGGTCAGCGAGGAAGGCATTCATACCCGACCCTGACAAGATAGCGGCCGTCAAAGACCTGAGACCGCCCACTAACCTGAAGGAATTGTGGCAATGCATAGGCATGGCGGGCTGGTATCGTCGATTCGTCCCCAATTTCGCCACCATAGTGCAACCGATGTCAGTGCTACTAAAGAAGGGGAGAGCATGGGCATGGGGACAGGAACAACAGGTCTCCTTCGACGAACTCAAAGTGCGACTCACCACCGCCCCGGTGCTCGCCTGCCCGGACTTCAACGTCAAATTCTCTCTGCAGACCGACGCGAGCAACGTGGGTGTGGGCGCGGTCCTCACCCAGGAGATCGATGGGAAGGAACGCGTCATCGCCTACGTCAGCCGGCGCCTTAACAAGGCAGAGTAGAATTATTCGGCCACCGACAAGGAATGCCTGGCCGTCATATGGGCAATCCGGAAATTGCGCTGTTCCTTGGAAGGATACCGGTTCGACGTGGTGACCGACCATCTCGCGCTGAAATGGCTAAACACCCTTGAGAGCCCTTACGGGAGAGTGGCGAGATGGGCGCTGGAGCTGCAGCAGTACCAATACGACGTACATTATCGGGCCGGCAACCAGAACGTGGTCGCCGACGCGCTCTCTAGGCAACCTTGGGAATCCCTTTCATGCGTCGAAGAAGAGGGCACGACCTGCCCGTGGCTCAGAAGAAGGATCCAACAAGTTCACGACGAGCCCCAAAAATACCCGGACTACACGTACGAAAACGGGCAGCTTTACCGAAACCTGGGGCACGGAGCCGACGATGACGACCACGTGCCGTGGAAGCTCTGTGTGCCCAAGGACTGCCGAGCGAGAGTCCTCCGCGAGTGCCACGACCAACCGACGGCAGGCCACCTCGGCGTACGAAAAACTATCACGAGGATATCCCAGAGGTATTATTGGCCGGGATTTTATCGCGACGTGAGGCGATATATCCGCGGTTGCGTGAGCTGCCAGAGGTTCAAGGCTACCCAACGCAAGCCAGTGGGCAGGATGCTCACTCGCAAGGCCGAGGAACCCTTCGCCACCCTGTGCGCCGACTTCGTCGGACCGTTACCCCGATCCAAACGGGGGAACGCCATCCTGCTAGTTTTCTTTGACACCTTCTCCAAATGGGTCGAACTGGTGCCCCTTAAGAAGGCAACGACGGCTAGCCTCGAACGAGCTTTCAGGGAACGCATACTAAGTAGCTTCGGTGTTCCGAAGCTGTTTGTCTGTGACAACGGCACCCAGTTCACCAGTCGGTCGTTCAAGACCTTCCTGCACACCGCCGGCGTGGAACTCCAACACACCGCGCCCTATTGTCCGCAAGAGAACCCGACGGAAAGGGCAAACCGGACCGTGAAGACGATGATCGCCCAATTCGTGGACGATCACCAAAACACTTGGGACGAACTCTTGCCAGAAATGACGCTGGCGATCAACTCGAGCGTCTCGGAGACTACCGGTTTCAGCCCGGCATTCCTCGTACACGGAAGAGAGCCCCGACTGCCCGGCGCCTTATACGACGAGGTCACGCCGGGGACGGGAAGCGCCCAGGAAACTCCTATGGGTAAGGCCGCCAGGCTAAAAGAAGTGTTCGCCATCGTCAGAAACAACATTCAAAGGGCTGAACAAGGGAGGCACTACAACCTTCGCCGACGACAGTGGCGTCCCACGATCGGTTCGCTAGTACTTCTACGGCAGCATCACCTCTCAAACGCCGCCGAAGGCTTCGCGGCAAAACTGGCCCCTAAATTTGACGGCCCCTATCGCGTGAAGGGTTTCCCGTCGCCAAACATCGTTCAGCTGCAGCACCCGAGCAGCCGGAAACGGAAGGTCGCCAACATCAACGATCTGAGAGAATTCCACGACCGCGAACCCGACCGCGGACGACCCAGGTACCGCCGAACAAGCGCCGGACCAGGACAGGGGCACAGGTACCGGCTGAAACGAAAGGAAAAGGGGGGGAAGGGGCGCCCGTGCCGGGAAAAAACCCGAGCGAGGCAAGCGACGACTGCCCGGATCCCGAAAAGTACCGACACTAGGTCGACCGACGGCGTAGCCCGCGACAAGCGTCTCCGGCAGTCCGAGACCCCACCATCACCGATCAGTGCCATTCCGCCACCACAGCCGAACGGTCGAATCGATCCCAACCCAAACGCATCCGAAGATAGCGCAAAACCACACAACATGAAGGACCTACTGATTTTCCTCACTCTGCTAACCTCGACGCGCGCGCTGGTCAAGTTGAATGACTACACTAACGCGGACTATATCCCAATAGCGGACGGGGACGCCATCATTTGGGCCAACCACGGATACCTGCAACACGCTACGAACGTGACTTCATACGAAGATTACGTCGCCGAAACGGAACAAGCCGCGGAGCTGTTTAGCCTAGACCGGATGGCGCAAGTGATAGCAGCCGACCTGGACCACATCAAGAACCTGGTGGCCACGATAAGGGTTCACCATCGGGGAACAAGGAGTATAAACCTGCTCGGAACAGCATTGAAGGTAGTGGCCGGAACGCCCGACTTCGACGACTGGGAGCAGGTCAAATTCCAACAAAAGCAGCTGGCGGAGTCCAGCCGTGGCCAAAACGAAATCAACTCCAGGATTCAAACCCGGATCAACGAGCTGACCCGCCTCGTGAACCACATCGCCAAGGAGGACACCGCCGACCGGGCCGAAGCCATAATAGCCCGGAAAAGGATCATTATAACGGATCTGGAAGACCTCATCCTGGCCTTAACCCTTGCCAAGATCAACGTGATCAGCCCCGCCCTTCTGGACGGCGCTGACATTAAGGAATTGGGCGAGCAACACCTCGCTAACATCAGCCTAGTGGAGCTACTAGAAGTGTCAAACATTAGCGTCTTCCAGAGCGCAGACCTACTCCACTTTCTCATCAAGTTTCCCCAACCGAAGCTGGTCTGTAGGAAAATGCTTATTTTCCCGGTCCAACATCAGAACAAGATACTGGATTTCAGCGAGGGAGACATCGTGGCAGATTGCGGGCCCCAAACCCTCAGCATCGGGGATTGCGAAGCCACCATCGGCGCTACGTTTTGCAGAGAACGCGAGGGGATCACCTGCGCTCAGCAGATGGTGACCGGGCGAAGTCGCGCAGTGCGCAACGGACCCGATGGATCCGATCGTCGTAGTGGACCACGGCACCATCATCGTCAACGACGCAAGGTTCACCGTTGTAGATGAGGCGGGGACCACCCAAGCAATCTCGGGATCGTACCTAGTTACGTATTCCCACCGGGTCTCGTTTAACGGGACCTGGTACGTGAATCACCTCGGCGACTCCAAAAGAAAGGCGGTGGTACCGGCGATGACTCGAATAAACTTAACGGCACACAAGGAAAAGCTAAGCTTGCCGTTCCTACGGGGGTTAAGCCTACAAAATTCAAACTACATCGACGACCTGAACGAGACGGTGACGATAAGGAGCGCCGCCTCCTATTAGTTCACCCTCGTCATCGCCATCCCTCTCTGCGCCATCATCTGGGTGCTATACCGCCGCCTCAAATCCCAAGGCCTTCGGAACGAGCATACAGCACGAGACGTGGAGGCCGCCCCCCGTTACCCCCCGGCCAATGACGAACCGGCCAGAACAACAGAGACGGCGCACGGTACTGTCGCCCCCGGCAGAGCCTTCCCGCGGCGATACATGCCCAGAGGCCGGCCGAGCCCAGCGATAAGAGCTGGCCCTACACCTGGCCCATCGGCGCCCGAAATCCGATCGGAGCCCGCGTGCGACGCTGCCCGTAAAACGAATGTTACGAAGGGAAAAGACGACAAAAATGAAATATACAGAATTGCAAGCCCGCTGACGCCGGCTCCCGTGAGTCGCGCTGTCAGCGGAGGGAAATGCATGACGTTAGAAATACAAGAAATAAGTCAGATTCCGAACGCCGAGCGAGCAAGGCGATTTTGATAAAACCCTACTATACCAGAACCAAAACAATGTAAGTTTTCGTCACGTCCCCTGGGAGGCCCTAGAATTAAGAAGATTAAAGTCGATTAAATAGAAAATAGACACTCTCCCCCGAACTCTACGCACCAAAGAACCAGCCATGAACGCCACCGAGAACACCCCAGCTAAGGCGCACCAGAGAGCCGCTGCATCAGCAGAGTCACCCGAAGTCGTAGACCTCACGGATTTCTCCGACGCCGAGGAACCGGAGTCCGCTGCCAAGGTGGACGAGGAAGCCGCCCCGAAGCCAGGAGTAGCCGAAGAACCCCACACCTCCGATGGGGGCATGTACGCAGATATGGAGCTAGACGCCGACGAGGCAGGGGCAGCCGACCACGAGGGTCCCCGAGACAGCCCCGCTGTTCTCCCGCCGACCATCCGGGTTCCGTCGAGAGAACCTGTGGTCGCCGCCGCCGTATAAACGACGAGCCGCGCCCTGCTCCCCGGAGCCAGGGTCACCGTCATTCGAAGAGGAGTTCGAAGATGCCGGTTCTAGCCAGCACAGCTTCCCGGAACCAGAGACGCCATCATACGCGCCGATGTTCGAACAGGAGTTTGAAGATGCCGGTTGTCACCAGCGCCGCGATCCCCGAACCGGCCGTGGCATTTACCGCCCCGAGAGGGGGCTGGAGCGTTACATACCGAAACCATACAACGCGTACTACGACGACGGGGAGAGCGAAGAGGAGGAACCCTACGGTCGGCAATTCATAGCCGAAACAGAGACCTTTCACCACACGGTCACGCCATGGGGGTTGCGCGTCACGCGTAACCACCAGATGTCCGTAGACGTCTTTGTCCCTCCCGGCCGGAATGTCAACGCGTTCTTCAGAACATTCCGAGACGCCGCGGAACCAATCGACGACCGCTCCGAACTGGCCGCCCCAGCCAGGGCAAGCCCCCCGCATGCCGAAGCGCGACCGCCAACGCCCGCATCGGATCCTCCCCGATGCCCCAATCCTCCCGAAGAGTCGGCGGCGGCCACGCCCCCGCACGCCGAAGCGCGACCGCCAACGCCCGCATCGGATCCTCCCCGATGCCCCAATCCTCCAGAAGAGTCAGCGGCGACCACACCAACGCACGCCGAAGCGCCCCACGCGGAGGCAGCGCAAGGCCCTCCCACTGAATGGCCCACCGGGGCTACAGAAGAGGGAAACGCCGCTCTGGTTCGACAAGCGGAGCTGACCGAACTGATTTCTACTACGATTTCTTCAAGACGAATCTACGCGGGAGGGGCAAAGTCCAGCGGACTTCTCCCTGATCGAAGAGCTGAATCAGCCCACCCAGTGGGTAATCGCGCCGGCAGATTGGCAGGTGAACGTCCCAGGCCGGGCCCTACCGGCGGGCCTCATCGAGGAGATACACCAGCGGCTGCTGGAAGCGGAGAGGCTCCGTTTCGCGGGATCGTCACCGCCTCATTTTTCCCCTTTTTATATCTCCAGTTTCCCTTAAATATATCGTTACTTAGCCTTAAGAACAGAGAATGCATACAATAAATGTACCACCAATAAAGAAACTCATTCCCCATATCGTTTCGCCTACCGTTTCACGACAGCCAATCCCACATTCTCGTACCAACACATTACCCCCACCTCTAACGAAAAGCTCCCGAAGCACTGACAATTAGCCGGTAAGAACGCCCCCCACACCAACACATTGCCCCGCGTTTAGCCATAAGCTCCCGAGACACGAACCGTTAGCCGGTGACAACTCCCCACCGGGCCAACACATTACCCCCACCTCTAAACTTAAGCTCCCGAAGCACAGACTAGCCGATAAGAACCCCCGCCCCTTCCCTTCGCGGCTTCGGGACGCTCCGCGAAGCGGCAGCCAATCCAAAGCCGACGAAGACGAAGACACGTAGATACTGATAAGTTAGAGATCGGCGGCAGCGAAGTTTTCCCGAGCGCGCAAGCGCCGAGCAGACTTCACTTACGCGGAGACCCGGGCCGAGTATAGACGTTGTCCCGCGTGACAACTAGGGTAAAAGTTAAGAATCCTTCCGGGAACGTGACGAAACAACAAAAAAAAATATTCAATGTAACAAATTACCTGTGTAACTAGCAAGCAAATAAATCATTATTGTAACGAGAACCAACCCCGTGTAAGTCATTTTTGGGGATCCAAACCCCTCCCCGGTCACCAACAACTACTCCGCACTCACCTCCACTAACCCCCGATCAATCCTCGAAACCCCCCCCTCACGCAGGTGTGACACGCCCTGCACCACTCTCTCGACCCCCCAGGTGTGACTCGCCCTGTGACCCCTCTTTCCCGACCCACGCAGGTGTGCCTCGCCCTGCGTCCGCCTCTCTCTCGACCCACGCGGGTGTGCCTCGCTCCGCGCCTTTCTTCTCGACCCTCACGACCGCCCAGTAAGACGAGCCGACCCCCCTTTCGGAGTTCCTGCGAACTATAAATTTCTTGTAGGAAGACCCCTGGACAGGACTGAGCTTACCTCAGCCTGGAAGAGGAGACATTACACTGCCTAATAGACTTAAAACCTTCAGAGGATTGATTAATAATACGACCAAATAATATAAAAATTAAAATTTATGTTCCAATAACATACAGTTCTGGTAACAATACTATTCTTCTACCAGCAAGATCACAAGTTGTCAGAAAAATAGAATTAACGTCCGATATAGAAACCATATTAATCCCAAACCAGGAAATTCAACCTGGTATTTATGTAGCAAATACAATAACTTCAAAAAATAATACATTTGTCCGATTGCTGAATACAACCAGTACCAACCAATTAGTACATATAAATAACATACAATATGAATCACTTTCGAATTACAAGGTAATTCAAACAACTCAAAAAATCCGAGAAAAAACTGTCATAGCTGAATTAAGCAAACATTTCCCAGTACAATTCAAGAAGCAATTAACTAAACTATGCACCAATTTTAGTGACGTATTCGGGCTTGAAACCGAATCAGTCACAACAAATAATTTTTATAAACAGAAATTGAGATTGAGGGATGATGAACCTATACAGTGGGGAGCAAAACTGAGTACATGTTCGCAGACTTTGCACATAAATGCCCACAGAATGAAAACGATCAAAGCAAAACAAACAATTTTTATACCCGATACTCAAAATGAGTATTGGGGTATATTAGATTTGTGGTAAAAGTGGATGTGTGTAACGTCCAGAAGGAATCGTTTCCGACCCCATAAAGTATATATATGCTTGATCAGCATCAATAGCCGAGTCGATTGAGCCCTGTCTGTCTGTCCGTCCGTCCGTCCGTCCGTCCGTCCGTCCGTCCGTCTGTCCGTCCCCTTCAGCGCCTAGTGCTCAAAGACTATAAGAGCTAGAGCAACGATGTTTTGGATCCAGACTTCTGTGATATGTCACTGCTACAAACATAGTTCAAAACTTCGCCCCGCCCACTTCCGCCCCCACAAAGGACGAAAATCTGTGGCATCCACAATTTTAAAGATATGAGAAAACCAAAAACGTAGAATTGTAGAAAATAACCATATTTTTAAGACTGCGGAATCTGAATTGGATCGTATTATTATTATAGCCAGCATCAAGAAAATAATTTCATTTTTTCTCGCCCTGTCTCTCTCTAACACACACGTAGCATAGGCGGCTTTGCTTAGAGTAAAACATTAGCGCGTAGATCTCAGAGACTACAAAAGCTAGAGCAACCAAATTTGGTATCCACACTCCTAATATATCGGACCGAGACGAGTTTGTTTCAAAATTTCGCCACACCCCCTTCCGACCCCGCAAAGGACGAAAATCTGGGGATATTCAAAAATCTCAGAGACTATTAAGGCTAGAGTAACCAAATTTGGTATCCGCACTCCTGTTAGATCTTACTATAAAACGTGTATTTCAGAATTTCGCCCCACCCCCTTCCGCCCACACAAAAGACGAAAATCTGTTTCATCCACAATATTGCACATTCGAGAAAACTAAAAGCGCAGAATCATAGATAATGACCATATCTATCAGATTGCTGAATCTGGATCAGATCAGATCATTTTTATAGCCAATAGGAACAAATCAATTTGCATTGGCTACGCAGCGCCCGACGTCACGCTCAGACTGATTTTCTGTCTCTCTCGCACGCACTCTTTGTCGTGTCGTTTAATATTAGCGGCTTCTGCCGGAGGAGAGCCATACTGACTTAGTATCGGGTATAACTGTAGAGTTGCGGTGTCCGCAGCAACTCACAACGTTCCCCCTCGTTTCAGTATTGCTTTATCAAATCAGAATGCATTTAAGTGAAAGAGAAAGAAAGAACAAAAGAATGGGGGAAAAGAAAACGAAAAAACAAAAACAACTCGCATGTACTCACTTTTGCACCTTTCTATTTTGATCTATGTTATCGCCAAATGAATCTTGATTTACAGTTATCAAGCAGCAAAATCATCGCAGAAAGAAAGAAATAAGTCGTTTATTCTATTCTAGTCTCTTGGTGAGAACAGTGCAACCAAATGCATTATTAATTGAAGAGTTCCTAAAATTTAATAAAAATGAAAAAAACTCCTTTTGAAGTTGAAAATAAAATCCAGACTTTAACTGAAAACGGCTGCTCGTCTCGAAAAATTGCAAAAGCGCTAAATATTAGCCAGTCGGTGGTAATTAGAGTGCAGAAAAGGCGTGGAGTTGCCTCTAAGAATATTTCAGGTGGACGCCCCCCACTGTGACGCAGGGCTAATAGTCACAAATCTTAAAAAAGACCCTCAAATAACACCAGAAGAGGCTGCCACAGCTATTGGCAAAAATGTTAGTCGATGGACAATAAGGAGAGCTCTTCAAAAAATCGGCTACGTGGCTGAAATCAAAAAGAAACGAGGGGGAACGTTGTGAGTTGCTGCGGACGCCGCAACTCTACATTTATACCCAATACTTAGTCAGTATGGTTTTCCTCCGGCAGACGCCGCGAATATTAAACGACACGACAAAGAAAGCGTGCGAGAGAGACAGAAAATCAGTCTGAGCGTGACGTCGGGCGCTGCGTAGCCACTGCAAATTGATTTGTTCCTTTTGGCTATAAAAATGATCTGATCTGATCCAGATTCAGCAATCTGATAGAAATGGTCGTTATCTATGATTCTGCGTTTTTAGTTTTCTCGAATCTGCAATATTGTGGATGCCACAGATTTTCGTCCTTTGTGGGGGCGGAAGTGGGCGGGGCGAAGTTTTGAAATATTTTTGTAGCAGTGACATATCACAGAAATCTGGATCCAAAACATCGTTGCTCTAGCTCCTATAGTCTTTGAGCACTAGGCGCTGAAGGGGACGGACAGACGGACAGACGGACGGACGGACAGACAGACAGGGCTCAATCGACTCGGCTATTGATGCTGAACCGTCGCGGCAGTGTTTAGTGGGTTTTGAAGTCCTCGAGGATCGAGGTATTTTTCGCATAGGCCAGTAGTTGCTGTGGCGTCCTCTTGGAGGCATCTTCCAGTGATGCCAGCACTGGGGCGCCCAGGTACTTCCTCCTTGCCCTTAAGAGAGCAGGACAGTTGCAGATGAGATGTTCCAGGGTTTCGGTTGCCCCAGGTTCGTCACATTTCCTACAACTGTCTCTGTTTGTGATGCCTAGCTTTGTTGCATGCGCCGCAGCCAGGCAATGGCCCGTTAATATTCCCACTAATAATCTGCAGTCCTTCCGTGGTAGGTGCAGCAGGTAGTGGCTGAGTTTGTCATTGCGTTCCTTGCACATGATTTTCGAGGTTCTGCAGGCGGTGGTACTCCTCCACCTACATTCGGTTTGTGATCCGCCCTGCTTTTCTAGATCGCTTTGCAGCGTTCTGAGGGAGACAGGCACGTTCTCGGTTCTCGTATTCGCCAGCCCGACGCCTTCCTTAGCTAGTACGTCCGCCGTCTCGTTCCCTTCGATGCCCTGGTGGCTGGGAATCCAGTAGATCCGCACTGACTTTGTCGTGCTTAGGGTATCTAGTGCCTCCCTGCTCGCCAAGACATTTCTGGAACTGACTGCGGACGACTGCATGGATCTTATCGCCGCTTGGCTGTCGACGAATAGGTTGACCGCATCGTGTGCTCTTTCAGTGAGAAGAGCGACTTCCGCTGCTTTCCTGATGGCAAAAACCTCTGCCTGGAATATGCTACAATGGTCCGGTAGCTTATATGACAGCCTTATCTCAGGGTCTGTACAGTATAGGCCCGCTCCTACTCCTCCGTCCATCTTGGAGCCGTCCGTATATATATTGAGGTGCTCCGTTTGGTCTCTTCCGATTTTCCAGTCTTCAGGTCCCAAGGATGCAGTTGTTTTTACGTCGAGGCATGTTTGTGGGGTCATGTAATCAGTTGATCTGTTCATTTCCCTTCCAATTGAACTATGCCCATATTCTTGTGGCGACATATTTCCTGAAGCGATGAGGCGTTGTGCTGCCTTTCCTGCAGTCAGACGGGCGTGGATGTCTAGGGGTTCGATTCCAAGTAGGGTTTCGAGTGCTTTTGTTGGGGTTGACCTCAGCGCCCCTGTAATTCAGAGCAAAGCCTGTCGCTGAGTCCTTTCCATAAGCTTATGATACGTTTTCTTTCCAGTAGCTTGCCACCACACTAAGACTCCATACAGCAGAGTTGGTCGCACCACCGAGATGTAAATCCAATGCATCAGAGCCGGAGATAGGCCCCATGTGCTGCTGAGCATCTTCTTGGATGCATAAAGCGCAATGGTGGCCTTCTTCACCCTTTCCAATACATTGGGTTTCCATGCCAGTTTACTATCCAGTACTGTGCCCAGGTATTTGACTTGTGTTTTTGGGGTTAGCCTAGTTTGATTGATCTTCGGGGGGGTCCATATCGGTACCTTGTACCTCTTGGTAAAAAGGATGAGGTCCTTCTTGTCCGCGTTGATACTGAGTCCTACTTCTTCCGCCCACTCGCGTATCTCCCTGAGTGTTCGTTGCATTAGTGAGCTGAGGGTCGATGGGCAAACACCCGTAATAAGTATGCTTATGTCGTCCGCATAAGCTGTTATTATTGGGGCCTTCCTTTCGTATCTCTTGATGAGGTCGTCGACCACCAGATTCCACAGGAGGGGCGACAGGACTCCACCCTGGGGTGTGCCTCTGTGTGCCTCTTTCACCATGGAAGCGGTGCCCCACTCTGATTGCACCCGTCTGCAACCTAGGAGGTTCCTTATCCACAGGTTGATTGCTGGGTGTGTATTAGTTGCTACCAGGCAATTTGTTATTGCTTCCGTAGCCACGTTGTTGAATGCTCCGGAGATGTCCACGAATACTCCCAGTGCATACTTTTTATTGTGAAGGGCTTTCTCAATGGTAGCTACTACCGAATGTAGTGCGGTCTCCACCGATTTCCTTTTAGTATGCATGCTGGTTGGTTGACATCAGTCCCCCTACCTCATTCCTGATGTGTAAGTCCAGCAGCTTTTCTAGCGTTTTTAATATAAAGGAGGTAAGGCTTATCGGTCTATAGTCCTTGGGACTCGCATGGCTGCACTTTCCTGCCTTTGGGAGGAAGACAACTCTCGAGGTTCTCCATTGGATAGGGATATAGCCAGTACTTATACAAGCTGTGAATATTGCGGAGAGCCATGGGGTAATCGCCTCTTTGGTCACCTGCATCATGGCTGGGAATATCCCGTCAAGTCCTGGTGCTTTTGTGCCCGCAAAGGAGTCTATTGCCCAGTGGATTCGCTTGGTGGTTAACAAATCTGTTGGGGGGTGTTGTTCCTCGGTTGCTAGGTCCTGGTGCTCTTTGGCATCAGCGACCTCGGTGCAACCAGGGAAATGTTCCTCCATTAGTGCTGTTAGGGCTTCGTAACTGCCCACTGTCCACTGTCCGTCATCTAGCTTTAATTGGCTTTGTATGGTAGGCTGCTTAGAGAGCAGCTTCCGTAGCCGTGCGGTTTCTGGTACTTTCTCGATGTTGGAGCAGAAGGTCCTCCACGAGTTCCGTTGTGCTTTACGTATTTCCTTCTTGTAGCTCCTGAGTAGGAGTCTGTATTCCTCATAGACGATCCCTTCGTTCGCTTGTTTGGCGATCTTAAAGAATTCCTTGAGGTTGTCCCTTTGAAGAGAGAGATCCCGGCTCCACCAGAGTGGCTTGGACCTCTTCTTCGTCCTCGAGGGTTTGCACGATGTGTGGTAGGCGTCCAGCAACGCGTTGGATAGGGTCTCTAGAGACTTCTCTATGTCCTCCGCGGATTTCACTGTGCCCGGACTCGCGAGCTTCGAAGTAACTGTCTTTTTAAACTTTTCCCAGTTTGTATTCCGGGGGTTTCTATAGACTATTACCTTCGAAGAATGTTTGAAGTCGCACTTAAACTGAATGTACTTGTGATCTGAGAAGGAGGGTCTTTCAAGGACCCTCCAGCTAGATACCGTAGTACTGTTTCCCGTTGCTAGTGTTAGGTCTAGCACGTTGGATGAAGTCGGACCCACGAAGGTGTGCTCCTCCCCGACGTTTGCTATATATAGATTAGTATAAAGTATAAAGTCTAAGAGTGACTCACCTCTATCATTGATGTCGGTGCTTCCCCACACATTGTGGTGGGCATTGGCATCCGTCCCGATGACGAGTTGATAGTTTTTGGTGCCGGCTTCTGTCACCAGGCTCCTGAGTTCGTCGGGTGGTGCGGGTCTGTCGTGAGCCATGTAGCAGGAAGCCACCAGAAGCGCTTTTCCTCGCTTTCCAGCATCACAACCGTCAGGTCATCCGTGCTGTAATGAGACATAAGGTAAGCATGGATTCCCTTTCGTACGAGTACGACGGTTCTGTTCCTGCTTACCGATGTTGCGTAGAACAGTTTGTGATTTGAGGACTTTAGTCCGGCCACTGAATTGCCTGTCGCAATCCAGGGCTCCTGGACTAGAGCTATGTCGGCGAGCCCTTGCTCCATGGCGATGAGGAGCTCCGCCGACGCTACCTTGCTTTTATGCAAGTTTAGCTGCAGCACACTCAGCATGGGTGGCTGGCTCACTTGCATCGGACGGGTTGACTACTCACGTCAGGTCACCGTCTTCCTCGTCTTCGTCCTCAAGCGCAAGTCCCTGGGCGGCCTCCACGATGGACTCGAGACCTAAGTCCTTTTCCACCTCGCCTACCTGCAGGGTATGCGCGTCCTTGTCCTCAGGGTGGCGCTTTTTGAGGCGCAGGTAGACTACCCATGCCCCACGCCATCTTCCCGAACTTGGGATACAGCAGATCCTCTGCCTCCTTGTTTATTTGGAGGATCACACATTGGCCCCCCTCGTTGGGTAGTGGGCTACCAATGTGTAGGATCCTCCAATCGGTCGTTGGCACGTCCGCGTTTTGCCGCTGAAGGAGCTTCAGCGCTCGGTCTCCCTGGATTGTGATGGGGAAGAGTACCTTCGCCTTAGGCTTGGACGGGATAAGCTCCCGGTCCACAACCTCCAGCTTGGCCCCCTCCCACATCGCCTCCAGTTGGCAGACCGTACGCGTCAGCCACCTTAGGGTTGGATCGTCGTTGCACTTTAGGATCTTAACCCCATTTAGCCACCCAGCACCATCGAACGTGGGCATAGGGGCCGCGGGGTCTTCTTCCATGTGTGCAAACAGTGCGTCGACGAGACGCGCGTGCACAAGCTTCCACTGTGCCGCTGACATCTTGCCGTTTTCCTCGCTCCGGTCGATGAGTGCCACGATCAAATGTCGTTTGGTCACATCGCTGACCTTCGCGTTCGATTTCGATGGCTTCTTGGCCACTTTCGGTGGAGGGGCTGCACTCTTGGGCCCGCGTTGCCGCTTGCTCGCCGGAGTGTCTTTAATGGCACTCTCAGTCGAGCGTTGCCTCTTGGTGGCCATCATCTCCTCCACCTTATTGGCATATTCGCCATTCGACGCCCTCATCTGTGGCATCTGGGCGTAATGTAGTCGGCCCTCCTCTACTCGCTGCTCGGCCCAGGCTAGCTTGACCTTCTCCTCCTGGGAGATGTCTACTTTACCTTGCAGCCGGCTTTTGATATTGATGGCCGCTTTGTATTGTGCTTTGGCCTTCATCCCCTCCTTGGAACGCTTCGGCCCTTCCCTACGCAGAGAGCTGGTGCCTGGTTCCGGTGAGCGGAGAAGACTCTCTTCCTCCGTCCTGCTCATAGAGAGCACGCTCTCCAGATCCGTGTCTGTGTCGACTACGGCATCTGTGCGGCTCAACTTGCAGGCTGCGGAGTGAGTTGTTTTTGTTGTTGTTGTTGTGGCAGTAGCTTTACAACTGACTTGGCCTGCTCCCGCCAAGTCTGAGGTGTGACCGCTGGCGACACGCAGAGAGGATTGCTCCTCCCCGTGCCCGCCGGTGGTAGCAGTCACGCTTCCCACCGACGTTTGGGTTGACATCCCAACCCGTACTTTCTCCTTCTTCGCCTCCATATTTGGCCCGAGGGTCCATACTGGTTAATATTTTTCGGGGGACCACCCCCTAGCGTTTTAGGCCTGACCGCCAGGCACCTCTAGCCATGGCCCTGGTTCGGTTCCCCCGACTTTGAATCGGGAAGACGCCGGACCATAGCCTTAGCTAGACACTGCATTACCCCGGACAGAGCAAGCGACAGTGCATTACCCTTGTCCCGGGTAATGCAGTGTCCATTGCCCAGCCGGCACCCTCGTGGAGGGTTCAGCTAGAAGATTTTCGCCAGCCTTGGATCAACTAGGTAGAGCAAAGTATTTCTCATGCCTTGACTTAATGTCAGGTTTTCATCAAATCGAACTAGAAGAAAGTTCGCGAAATATAACGTCTTTTTCAACGAGCAATGGCTTTCAACGAGTTGCTGCGGACACCGAAACTCTACGGTTATACCCGATACTAAGTCAGTATGGCTCTCCTCCGGCAGACGCCGCTAATATTAAACGACACGACAAAGAGTGCGTGCGAGAGAGACAGAAAATCAGTCTGAGCGTGACGTCGGGCGCTGCGTACCCACTGCAAATTGATTTGTTCCTATTGGCTATAAAAATGATCTGATCTGATCCAGATTCAGCAATCTGATAGATATGGTCATTATCTATGATTCTGCGTTTTTAGTTTTCTCGAATGTGCAATATTGTGGATGCAACAGATTTTCGTCCTTTGTGTGGGCGGAAGGGGGTGGGGCGAAATTTTGAGATACACGTTTTATAGTAAGATTTAACAGGAGTGCGGATACCAAATTTGGTTACTCTAGCCTTAATAGTCTCTGAGATTTGTGGATGCCCCAGATTTTAGTCCTTTCCTGGGGCGGAAGGGGGTGTGGCGAAATTTGGACACGAAACGGTCAAGGTCCGATATCACAGGAGTGTGGATACCAAATTTGGTTGCTCCGGCTCTTATAGGTTCTGAGATCCTTGAACTCATATTTTGCAATTGACAAAACCGACCATGAAACCTGTGTGTTAGAGAGAGACAGAGCGAGAAAGAATGAAATTGTTTTCTTGATTCTGGCTATAATCATTATTCGATCTGGTTCAGATTTTGCACTGTAGAAGATATGGTCATCCTCACCGATTCTGCGTTTTTGGTTTTATCGTATCTTTAAAAATGTGGATGCCACAGATTTTCGTCCTTTGTGGGGGCGGAAGTGGGCGGGGCGAAGTTTTGAAATATTTTTGTAGCAGTGACATATCACAGAAGCCTGGATCCAAAACATCGTTGCTCTAGCTCTTATAGTCTTTGAGCACTAGGCGCTGAAGGGGACGGACGGACGGACGGACGGACGGACAGACAGACAGACAGACAGGGCTCAATCGACTCGGCTATTGATGCTGATCAAGAATATATATACTTTATGGGGTCGGAAACGATTCCTTCTGGACGTTACACACATCCACTTTTACCACAAATCTAATATACCCCAATACTCATTTTGAGTATCGGGTATAAAAAGAAGCAATACTGTCTACATTACATGATGATCCCATACAAGGAGGACATACAGGCATAACAAAAACCTTGGCCAAGGTCAAAAGACATTATTTTTGGAAAGGTATGACTAAAGAAATAACCAATTACATACGAAAATGTCCAAAATGCCAAAAAGCTAAAGTAACCAAGCACACAATAACTCCATTGACTATTACAGAAACACCATACATGGCTTTTGACAGGGTAATAGTGGATACGATCGGTCCACTTCCTAAATCAAAACAAGGAAATGAATATGCAGTCACCTTAATATGTGACCTGACAAAATACCTTGTTGCCATACCTACTAGAAACAAAAGTGCAAATACAGTAGCTAAAGCTATTTTTGAAATTTTTATTCTAAAGTACGGTCCAATGAAGACGTTCATTACGGACATGGGAACAGAATATAAAAATTCAATAATTGAAGACTTATGTAAAAATCTAAATATCAAAAACATAACTTCTACTGCACATCATCACCAGACTGTAGGAACCGTGGAGCGAAGCCATAGAACATTTAACGAGTTCATACGCTCATACATCTCAGCTGACAAATCAGATTGGGATATATGGCTGCAATACTTCGTATATTGTTTTAATACAACCCCATCTATGGCACATGATTATTGTCCATATGAGCTAGTTTTCGGTAAGACTTCAAACTTACCAGTTCAATTTAATACTATAGATAGAATAGCACCTCTATATAACATAGATGAATACTCTAAAGAGAGTAAATATAGATTAGAAGTAGCATATAAACGAGCAAGGATTATGCTCGAGGAGCATAAAATTAAAAATAAACAGCTATATGATTTAAAGTTAAAAGATTTAAATTTAGCTCTAGGAGACAAAGTTTTATTGAAAAACGAGGGGGAACGTTGTGAGTTGCTGCGGACACCGCAACTCTACAGTTATACCCGATACTAAGTCAGTATGGCTCTCCTCCGGCAGACGCTGCTAATATTAAACGGCACGACAAAGAGTGCGTGCGAGAGAGACAGAAAATCAGTCTGAGCTTGACGTCGGGCGCTGCGTAGCCAGTGCAAATTGATTTGTTCCTTTTGGCTATATAAATTATCTGATCTGGTCCAGATTCAGCAATCTGATAGATATGGTCGTTATCTATGATTATGCGTTTTTAGTTTTCTCGAATGTGCAATATTGTGGATGCAACAGATTTTCGTCCTTTGTGGCGGCGGAAGGGGGTGGGGCGAAATTCTGAGATATACGTTTTATAGTGAGATCTAACAGAAGTGCGGATAGCAAATTTGGTTACTCTAGCCTTAATAGTCTCTGAGATTTGTGGATGCCCCAGATTTTCGTCTTTTGCTGTGGCGGAAGGGGGTGTGGCGAAATTTGGACACGAAACTGTCAAGGTCCGATATCACAGGAGTGTGGATACCAAATTTGGTTGCTCTGGCTCTTATAGGTTCTGAGATCCTTGAACTCATATTTTGCAATTGGCAAAACCGACCATGAAACCTGTGTGTTAGAGAGAGAATGAGCGAGAAAGAATGAAATTGTTTTCTTTATTCTGGCTATAATCATTATACGATCTGGTTGAGATCTTACATTCTAAAACATATAGTCATCCTCTACGATTCTGCGTTTTTGCTTTTATCGTATCTTTAAAAATGTGGATGCCACAGATTTTCGTTCTTTGTGGGGGCGGAAGTGGGCGGGGCGAAGTTTTGAAATATTTTTGTAGCAGTGACATATCACAGAAGTCTGGATCCAAAACATCGTTGCTCTATCTCTTATAGTCTTTGAGCACTAGGCGCTGAAGGGGACGGACAGACGGACGGACGGACGGACGGACAGACGGACAGACGGACGGACGGACAGACGGACAGACAGACATGGCTCAATCGACTCGGCTATTGATGCTGATCAAGAATATATATACTTTATGGGGTCGGAAACGATTCCTTCTGGACGTTACACACATCCACTTTTACCGCAAATCTAATATACCCCAATACTCATTTTGAGTATCGGGTATAAAAATGAAACAGGTCATAAGCTAGATTTTAAATACATAGGACCATATAGAGTAGAAAGTATCGGAGAAAGAGATAACGTCATAATCTCCGATAATAAAAACAAAACTCAGAAAGTCCATAAGGATAGGTTAAAGATTTGCAATTCTTAATCGTTTTTGGTGTGGCCATACATAAATATAAACCATAAAAATATATGATTCTGCATTTATATTCAAATAACTTTTAAATTTTATCAATATTAATTCAAGTTCAATACTCTAATAATTAACTTAGAAAAAAAATATATAAATTTTCTTTTTAAGAATACATAACTACATATATAAAAAGCTAAAAATAAAATAACTTCATTAGATTACGTTATTTTTCAAAAGGAAGGAGATGTAGTATGCTCATATTAAATTAAATATAATACACATTCACATATAGTTTTCTATATTTCGAATACCCACTGTACCGACGGTACTTAAAGAATACACACTGTAACACTTTGTTGCAGTGTTTACCTAACAATAAAGTCCCAGACATTCTGGGTGATCGTATTACGATTTACTCAAGAATGCCTCGAGCGACCCAAGTGCAGCGTCAGCATGTTCCCATGACTTGACGGCACTAATATACATGCATACACACATATGTATATCTTCCCTCGCGCTATCGCTGCCAACAGCGCTGAGCATATTCACACATATGCATACTAACATATAAGAGATAAGAACACATCCCTCTAGTACCAGGCAACTAGTTCCGCACTGGTGCCGCACTAGCTACCATTCTCACCTCCCTGGTTCCAGATCGATTACCCGCAATGTATTTCAGCGGAGAATTTAACACATGCATGTCCTAGGGCGGAACCACCCCTGGTTCTCGCTCGATTACCCTTCGATTACCCGTAGCCAGGAGGTAGTTCCGAACTAGTTACGAGTAGAAAGCCAGCAACTAGTTCCCCACTCGACTACCCTTTGATTACCTGTAGCTAGCTCTGACCTAGTTACCAGTAACTGGTTCCGAACTGACTACTGGTAGTAGTCAATCTGGCAGTCTGGAATAATACAAAAATAAAAACACAATCTCTTTCAATATAACGAATAATTTTTAATTATATGATGCTTAGCCTACTCCTGGTTTTTGGCAAGACACTTCTTCTTAAAAACCCTTTTCTTCATCCTTTGCATTGCCTTCCGCACATGTTTTCGGGGGCTCATCGCCAGGCGAAATACATTCTGTAATTAATATTTATTTTAATTGATAAAAAATTTTTAAATCTCTAGAAGTGTAAATGGTATTTTACCTAGCAAAGCTGCAAAAAATTCTTTGTGGGTCCTAAGGGCCTTCTTCCCTTGGACCCCATCGACGTTATATGCCAAAACAATGTCCTCACTCAAAATAAAGTTCAAGCCGCTCAAAGCGCCAGCTGGCTGGAGAATTGATTTCATTGCTGTTATCTGTAAGTGAAACATTAAAATATAAAGATAAGACAGAGAAAAAAGTCATAAAATTTAGAGTTTAGATTTACTTACATAAATGTCCCTATTTAATTTTATTTTTTCTTCCAGTTCTATAAGCTCTTCCTCCGTTTTTATTGGGAACTGTCCCCGAATGGGATTCAATTCCCCCTTACCAGCTGCTTTATTAAAACAGTTTGATCCGCTAAAATTTGGACCACTGCTTTCAATTGATCTAAAAACAATGTTGTTAATTAATTTGATTATAAAAATACTTTCTATTAATCTTTTAATTGATTGATGTTATAGGTTCCTCATAGGAGCTCCTAATATTTGAAAGCCTTTGCCCTATAATTGCCCCTCCCTCTTCTTCAGTAAACCCTTTCACCATAATTAAAATATTTCCGTTAATAAAAAAAAAATTATCTGGTTCCTTTACTGAGAAAAAAAATTATTAAAATAACACTTACTACCCACTATCTTCGGATGTGTGTCCTGGCGTAACGCTAATAAACGCTCTTTCTGGAGCATCGCAAACTACTGCCCTAATAACTATATTTTTATCTCTGCCACAAATGGTGAGCCTGCCATTCCTTAACGCTTTAAATTCTAGACAAAATTTTCCTAAAAACTCTTCACAGCTATGGGGCTTACTTTTCCCTAAAAATATACCGACTGGAAATACTGGAACATTTGGATAATTGTTAACTCTAACTAATATTGGCCATAGCTGTGCCCTTGAACTTCTAAATAATGGAAGTCCGTCAACATTTATATCAATATTGAGTTCTTCCATTATATCTATATTCTGAAAATGTCGTTCCAGCTGCCTGGCTAGGCCTATGTGAAGATAAGATCCGCCACCAACTAACTGAATATCACCTCTGTGCTGGCGTTTTGATTTATAAAACGGACAAACATCTATATTTTCCCCTTTCAAAATACTTACTAAATCAAGTGTACATTCACGCGTTGGCCTATGCTTCATAAACCACTGCCTAAGTTTGTCATTTAATGACTATTCATTTGGCTGAGTTTTGGGATTCTCATAGATGAATTCCTCCTCTTCTATCAGAATTTCTTTTTCTTCCACGTTTTCTGCCACTTTTCCTACCACTTTTCCTGTCACGTTTTCTGCCAATTTTTCTTCCCTGCACAACGCTAACTTTGCAAGGTTAGCTTCCCTTTCACTCTTACGGAGTCTACGCAAATGCCTATTGCTCATCATTTTATTTGAAATATTAAAATATATATTTGCACGTACCTGTTTATATTAATTTGATTTATTTTGTTAATTTATTAATTTCTTTTCTCACTTTTTTAACAAATGTTCACACAAAAGACTCTTCCAGAGATTAGATCTTGTACAGAAGTGAACAAAATCAACGCATAAAGCAAACGAGGAAAACAAATGCATTTTGTTTGTGTAAATTCTTGTCTCTTTCATTCCACGAGCGCAACTACAGTAAAATAGCACGATTAACTTACCATTTCGGTGCTTATTGCATGGCGTGGCTTGGTAAAAACTAGCTGAGTGGGCACTGTAACTCCACGGAATTGCGGTTATTTGCCGACTTCGAAAACAAAACGAAGGCGGCTTCGTTTTTCGGTTCTTTTTCGACTGGTCCGCGTTCGCTTCCCGCGTAACTAGTTGCAGAACTAGTACATTGTAGTCGACGAAGACCTGGTCCGCGTTCGCTTCCCGCGAAATTAGTTGCAGAACTAGTACATTGTAGTCGACGAAGACCTGGTCCGCGTTCGCTTCCCGCGTAACTAGTTGCAGAACTAGTACATTGTAGTCGACGAAGACCTGGTCCGCGTTCGCTTCCCGCGTAACTAGTTGCGTAGTTAGTTGCGCGGTAAACAGCGCAGAACTAGTTCGAGAGGGGTCAATTGACCCCTTTGGTTCTACAGGGATAGTACGCCGCTGCCGGCGTCACTGGCAGCGCAGCGCCGCTGCTTTTGGCTTATGAAAGCCCAAACACAATTGTTAAATTCAATCAACAAGAACCAACAAATCAGATCGGAGGGATAACTCCCGAAAGATCAAAAGAAAGAAATACACATATATTTTTACAAAGAATTATACTTCCTTCCATACCCGAACCGAGCAGATCTCCTATCGATGATAGCCAACGGATCAGAGATTGTAGGCGTTACGGCAATTGGTTGGGTGAAAGCTTCATATCTCCGATCCACAGTCCACCATCCACAAGCCACAAGAGTTCCACGATCCGATCCACACGATCAGAAGATGGGAGCCTGTCAAGCCAGCGATGTGCAATGGTCATCGGCGGGGACTTTATCGATAATAAATCAACATATGTACATATTTCCCCAATCCAGTCCCAATCCGAAAGACATGGACATGCGGTACAGTGAATACTGATTGGCTGTGCCGCAGAGAGGTGGGTAAATTGCATGCGATTGAAATTGAATGGTTTAAACGGTCATTTCAATGGCTGCACTTTAACAAGCCGTAATTAGTGGATTGTTTGTACTAAATAAGCTTAAATCAACAACGGAACCGACAATTGACATTTGCATGGGGCCGGAGTCCTCGCCGAATTGAATTGAAAGGACCGTCAGCCCCGTCACGTCAGTCTTTATCATGCATAAAACCTCCCGCGGAGGAGCAAGTAGTTGCTGCACTCCTCGCACTGCTTGAAGTGCTGTGTATGCATGCAATTAGGTGACTGTCAGTTCGGTTCAAATGCCGCGTTTTATTTATTTACTTTCCTATCCTCAAAGCAAATTCAATGGAAGAGTGGAAAGGGCTGGGAAATGTAACTGGTGGATGGGTGTTACGGCAAGGGTTCGACATGCAACGACGGGATAGGTTAGGATCCGAATAGCCGATGGAAATTTTAAGGAATTGATTTGTTTTGCAAATTATGTATAATTGTCGTTCGTTGTCGGAAAGTACAAGTGGGGGACAGTTTGACCAATTAGGTGAAATATGTAGGACGGATCTCACTCTCAGAAAATTGCTAGCAATTTATACCAGATGAATTTTCTGAATGGAAACACAAGAAACGAAAGATAATTGTAGAATCTGATACGATGTCTATCATTGGAAAGAACTACTGAAACTTCTATTAAAACTCATATTTACATATGTCTCCTTTTTTTTGAGTACGAGTATATTCGTGCGAATTGAATTTTCCTCCATTACTCAGGGATCCTCCCCATCGTTTGGAGTCCGTCCCTCCCCCTTGACAAGTACAATTGTTTCTGCCTATTAATTTCCCTTAAAAACTTTTCCCCCGCTAATTGCCCGTTACGCACACCCTCCGCCCAGTGATACCCCCATAAAACCCATCCGAAACCCAACTCAGGCCTACCCCAAGCCATCTTCCCGGCTCCCCTTGGCCGGGCCAGGCCCAATCGATTTCCATGGCAAGTGAAAAGCATTTAACTGTCAATTAAATACAATTTCCACATGCTTGTTATTGATTTTTCTCTCCAAACTGTCGACAAGTGGAACGAAGCTGGGAGTCGGGGTTACGGTGATGTTGATGTTTGTTGCTGGATTTCAATTGAATGGGAGTTTGACTGCCGACTGTCGACTGTTAACTGTTAACTGCCCCGATGACGATGATGGCGATAACGATGATGGCTCGACTCTGCCTGTCGCCACGTGTTAATTGCAATTAGACCAGCACGCTCTCCTCTCCTCCCATTCTATTTCCATCCATAAATTATGCAAATTCCATTCGGACGAGCATAAATTGAGACAAGAAATCTATTGGATAACTAGCTATGACAATTAGTAAATGAATGACAGTACCAAGTTATATTTTTCTTTAAAGATTATGTATTTCTTGATTACTTTTTCACTGCAACACCGGTACCACGTACATTCGATTCGAGATCAGAAAAGAAAGAGGAAGTGGACACTTCAAGTGTGACCAGACTAACTTTACATAATAATACTTAATATATCGATAGTATTATTTAATAGTATTTAATGTTATTATTTGAATGTGGGAATAGGCGTATTCCAACACGCCCCCCTCAAAAATAACATCAATCATCAAAATCATAAAAAAAAAAAAAATGTTTTCATCATTAAATCAAAAAGGTAACATTCAATTGTTATTCTATGTGATCTAGCATTTGCTCTAAGGATACGGGGAAAACCCAGAAAAACCCGATCAGATCACTTTAAAATTAGATTAACATAAAATTAAATTACTTTAACAATTCATTGGTTCTTTTGGTTCAAATAAAAAAAAAAATATATATATATATGAACTAATGTAATAAAATCGTTTATAAAGCTTCATGTTCATGTTTTCATTAAATTGGAATCATTCTTCTTGTAGTAGTCCTAATTTGTTCCGCAGTTCGGCAAATCTTCCGCAGGTAGTGGCTTCGTGAAGATGTCAGCAAGTTGGTTGTCTGTATTAATATACTCAAGAGAAATCTCATTAGTTTCTATCTGTTCTCTTGAAAAATGATATTTTATATCAATATGCTTTGCTCTTTTATGACATGAATGATTATTTGCATTATTATTATTATTTGCATAGTATTAAGATTAATGCTATTTAGAAGAGACTTTAGCCATAAAGCTTCTCTTACAGCTTCAAATAGGGCCATATATTCAGCTTCAGTTGATGAAGCTGCCACTAAATTCTGTCTTTTTGTATTCCAACAAATTAAATTGGAATCGAACAAATAAACCCGTTGTACTTTTTCTATCAATCTCATTACTACCCCAATCGGAGTCTACATAGCCAACTAATGTATTTTCAAATGATGTATTCTTTTTAAATATAAGCTTCATATCAATAGTTCCCTTTAAATATCTAATAACCCTTTTTAAACATTGCCATAACTCAGCATTGTTCTTGTTACTATATCTACTCAAGATATTTACAGCAGCAGATAAATCTGGTCGTGTACACAGCATTATGTACATTAAACAGCCAATAAGGTTACGACATGGAGCATTCCAGTCTTCATCTGAGTTAAGTAACTCATAATTTAGTTTATTTAGTAATGGAGTACTGACTAAATTGCAACTATCCATGTTAAATTTATTTAAAATTCTTTTCACATATGCAGCTTGACTCAAATATATTTTGTATTCAAACATTTCTACTCTGATACCGATAAAATGTTTTATCTCATTTAAGTCAGTCATTCTAAATCTTTCGCTTAAATACTTTTTGAAATTATTCATTCTATCCATATCCCTTGTCGCTATTACTACATCATCAACATATAATAATACATATATGTTTTTCTTTATGTCACCTCTATCAAGAATATATATGCAACGATCCACGGGAGAGTTTACAAAATCGAATTCTTTCAATGCTTGCTCAAATACTTGAAACCAGCATCTAGCTGCTTGTTTGAGCCCATAAATGGCTTTGTTCAGTTTGCATACATGCCCAGCACCGCATGATACGCCCTGAGGAGGCCGCATATATATCTCCTCACTTAATGTACCATTGAGGAAAGCTGTTTTAACATCCATTTGATGGACTTTCAAATTAAACTGGACTGCCAATGATAGTACGAACCTAAAACTGGCAATTCTAGCAACGGGAGCAAATCCTCTTGCAACCAGTCTAGCTTTGTATTTTATTGGGACTCCTAGTTCATTATCTTTAATGGAAAATACGCATCTACTGTCTACAATATTTTTGTTTTCTGGCTTCTTTATAATTGTCCAGGTGTTATTAATTTCATGGGCATTTAACTCTGTATTTACTGCCTTCTCCCAATCAGATTTATCATTCCTAAAATGTATTTCATCAAAAGAATTTGGAACTTCATCAAACATTATATGGGCATTTAATATAAATTTGTTAAAGCTTTTATCATGTTCTTTATAAGACACCTTCGGCTTAGACTTTAACCTCTCACTTTTTCTACTAATTATATAAGTATCCTTATTTTCTTCACGACAATTATCTGGCTGATCAGCTTTTTCACAATCCTTACTCTCATTCGGGATATATAATTCCTTACTATCATTCAGGAAATCAGTTTTTCTTTTCCTACTTTCATTCGGAAAATTCAGCTTTTCGCATTCCTTACTTTCATTCAGGATTTCACATTCCGTACTTTCATTCGGGAAATTAAACTGATCACACTCCTTACTCTCATTCAGGATTCCACATTCCGTACTATCATTCGGGAGATAAAACTGATCACATTCCTTACTCTCATTCAGGATTCCACATTCCGTACTATCATTCGGGAAATTAAGCTGATCAGATTCCTTACCCTCATTCAGGAATTCTTGTTGACTTCTTTCCTTACTCTCTTTTGGGAAATCTGTTTCAAATTTTACTTCTCTAGAATAAAGCATATTAGTCTCGTCTACGACAACATCTCTTGCAACAATAACTTTTCCTTTAATGACATTCCACAATTTGAGTCCATTTTGTTCATACCCTATCAAGATAGCTTTGAATGATTTCTCATCAAATTTACCTTTTTAAATTTTGTTGTGCACATACACGGTTGAACCGAACACTCTTAAAAACTTTAAATTGGCCTTTCTATTGTGCCACAGCTCATATGGGGTCATTTTACAATCACCAAGTGCTTTGCTTGGAATTCTGTTGATTAGATATGTTGCAGTTAGCACAGCTCCACCCCAAAAACATTTGTCTAATTTTGCACCATTTACCATAATATGTAATGGTTCTTATCATTCGTTCCGAAACACCATTCAACTGAGGTGTATGTGGCACTGTCAAATGATAACTTATTCCTTTATTAACGCAGAACTCACGCATTTCATTCGACAGGTATTCTCTACCGTTGTCAATGTACAAATTGACAATCTTGAAATTAAAATGAGCCTCGCTCTTTGCTAAAAAATTTTTTAATACATTGAATACATCTGATTTATATTTTAACAAATAGGTTACACAATAATGTGTAAATTGATCTACGAAGATCACAAAATAATTTTTATCGTCTAGTGTAACTGGTTTAATGGGGCCACATACATCTGAATGTATTACAAACAAGGGTCGTTTTATATAACTTTTATCTTTAGATTGCTTAAATGGCAACCTAGCCTGTTTCCCATTTAAACATGACTCACAAACTTCATCTGATATTTTTAAATTAACAAGAAGATCACTGTCATTAAATAAATTATTATTCTTTATTTCAAGCAATTTTGCATTGCTTATATGCCCCAACCTCTCATGCCATAATCGATAATTATTTTTGTTCCTAGCATCTACACTGTATGCTTGGAATTTGACTACAGGTATATCCAACATACCTGTATGTTTAACAATTACTCCATTTTTTGATATGGAGACACCACCACAGTCAAACTTAATTGACATCCCTGCCTGTTGCAGACGCTTGACAGACATGAGGTTTCCTGCTGCCTCCTTGCAGTAGAGCACATCCTCCAGTGTGATATTGTGTCCATTGTTCAGCCGCACTATTCCACGCTTAGTGACATATAAAAACTCACCTTCTTTTGCCACAGCGATTTCAATTGGATGCAATCGGCGTACAGCGAGTCATCATTGATCAAATGATCCGTTGCACCAGAATCGAGTATAAAACCGAGTTCATTATTTTTTTGATCACTCTTTGTCATTTTCCGCATCATAAATGCGAACCCGTGGCCCGATGCTGCAAGCTGAGCTTGTTTATTATGTTTGTAATTTTCTTTATTTTGATTTAACCTTATAAACTGGTAACAGTCTTTTTTCATGTGCCCTTCTTTGCCACAGTGATGGCATTTAATGTTACATCTAGCTTTTCCCTTAAATAATATCTTTTGCCGTGTGTTTCTAGATCCAAACGTTTTACGATTATTAAAATTGTTATTATTTCTTACAACTGCCTTCATGACTTTACTACTTGTATCAGTACTTTCATTTCTTAATTTGGTCTCGTAGTCGAACAATTTATTTTTTACAAACGCTAATGATAGAGTTTCATCTGACAAAGTTTCGATTGCCGTGATGACACCATTATAGGTTGAAGGTAGAGTCTGCAGCATATGTGCCACTTTGTCCATCTCATCCATTTTAGCGCCCGCCCCTAACAACTCACTCACTGTTTCATCAAAAACGAGGGGGAACGTTGTGAGTTGCTGCGGACACCGCAACTCTACAGTTATACCCGGTACTAAGTCAGTATGGCTCTCCTCCGGCAGACGCCGCTAATATTAAACGACACGACAAAGAGTGCGTGCGAGAGAGACAGAAAATCAGTCTGAGCGTGACGTCGGGCGCTGCGTAGCCATTGCAAATTGATTTGTTCCTTTTGGGTATAAAAATAATCTGATCTGATCCAGATTCAGCAATCTGATAGATATGGTCATTATCTATGATTCTGCGTTTTTAGTTTTCTCGAATCTGCAATATTGTGGATGCAACAGATTTTCGTTCTTTGTGGGGGCGGAAGAGGGTGCGGCGAAATTCTGAGATATACGTTTTATAGTGAGATCTAACAGAAGTGCGGATACCAAATTTGATTACTCTAGCTTTAATAGTCTCTGAGATTTGTGGATGCCCCAGATTTTCGTCCTTTGCGGGGGCGGAAGGGGGTGTGGCGAAATTTGGACACGAAACGGTCAAGGTCCGATATCACAGGAGTGTGGATACCAAATTTGGTTGCTCTGGGTCTTATAGGTTCTGAGATCCTTGAACTCATATTTTGCAATTGGCAAAGCCGACCATGAAACCTGTGTGTTAGAGAGAGACAGAGCGAGAAAGAATGAAATTGTTTTCTGGATTCTGGCTATAATAATTATACGATCTGGTTGAGATTTTACACTCTTTTATCGTATCTTTAAAAATGTGGATGCCACAGATTTTCGTTCTTTGTGGTGGCGGAAGTGGGCGGGGCGAAGTTTTGAAATATTTTTGTAGCAGTGACATATCACAGAAGTCTGGATACAAAACATCGTTGCTCTAGCTCTTATAGTCTTTGAGCACTAGGCGCTGAAGGGGACGGACAGACGGACGGACGGACAGACGGACAGACAGACATGGCTCAATCGACTCGCCTATTGATGCTGATCAAGAATATATATACTTTATGGGGTCGGAAACGATTCCTTCTGGACGTTACACACATCCACTTTTACCACAAATCTAATATACCCCAATACTCATTTTGAGTATCGGGTATAATAACAAAATGACTCGAAAGTGTCATTTCACTTGAGAGTTTTAGTGTTATTAAACGTTTACGTGCAGCTAATTGCGACGCAAGGCTTCTACGCTCATATATGGCGTCTAAATTCTTCAGGATATCACGTGCCGAAATGTCGCCTGCCGCGAAGTTTAGAAATGCGTCGCCTAAATATTGAATTAAAATGCTCTTCGCACATCGCTCTGCCTTTTTCCAATTATCATCTACTTCGTTAGGCATTATGTTATCGACTGATTGGAGCACCTCTAATTCAGCAAACAAAGCTCTGATTCTAAATTTCCATATAGAATATTTCTCGCCACAAAAAGGCTTTATATGTATGTTGCTTATTTCTTTCAGAATGCAGGCTTATCGACGGTTCATCAGTCTGGAGCGAAAACTGGAGCGTAATCCTACACTCAAGGAGCGGTATTCCGCCTTTATGAGGGAGTTCATTGATTTGCATCATATGCACCAAGTCAACCCTGATTCTCGTAGTCTCTGCAAATATTTCTTGCCTCATCACTGTGTCCTAAAGGAGGACAGTACGCGGAACTAATTTCACAACTATTTGTTATTAATTTAATTTATTTAAATTGGCGTGGACTGGGCCCATAACCTATTGGATAGCTAGCTATGACAATTAGTAAACGAATGACAGTACCAAGTTATATTTTTCTTTAAAGATTATTTATGTATTTCTTGATTACTTTTTCACTGCAACACCGGTACCACGTACATTCGATTCGAGATCAGAAAAGAAAGAGGAAGTGGACACTTCAAGTGTGACCAGACTAACTTTACATAATAATACTTAAAATATCGATAGTATTATTTAATAGTATTTAATGATATTATTTGAATGTGGGAATAGGCGTATTCCAACAAAATCACATCAAATCCAATCACATCAAAAGACAAATCAAACAGGCCGCTGGGGGATTGCCCAAGCCTCGGAAAAGCAAATTATTAATTTGCGCAACAAATGTTGGGCATTTTTTTATGTGCTGGCTGCCGTTGCTGAAAATTCGGAAGACTTTTTCCAAAAACAAACGTGATGATGAACTCCGGTCCAGCGGGCTCTAGTTTTGGTTTTTACGTTAAATTGTCAGGTAATGTATGACTAAAAAAAAAACAAGTGCTCGACTTCAAAGCATTTATTGAACTGGTCGCAGCCAGAGATAGCAAAACTCCCCGACTCCACCGTCGAGCCGATCTTGAATGCGCAGAGAGCAGTACAAGAGCGCGGCGTGTGAGAGCAAAAGCTCTGCTCACAACATTGCACACGCTACGATAGGGTAATTACGATCGTCTGCTGCAACAGTTGCCATTGCCGTTGTCCCCGGACTAACTTATGACACGGCCATGTCCATTGTTTGCTAAACGGCATTAGACAAACCAGCCACGAGACAGTCGCAACAATCGCCGCAATCACAGCAATTACAGTCTGGCCAATCCAAATCCAAGTCCCAATCCCACTGAACATAATAAATGCTACGATTCGATTAAAAGATCAGCCACAAACGAGCCCGGTCCCGAATCGGAGCGACTCCGTGTCTCCCAAGTACGACAATCGCAAAACAGAGTAAAAACAAACAGACCGTAGGATACCCGTTCCCTAAAAAAATTGGAAGAAGGTAGTTTTGATTAGATATATGTATAAAGCCCCACCTTATAGCGCCCTCATATCTTAATAATGGCGGTTACCACAGCACTACAGAAGGTGCAGCTTTTCTATTTCCAGAGAAGAGATCTTCTGGCTGGGACCAACATCCCAACGAACACAACATACCCTCATATTCTCCGATGGCGGGGTATGAAAACGAATGCACTCGAATGAGATTGACAATGAGAGCAGGCAGCGCACTGCAGCAGCGCAGCTAACGAGAGCCATCGATCCTTCTTGCGGGCGAGAAGGAGAGATGGAGAGAGAGAGAGCTCTGCTCCGCTCTGGGCCTCTGCTCTGCTGATGTTGCTCGTTTGTAAGCTACATACATTTTTGCGCTTCGAACGACAGCAGAGAGGCTCAAAGCTCGGCTTTGATTCCCAATCTCCCGACACTCCCCGTACCCCGTGCCCCGCACTCTTTGGGGCACTTTCTGGGAGTAAGAGGCGCAGTTTCGCTACTGCTAGAGATACTCGTGCACAGGAGCGGACTCAATGGGAAAGGGTCAGGAAGATGCAATAAGAATTATACTCTAGAAATGAACACTGAAAACCGTTTCAGAATAGTATCCCCCACCCTTTTGAGCTGCGCTCCCGACTGCTGTCGTCTCTGTCTCTCCGCCTCCCCCCGCCCGCCTCCTCCCGCCCGACTGAGCAGCTTTGTTTAAATAAAAGCCTCTTTAAGTTTAAAGAGTGGAGTGTAGCGGTGCGGAGAGGTGGAAGATGGAGGAGGCTGCCGCTGCCTCTGCTTCTGCCACTCGATGCGATTATGCTATTTGTTGCTGTTGTTGTTGTTGGCAGTACTGATGCTGCTGCCGCTGCCGCTGCTGCGATGGAGCCCAAACCAAGTCTTGTAATGTTTCGCCGGCGCGCTTTGCTCTTTTGTCGTTGTCGCTGTTACTTATTGCTTGCGTTGTAGGCTTCATGTTTTGATTGTATTTATTTTAGTTTGAGTAACTTTACTTACTTCTCCCGACACCCCGTACTCGTGCAGAGCAATGGTGTATTGACTTGTAGGAGGTGTTTAAGACAGGCAGAGGGAAACTATTTGGAATATAATTTGCATCAAGAATTATACAATTATAATTATATAAGAATTTATTTATTTAAAAAATTAGTAACCAACTCCCATTCGATGTTTTTAGTAGAATCCAGAATATTGGATATGTATAATATTTTTCCGGCCTAGTATATAAAAAATTTAAATTTTGGTACTACAGGCATATTTTAATACATTAAAACAATATTCCATAAAAATTATTAATCTGAAAAAAAAATATTCCCTGAAGAAAACGTATGCCATTTCTATGATTTTTCCATGACTGTACCGATCCATCAAAACCATCACAGTATAAATGATGTTATAGCTAGAAATAGGAAAACAAGTTAATATTTAATCAATTTCTATATATATTTCAGCTACACAATGATTTGCACAATATTAAGAAAAAGCTTAAGTATCCAGAAATTTAAAAGCCATTTTCTACAGCTATATCTAAGGCTAGATTGAGCAAAGCCCAAGGTAATCCCATACTCGATGCTCATTCTTTTCAGGAGCTCAAAAGTAGATATCTTCCTGCTTCAAAGCAGGGTATCCCTAGTGGCGCAACAGCTCCCACCGTTGCCTCAGTGGCTGTTTGCCGTCCATTTCTGATGAAGATTTTCTGCCCGATTAACTAGCGAGATCGCTTACGCTTCGAATGTGAATGCCGCATGCGTCGTCTTTTATGTGAAAAGCGTTTCGTGCGCGGCTTTAATCATGTCTTTCTGCTTCTATCCCCTTCTTGGCTGGAATCTGCTCAGTGAGTGAGCAGTGGAGTGCTGCCGGAGAGAGAGAGAGAAAGAGATAGGGAGGGAGGGACTGGTTGGTGGCGGGGTTAGATCGCTTTTCAGACATTTTGAGCAATTGCGTTTAATTTTATTCATAATTCGTGGTCTTGGGTTACCCGTGGATTATATCTGGTTGTCTTCCCTCTTATTTTCTTCGCTTCTTTTTATTGTACTGTTTAATCGCTGTATAATTGTTTCTTTTGTCGAAAGCTGAAATTAAGCTTGATTAATTCGTCGGTTTTGAGGGGACTATCTCCGCGTCGGCATCTGCAGCGCGGTACTTTGTTATGTTGCAACAAAGTTATTAAACTGGATTTCGGCTTGATTGGGGAATGGGAATGGGGGTGTGTGTGCTTTTGGGGCGTGGTCGCCTGATCCGTGCATGCATTATGGCCGACCGCAGTCGGTGTCGGGCGAGCGATAATAAAGCGTGGACAGAAAATTTCCATGATCTCCGGATAGCTTTATGGGTTCAACAGCAGCGATAAAAACACCGATTGCTGGAATTCCGATATTTTTTTGCCTTGTTTTTACGGCCAATCCCGATGCTGTCTGCGATAAGCAGAAAAGGTGCCACACTGATGAGCGATTCCAGATATGAAATATGATCCATTAAAAACACACACAACATGGCTAATGGAACACCCAGTACTGGGAGAAAATTTTACAAAACATACATACCTTCGAATACCTTCACGACAGTCGCTCTGAAAAGGGTATTCGTGTGCAATCTTTAGCATAGGCTCTGGGAATGGTTCGATGGCATTTGGTATTTGTGGCAACGTATTACCTAAACTAGGAGCTAAATGGCAAAATGATGCTCCTGTTACTCCTGACGGACGTCGAGGTGGTGGCGACACTTTCACTCGTCTGCGACTTGGAAATGGCCGGGACAATGGTTGCCTTTTGGCCTTGTCGGGCGAGCAGGGGTGAGACCTATCGATTAGCCATTGCAAACTTGTTTTCACCCCACACACATGCCACACCACAGACAAAAGTCATAAATAGTTGAAAGGAAAGCTAAATGCAGATTTATAAACACAAAGCAATGCTTGCCACTCAAACAATGCACAATATGTTGGCAGCATATGTTAGACAAGCCCAGGGGCAGAGGGACCCCTGGCACCTCTCAGAGATCCCTCATGCCTAGAGCAGATCATCCCCCCTTCAACTTATCCGCACTACGCTCCAGCATTTATATACATTTACGCAGAAACTATCATCAATGTTGTCCGATCGAATGGAGGGCACTACAAAAACAAGTAGAACAGCAAAAACAGAATCGAAAGCAATTATGAAATCACAGCAGATGTTGGAACAACTGAGAAAAAGCAGAAATTGTGGTGGTGATTTATAAAGCGCACACACACAACACACGAAAAGCAACAACAATGATATCAAAAAGCGCAAAATGCTTGCGAAAAACAAAAAAAAATAAAAACAAGAGGAAAAAACGTCAAAAGAAACGAAAGCAACACAAGGCTCTCTGTGGCATGTGTTGCACGAGTACATAGTGGCCACACACACACAAACACACACACACTCGAGGGAGTCACCCGTGTGGTGAGCGGGCAGTAGAATACCACCACAGCATGTCACAGCTTGTCGTATGAGGCGACTAAGAAGACACGGGGATGTTCTGCTCCCTCTAAAGAGCACTAAAGCAACTCGTAACCGCCGGCACAAGCCAGGTATCCCCCGGATAGGTCTAACACACTTGTGAAACACCTAGCTAATACGAGAAGGCGACTAAGACGGAGACCAGTAAAGTCTTAGGATAGGAACTGGACCCCCCTTTTTTTGGATTGATGACCCCAGGGCTGACGGAAGCCAGCATTCTAGCACTTTAGTACGCGGAATGAAACCCCGCCGAAATGGCTGCTAGGTTAATGCTGCTTCTGCCCCCGTCCCGTGAAAAATTGGCAAATCTCTAAGCACGCTTCTTGTTCCGTAGCCATTAAATTGGACGTACAGGCTCAGTTGAGTCACTCCTGACTAGCGCGGATCCGGCTCTGAACTCCCGACCCCATAAGGGCGGGAGTCAACCCTCGCATGGCCTCCCTGCTTGCATAGACAACCATGGGATCATAACGCGACTGTACAACAGACAAGGACAACGGCTTACGAGTTGGGACCCAACAAAATGAGCAAAAGTATTACACCCATAACGACGAACGACTCAGAAGGCTTCAATAAAAGCAAAAAAATGGCGAGAACGCCAACTGGTGAGCGGACCGACGCCCCGCTGCCGGCCCTCCCTGGCCCGGAGCAGCACCAAAAAGCTCAGGGCAGCACAGCGCTGCGCGATCTAGGACGAGAGATCACGCAGCTAGTGGAGATGCTCGAGGATGGCAAGAGGCGATCCATACACCAACCCATGCGGGACTCGATCGAGAGCATAAGGGTGCTGTATGAGCTGGTTGCTATCCAGCTGCACGACGAAGGAGCTAAGGCGGTGATCAGGACCCACCAGTCCTCTCAGACGTCACCGATTTTCAGACCTCTCCCGGAGCCTAAGAGGAAACAGGCTGCAGGTGCACCAACACCCCGGACAAAGAGGACCAAGGCAGCGGTCGAGGTCCAGACCACACCAGGAGTAGCAGTTGAAAAGAACGCCCACGCTGAAAGGGAGAGAAAGGAGCCGGAGGAGACCCCATTTCTGACGGTGACCAACCGGCGCAGAAGGAAGAGGCCGCAAAAGCCGATTGGAGCGCGCGCGGACAAGACGCGACCAGACGCCATCGTCATTGCCACCAAAGGTGAAAAGACCTATGCAGAGATACTGCGCAAGGTTAGGACGGACGAAACCCTGCGTGGACTCGGTGATGCGGTCGCCAGGATCAGGAGGACCCAAAAAGGAGAGCTACTTCTACAGCTCAACAAGTCGGGAGAGGAGACGGAGATGTTTAAAAGCCTGGTAGCCAATACGCTGAAGGAGCACGCAGAAGTCCGTAGCCTGTCGCACCGGGTGACCGTAGAGTGCAAGGACCTGGACGAAATAACCACCACGGAGGATATATGCGAGGCTCTGAGAAGCCAGGTGGAATTGGCGGAGCTGTCTGCAGATGACATCCAGCTGAGAAAGGCATACGGCGGAACCCAGACGGCCACAATCAGGCTGCCAGCGGAGAGCGCTCAAAAGGCTCTGAAAATAGGAGTCCTAAAAGTAGGCTGGGTAAGATGCAGACTGCGTGAGCGAATCAGCGTCACCAAATGCTTCAGATGTCTTGAGTTTGGGCATATGGCACGACAGTGCAGTAGCAAAGTAGATAGGTCCAAGCTGTGTAGAAGATGTGGAAAGGAGAACCACCTGGCAAAGGACTGTACCCTGGAACCACAGTGCATGCTCTGCAAGGGAACGAGCGCAGACTGGAAGCACGTGGCCGGCAGCGGTAGATGCCCCCAGTTTAGGAACGCCCTGACTAAAAGATCAGCATGAGGTGTACTCAGCTGAACTTAAACCATTGCGAAGCCGCTCAGTCTCTCCTGAGACAAGCAGTCAGGGAGAGGAAGACCGAAGTCGTGCTCATCTGCGAGCCATTCAGGGCGATACCAGGAAGCGGTTGGACCAGCAGCAGTTGCGGCAAGGCGGCCATCTGGGCCGTACAAATCCAACCCCAGGAGATATGCGCAGCCAACGAAGGATTTGTTAGAGCGAGGCTTAGAGAGGTAACCTTCTATAGCTGCTATGCCCCGCCGAGCTGGGACCTAGCGCGCTTCCAAAGTATGCTAGCGCATATAGCGGAAGACGCGCGCGGAAGATACCTCGTAGTAATAGCGGGAGACTTTAATGCGTGGTCCGTAGAGTGGGGCAGTAAGGAAACCAACGCCAGAGGCACGTGTCTGCTCGAGGAATTTGCGTCCTTGGACGTAATACTCGCAAACGATGGCAGGAAGCTAACCTACTTCAAGGCGGGCCGAGGGTCCATTATCGACCTAACCTTCATGAGCGTCTCACTCCATAGGGGAGCTACGTGGAGAGTAAGCGAGGAGTTTACGTTCAGCGACCACCAGGCGATCCACTTCGAATGCGGAGCAGCAACGAAAAGACAGCTAGCCAAAATTACCGGACCTAAATGGAAGGGCGACCACCTGGATGTGGAAACCTTCACGGAATATCTGCGCAACGCCAGCTGGAGCCCTGCGCGAGAAACGGCAGAGGGCCTGGCTCAGAAACTGGCGAAGCTCATAGAGGAGGTATGTGATGTGGCAATGCCAAGAAGGAAGCCTTGCAAAAGAGGAGCGCCCTGCTACTGGTGGAATGCGGAGGTTAACCAGCTAAGGAAAGCCTGCCTACGAGCAAGACGGTGCTACCAGAGAGCGCGAGGTCGGCCTGAGTTCGAAACCAGGGGAGAGGAACTCCGATCAGCGAAAAGAGCCCTTAAACGTGCCATAAAGAAGAGCAAGTCAGCCTGCTTCAGGCAGATATGCGAGGAGGCGGACGTCAACCCTTGGGGGACGGCATATAAGGTCGTCACCAAGAGGATAAGGAGCCAGTCAACACCGGAAGTGACCTGCCCGATCCTGCTTCGTAGCATCGTGGAGGCCCTATTCCCACAGCACCCGTATAGGGAGGAAAGCGTCTCGAGCCAAGACTCCGAGCTGTGGCAACAGATTTCTGTTGAGGAGGTGATAGCGGCTACCAGGAGAATTGGGGATAAAAAGGCACCAGGACCGGACGGTATCCCAAACAAGGCATTGAAGCTTGGAGCAACCGCCAGACCAGAAGTATTTGTTGACACGTTCAACAAATGCCTACGGGAAGGAGAGTTTCCAGAGCAGTGGAAAGTGCAGCGGCTAATACTTCTACCCAAAGGAAATAAGTCCCCGGAGGAACCATCAGGATACCGCCCAATATGTTTGCTGGATACGGTCGGCAAAACCCTGGAGAGAATCGTCTACAACCGACTGCAAGTTGTGATCCAGGAGAAGGAGGCCTTATCGGAGTCCCAGTACGGATTCCGGAAGGCCAAATCAACGGTCGACGCCATCAAGGCAGTCACCGACATTGCATCCAGAGCGATCGAGGGAATAAGATGGAGATTTGGCACAAAGGAGTACTGCGCGGTGGTGACCCTGGATATCCGTAACGCGTTTAACTCAGCGAACTGGTCTCGGATAAACGAGGCGCTCGGGAGAATTGGAGTTCCCACCTACCTGCTTCGGATAATAGCCAGCTACCTGTCGGGTAGGGTACTGAGGTACGAGACGGAGGAGGGACCAAAGCTCTACAGGGTGACAGCCGGAGTTCCACAGGGATCAGTCTTAGGACCTCTACTGTGGAACATAATGTACGACGACGTCCTGAGACTCCAGCTCCCGCAGGGATGCACGCTTGTCGGTTTCGCTGACGATCTCGCCCTGGTCGTGGTAGCCAAAGAGCTCCGAGATGTCGAGGCGACGGCCAACGAGGCAATCCGGATCGTATCCAACTGGATGGAAACCGCGGGATTGGACCTGGCTGGCCACAAAACGGAGGCTGTACTCATCACGAGTCGGAAGAAGGTGGAGTACGCGACGTTTCGCGTGGGTAATGCGACTATTAAGTCGCAGGAGTCAATCCGGTACCTAGGCGTGATGCTGGATAACCGATTGAACTACCGGGCCCACATCGAGTACGTGAGTCAAAAAGCCTCCCGGATGCAGGCAGCACTCGCAAGGATGCTCCCCAATATTGGTGGACCCAAGGCAGGTCGTCGCATACTCCTGGCGAGAGTAGTGGCCTCGATCCTACTGTACGCTGCGCCGGTGTGGTCTTCAACCCTATCCGGCAACATGAGTCTAAGAAGAAAGATGTCAGTGCCATATCGGCTCTGCGCTCTTCGAGTAGTGTCTGGATATAGGACGGTGTCGGATAACGCAGCCCTGGTCCTCGCGGCCATGATACCGGTGGATATACTAGCGCTCGAGATGACGCATGTATATGAAGCGCGCGCAGGGATGCGAACTAATGCATCGCTAGAGACCATCCGTGCGTCGGAAAGGCGGGCGTCGATAGAAAAATGGCAGGCAAGATGGGACACGGCCACAAATGGACGGTGGACCCATAGACTAATCCCGGACATTGAGTCATGGATAGGGCGGAGAAGCGGAGAGATGAACTACCACCTCACCCAATTCCTGACGGGTCACGGAGGATACAGGAAGTATCTACATAGGTTCAAACACGAGGATACTCCCGAGTGTCCTGAGTGTTCGAATGAGAGCGAGGATCCGGAGCATGTGATCTACCACTGCACGAGGTACCGCTCAAGTGCAGAGTATTTCCCACGACCAGAGGAGCTAATGGCGTTCATGACGGAGTCCGACGAGAACTGGCAGCGCGTTAGCAACACCCTAATAGCCATCCAGAGCGATCTGAGAAGATGCGAAAGGGAGCGACGCGTAGAGGAGAGTGCCTAACGTAGGCAACCCATCCCCGCGAAGTAATACTTTGCGGTGATCCCGCGGGGAATGAGGTGTGCAGCTGTGCGTGGTGGTGAGTTTAGCTGGGAAGCCCCGAAGGGGTAGTCCAGTTCGTTGACTGGTACGGGCCGGTCGCGTCTCTTAGAGATTCCCCCCCCCCGTGGCGTATCCATGGAAAAAAAAAAAAAAACACTCGAGGGAATAAGATGGAGATTCGGCACAAAGGAGTACTGCGCGGTGGTGACCCTGGATATCCGTAACGCGTTTAACTCAGCGAACTGGTCTCGGCTAAACGAGGCGCTCGGGAGAATTGGAGTTCCCACCTACCTGCTTCGGATAATAGCCAGCTACCTGTCGGGTAGGGTACTGAGGTACGAGACGGAGGAGGGACCAAAGCTCTACAGGGTGACAGCCGGAGTTCCACAGGGATCAGTCTTAGGACCTCTACTGTGGAACATAATGTACGACGACGTCCTGAGACTCCAGCTCCCGCAGGGATGCACGCTTGTCGGTTTCGCTGACGATCTCGCCCTGGTCGTGGTAGCCAAAGAGCTCCGAGATGTCGAGGCGACGGCCAACGAGGCAATCCGGATCGTATCCAACTGGATGGAAAACGCGGGATTGGACCTGGCTGGCCACAAAACGGAGGCTGTACTCATCACGAGTCGGAAGAAGGTGGAGTACGCGACGTTTCGCGTGGGTAATGCGACTATTAAGTCGCAGGAGTCAATCCGGTACCTAGGCGTGATGCTGGATAACCGATTGAACTACCGGGCCCACATCGAGTACGTGAGTCAAAAAGCCTCCCGGATGCAGGCAGCACTCGCAAGGATGCTCCCCAATATTGGTGGACCCAAGGCAGGTCGTCGCATACTCCTGGCGAGAGTAGTGGCCTCGATCCTACTTTACGCTGCGCCGGTGTGGTCTTCAACCCTATCCGGCAACATGAGTCTAAGAAGAAAGATGTCAGTGCCATATCGGCTCTGCGCTCTTCGAGTAGTGTCTGGATATAGGACGGTGTCGGATAACGCAGCCCTGGTCCTCGCGGCCATGATACCGGTGGATATACTAGCGCTCGAGATGACGCATGTATATGAAGCGCGCGCAGGGATGCGAACTAATGCATCGCTAGAGACCATCCGTGCGTCGGAAAGGCGGGCGTCGATAGAAAAATGGCAGGCAAGATGGGACACGGGCACAAATGGACGGTGGACCCATAGACTAATCCCGGATATTGAGTCATGGATAGGGCGGAGAAGCGGAGAGATGAACTACCACCTCACCCAATTCCTGACGGGTCACGGAGGATACAGGAAGTATCTACATAGGTTCAAACACGAGGATACTCCCGAGTGTCCTGAGTGTTCGAATGAGAGCGAGGATCCGGAGCATGTGATCTACCACTGCACGAGGTACCGCTCAAGTGCGGAGTATTTCCCACGACCAGAGGAGCTAATGGCGTTCATGACGGAGTCCGACGAGAACTGGCAGCGCGTTAGCAACACCCTAATAGCCATCCAGAGCGATCTGAGAAGATGCGATCTGAAAGACGCGTAGAGGAGAGTGCCTAACGTAGGCAACCCATCCCCGCGAAGTAATACTTTGCGGTGATCCCGCGGGGAATGAGGTGTGCAGCTGTGCGTGGTGGTGAGTTTAGCTGGGAAGCCCCGAAGGGGTAGTCCAGTTCGTTGACTGGTACGGGCCGGTCGCGTCTCTTAGAGATTCTCACCCGCAGTGGCGTATCCATGGAAAAAAAAAACACACACACACACACACACACACACACACATATAGCGACGAAGGTGCCGAGCTATATGCGAGGAGTCGAAGCAACGCACCGCTTATGTGCCATCAGGATGGCCTGCGCGTTTAGAACCATATCTGACGACGCAGCACTGGTCATCGCGGGACTAGTCCCAATAGCAGAACAAGCGAGGGAAAGGGCCGAGGTGTACGAGCTATCTCGCAGGAACACCCACAATCCTCCCACCGTAGTCGAGAGAGAATCACCCAGGCACGAGACCGTCAGGAGGTGGCAGATGAAGTCGGATTCCTCGACTAAAGGACGCTGGACCCACCAGCTGATTCCGGATATCAAGCTGTGGTTGGAGAGGAAGCACGGACAGGTGGACTTCCACCTCACTCAGATGCTGAGCGGCCACGGATGCTTCAGATCGTACCTGAAGCGGTTTGGACACGAAACGGAGGACTGGTGCCCATCATGTGGTCGAGGTATCGTGGAGGACGCTCACCACGTCTTCTTTGAATGCCACCGTTTCGAGTACGAGAGGCGCCAGCTAGAGGATGAGCTAGCCACCAGCATTAGCGTCGGAGGGATCGTGCCGCTCATGGTAGCGAATCTTAAGGCGTGGGATGCCACCACTAGGTTCGCCGCCACTATAATGCGGGAACTACGGAGACCGGAGAGGGAAAGGAAAATGTCGGAGGAGTAAGGAGGAACGGCTGTGCGAAGCAATGTTTTGCGGCCGTACCGCATAGCTACGCCCGATTACCCCACCAACAAACCACAGTACCAGACCCCCACAACTAGTTGCTAACCCTATAAAAGAACTAGTATTAAAGCATAATAAAAGTAATAGAATACAAAAAAAAAAACGAGGGGGAACGTTGTGAGTTGCTGCGGACACCGCAACTCTACAGTTATACCCGATACTAAGTCAGTATGGCTCTCCTCCGGCAGACGCTGCTAATATTAAACGACACGACAAAGAGTGCGTGCGAGAGTGACAGAAAATCAGTCTGAGCGTGACGTCGGGCGCTGCGTAGCCAGTGCAAATTGATTTGTTCCTTTTGGCTATATTAATTATCTGATCTGGTCCAGATTCAGCAATCTGATAGATATGGTTGTTATCTATGATTCTGCGTTTTTAGTTTTCTCGAATGTGCAATATTGTGGATGCAACAGATTTTCGTCTTTTGTGGGGGCGGAAGGGGGTGGGGCGAAATTTGGACACGAAACGGTCAAGGTCCGATATCACAGGAGTGTGGATACCAAATTTGTTTGCTCTGGCTCTTATAGGTTCTGAGATCCTTGAACTCATATTTTGCAATTGGCAAAACCGACCTAAAACCTGTGTGTTAGAGAGAGAATGAGCGAGAAAGAATGAAATTGTTTTCTTGATTCTGGCTATAATAATTATACGATCTGGTTGAGATCTTACATTCTAAAACATATAGTCATCCTCTACGATTCTGCGTTTTTGGTTTTATCGTATCTTTAAAAATGTGGATGCCACAGATTTTCGTCCTTTGTGGGGGCGGAAGTGGGCGGGGCGAAGTTTTGAAATATTTTTGTAGCAGTGACATATCACAGAAGTCTGGATCCAAAACATCGTTGCTCTATCTCTTATAGTCTTTGAGCACTAGGCGCTGAAGGGGACGGACAGACGGACGGACGGACGGACGGACGGACGGACGGACGGACGGACGGACAGACGGACAGACGGACAGACGGACAGACGGACGGACGGACAGACGGACAGACAGACATGGCTCAATCGACTCGGCTATTGATGCTGATCAAGAATATATATACTTTATGGGGTCGGAAACGATTCCTTCTGGACGTTACACACATTCACTTTTTCCGCAAATCTAATATACCCCAATATTCATTTTGAGTATCGGGTATAAAAAACACACACACACACACACACACACACCAGCGCGCAGGCAGACATGGGCCTGTGAACCGTGCTGTATATAAAACATGATGGAGGATGCCACTAAAAGGACTGCAGATGCCAGAGAGAGACGACGCTACAGTACCAGCCGGTAGGACGCCCCAAAGACCGTTCATTGGATGTTCGAACCGATGCGGAGAGCGAGAGCGAGACAGAGGGCGAGAGCGAGCGAGAGCAAGCGAGAGCAAGCGAGAGCACGCCAAGGTGAGGGAGAACGTGTTCTGGCGGCGAATGAATCGAGTGAACCGAACCACCACCAGTTCGGATTCGGACCCGCTCGCAGCCGCCGCTTGCTTTCCAGTTTGCCAGATGGCGAGAGCTTCATTCGATTCATTCGATTCATTCGTGCGGTTCGGAACGGCCAGCGCCAGCGAGCGAGCAGCGTCGGTACTTTGTGGCTTTTAATGCTTTTTATGTTCAATCCGAGAGGAGAGCGACGCATATTCCCCCGCTCTGCGCGTGTGTGCGTGGCGTGTGTGTTACCGTGTTTGTCCTTGGGGAACGAAACAGTTATTAAGTGGAGTCGCCGTGCGGCTGAAAATGCCGTCGGCTTTGCAGTGCAACAGGAATAAAGATAAAGACAGAAAACGCCTAATCGCCCCGAGAAACTGATGTCCACTTTGGCAAGCAGTCGCCCTCTGCCTCCACTCAAATTCAGCATACTGAATCGCATCCAGCCAGAGGAGGAGGAGCACGACCACGATCACGATCAGGAGGAGCAGCCGGAGGAGGCAATGCATCCGGACTGCCTGCCCCTGCCGCTGTCGCAGCACATCAGCAGTCCGCAGGTCGAAGAGGAGGTCGAGGACGAGACGGAAACGGAAACGGACCTGGGACGCACGTCCATTTGCAACGAGCGGCACCTCAACATAGAGGACGAGGATGAGGAGGAATCAGCCGATGCGGATGTGGACGAGGACCTCGATCTGGAGGACGCCGCCAGCTGTTGCAGCGAGAACAGCGTGCTGAGCGTTGGCCAGGAGCAGCACTCCCAGGCAGCGGCCCAGGCCCAGGCGCAGACCCACGTCCATTTCCAGGCCCAGGCGCGACAACGGCTCCTCATGAGCCCGCTCTACCGCCCGTCGGCCTTCAGCAGTGTACCCAGCGATCCTCCCGCCGACCCAGTCGATACCGCAACCGATCCGGGCGGTGGTCTCCTGCCCCTGGGCGGGCCCCCCGCCGGCAGCTTCCAGGAGGAGTTCCTGCGCAAGTCGCAGCTCTACGCCGAGGAGCTGATGAAGCAGCAGATGCATCTGATGGCCGCTGCCCGTGTCAATGCCCTGACGGCGGCGGCAGCGGGCAAACAGCTGCAGATGGCCGCAGCAGCGGCGGCGGCAGCAGCAGCAGCGGCTGCTGTATCGGCGCCCACGGGCCAGGATGCACTGGCTCAGCTGACGGCGACGGCGCTGGGGATTGCAGCGCCAGGAGCGGGGCACCAGCAGCAGCTGCTGATGGCCCAGCGGGAGCGGGAGCAGGCGCACCACCATCTACAACACCTCAACCACCACCTGCAGCACCACCACCACTACAACAACAACAACAACAACAACAACAATGAGAATCTGCACGAGCGGGCGCTCAAGTTCAGCATCGACAACATCCTGAAGGCGGACTTTGGCTCCCGCCTGGTGGGTGGCAATGTGGGGAACCATCACCCGAAGATCGGAGCAGGCGGTGGCAGCAGCAACAGAACCCAAAACAGCAGCCACAATAGCAACAGCCATAGCCATCCCCTCAAGGCGCCCAAGAAGTCGGGCAAGGTGCTCAATCTGGCCCAGAGCCAGGCGCAGGCGGTCAACTCCAGCCTGAGCTTCTCCAGCTCTCTGGCCAACATCTGCAGCAACAGCAACGACTCGAACAGCACCGCCACCAGCAGCAGCACAACGGCCACCACTCTGGCAGTGGATCTGGTCAAGTCCCCGCCACCGGCGGGGGGAGGAGCAGCAGCCAAGGAGACAGCCAAAAAATCTGGAGAGGACTCGGGTAAACCCATCGTGTGGCCGGCGTGGGTCTTTTGTACTCGCTACAGCGATCGCCCTAGCTCAGGTGAGTCCATACCCGCGGAAGCCATTCAT
The DNA here is from genome assembly GCF_003369915.1 of Drosophila miranda. Lineage (NCBI taxonomy): Eukaryota > Metazoa > Arthropoda > Insecta > Diptera > Drosophilidae > Drosophila > Drosophila miranda. Next base: position 21,085,016 of record NW_022881603.1, on the reverse strand, counting down.
TCACTCATCCACTCGCTTTCCCAATGCAAGCACTCGAGTGGGGCTCCCAAATGCATTGAGTGTTGAGTGCCTCATAAAGAGGTTGTGCAAACAAGCTACAGACACCGCACACTCCACACCACTCCAAGTCGCACCACATCGTTGCAAACCACAGCAGCCCACAGCTCATTAGTTTACCAACCACCGGAAAAACATAAAACAAAGGAGGAGAGTCGGAGGCTCCCTTCGAAGGTACCCCGAAAAACCATACTCTTGCAGAGTGGTAGGAAATCTTTTGAGCAGAGTTTTAGTTCCTTCCTTAGGGGACTTTTCTAAAATGCAGATATCCGAGTTAGAAGGGCCTTGAAGATACGTACAACATTCCTAGTCGGAATTGTTTTAATAGTTAGGAATAACAATAGTTGAATAATAATGTGCGCTGCAAGGGTATAAATAGAGTGAAATACATATACACAGAGAGAGAGAGGGAGAGAGGAAACCCCAATTGGAGGAAGGAGGCCCGAACCGAAACAGTGCCCGTACTCACCCTTGTGAAGTGTCTGCTCGAGTGGTTTTTATGTCCTTATGGCTTATGTAACATAACTTAAGCTCATTATGCCCTCTCTCCCCACCCTCGACCGCTTCTGTGCGTGTGTGAACCCACCCCTCTCCAGCCACCCCTCTCCCTCCTGCCATGGCAATCATGGCCACACTCATGAATTTTGTTTATGCCACCGCAGGGAATCCGTAATCGTTTGCCCAATAATTTCATGCGGCCAACTAAGTGGAGTGATGGAGTGGAGTGGAGTGCTGCAGGGAGGAGTTTATGTACTCCATATGCTGTGGGTGTGGGATGGGGCCCTTGGAGTTCATTTCCAGGGTGTCCTTTTATTGCGAGTGAATGTGTGTTTGTACAAGCAATTTGGATTCTTGGTTTATTTTTTGGGTGGGCAATCTGTAATCCCCTGGAATCCCTGTGGGTTCTATGGATCCTCCGTTTCGGGTGGGAAAATTAGAAAGTGATTTTGCTATTACAAGGATTTTCGAGTCAAGCAAAGGCGTTTTTGATTAGCTCCTTGAAAGGTGGGAGACTAATGAACTAAAACGTGAATTAAAGTGTTTTGTGGTGTAAATGCATTGGTTTAATAATTCTTTAGGTATAATATAATAATGGAATTAAATTGCTGGCTAAGGAGATGATGCATTGTGCAACAGTGTGGTTGGATTACAAAAGACTCTTTTGAATCATTTAATTGCTTTATAAAGTGTCATATGATGCAACTGCTATCCATAGGAGCTATTCGAATCAATCAGTAAAATGCAACGGATTCGGTGGAATTTTGTAAAAATTTAAGGTAAAACTATTACTCTCTCATAAGAATGAAAGTCTCGTCCCTTTAAGTGACTTCAAACTGTGGCATCGTGGCAACTAATTGTACAATATTTGGATAATTGATAGGTTTTTATTGTTCCAATGTTCTTTTTGCCTAATGCTCCTCCATTGCTCTCATATATTGTACAGCGAAATGGGTATGATTCCTCAGCAATTTAATCATTACGCTGATTAGTGTCAAACCCCATGATTATTCAGAGCGATGGGTGGGGGGGAGGAGGGGAGTCCGACGAAACGGAATTCCAAGTTTTCGAGTGCATAAATCTACGCTTTTGGGTGGGTTTTTTTTTTGTCGCGCTCGCTAATTAACTTGAAACGATTTTTCGTTCAGGCCTTCCCTCTCTCTCTCTACCTGCCCCTTTAGACTGCCGTCTCTTTCCACCTGCTGGGTGGTTTTTAAGGTGTGTTTATTGTTGTGGGGCTTTTTTCATTTTCTCAGTTTCATTTTTTTCCAGCTCTTTTCTGTATAAATTTAGAGTGACTAAAACGAGATCTCGATCGCAGTGCGGTTCCATAATTTGAATGAATGTTGTAGGCGATGGCGTCGTTGTCGTCGCTGCGTCGATTCGGAGTCGCCTTCGGAGCTGCCACAGCTGCAAGCATTGATTTAGCGTGAGATTTGGCCCAAAAGAGAGGCCCAATCACTGCAGCAGCGCCAGCTACGAAATCAACGAATTCAAATTCCCAACCAACAAAGCATAAAACTCATAAATTTGCGTTGCCATTTTTTTTTGTTTTTTTGAAACTATTTTTGAAAAGTTTTACTATGCCATAAAAGGTGTTAATTTGACAAATTAATGCAACATATGCCGTGCCGAACATTTGCCAAAATCGTACACTCGTACAAACAAATTAGTTAACGGCAAATCGCACCACACCACACCACACCACAGACAATGTGTGGCACAAATGATAGATTATTGTATGGCTGCCATATGTTGCCGCTGCCTCTATTTAGTGGCAATTAATGGCTGCGCGATAAAACTGTGGAAACTGTGAAAACTGTGATGCATAATCGATGCAAGATTGACTTTAATCTTTCAAATTGCAACTGCTGGTTTATGGTTTATTTTTTTCGAGGCGTGTCGTACGTTTAATTTTGAATGTACATATGTATAGGGGTGTGAATCTGTTAACGGACCAGCTGACATTCGAAAGACTGAAATTTAATCATCAACATTTTTGGAGTTAGATGCCATTCAAGATTCTCTATATATATGATCTTTAACCTCATATATATTGAAGGTAACCTACAATATTTTGAGGTTGTTTTCAACTCTTTTTAAAGGTCAAGCATCTCAAGGGGAGAAGGTCTACCCTTCACCACAATTATTCCTGGAATATTATCAACAAAAAAAGCATATCCTCTTTTTAATCTGTCATGAATCTGCAAAAAAACGACAAGTGTTGCTTTTTTTGCGCACAAAATTTCAATAGTTTTTCTGCAATACCCGCAAAAATAATTGAAGGTTAAAGCCTGCTTCCTGAGTGGTTAACTGTCAGTAACAAAATTGTATAGATATCAGAAATATGTTAGCAAATTGATTAAATTATTGTCTAGCCACCTGTCTGGCATCTGCTGCTGGTTATACCCGATACTCAAAATGAGTATTGGGGTATATAAGATTTGTGGTAAAAGTGGATGTGTGTAACGTCCAGAAGGAATCGTTTCCGACCCCATAAAGTATATATATTCTTGATCAGCATCAATAGCCGAGTCGATTGAGCCCTGTCTGTCCGTCCGTCCGTCCGTCCGTCCGTCCCCTTCAGCGCCTAGTGCTCAAAGACTATAAGAGCTAGAGCAACGATGTTTTGGATCCAGACTTCTGTGATATGTCACTGCTACAAAAATATTTCAAAACTTCGCCCCGCCCACTTCCGCCACCACAGAGGACGAAAATCTGTGGCATCCACATTTTTAAAGATACGATAAAACCAAAAACGCAGAATCGGTGAGGATGACCATATCTTCTACAGTGCAAAATCTGAACCAGATCGTATAATGATTATAGCCAGAATCAAGAAAACAATTTCATTCTTTCTCGCTCTGTCTCTCTCTAACACACAGGTTTCATGGTCGGTTTTGTCAATTGCAAAATATGAGTTCAAGGATCTCAGAACCTATAAGAGCCAGAGCAACCAAATTTGGTATCCACACTCCTGTGATATCGGACCTTGACCGTTTCGTGTCCAAATTTCGCCACACCCCCTTCCGCCCCCGCAAAGGACAAAAATCTGGGGCATCCACAAATCTCAGAGACTATTAAGGCTAGAGTAACCAAATTTGGTATCCGCACTTCTGTTAGATCTCACTATAAAACGTATATCTCAGAATTTCGCCCCACCCCCTTCCGCCCACACAAAAGACGAAAATCTGTTGCATCCACAATATTGCACATTCGAGAAAACTAAAAATGCATAATCATAGATAATGACCATATCTATTGCTGAATCTGGATCAGATCGGATCATTTTTGTAGCCAAAAGCAAGAAATCAATTTTCAGTGGCTACGCAGCGCCCGACGTCACGCTCAGACTGATTTTCTGTCTCTCTCGCACGCACTCTTTGTCGTGTGGTTCAATATTAGCGGCGTGTGCCGCAGGAGAGCCATACTGACTTAGTATCGGGTATAACTGTAGAGTTGCGGTGTCCGCAGCAACTCACAACGTTCCACCTCGTTTTTATTTTATTTTTCATGAACTGAGCAAATGTTCGAGAGATAAACAAACTATGTTTGAACCTCCTCCTCCTTTCATTCGAGAGGAGAGCAATTTTTGCATTTGTCCGGCACTTTGATACTCATTTAACCGGTAGTCCCCGGGAGTCGGGACAGCAGCGATCGCCACTGAACCATTAAGTAATTTTCAATTTGCACAGAAGACGCGACGCGACGAGGCACGGTGCGGTGCGGTGCGGTCCAACAACAATGACAGCATAAACAAACGAATTTCAATTACACTGCCCTGCAATTACCCTGGCCCCCCCTCTCTCTTTGGTGGAAAATTTCTGGAAAAGAGTCTTTCTGGTGCCCCCCCTTTCCATGTTCTAAATGGAAAATTTACTTATGAAAATTGCTCTAAACCGAAGCCACAAGGCAGACGCGCAGGCAGAAGGAAATAAAATGGAAATGAAAATGAAAAGATAGGGGAAAATCTGCCAGAGTCCGATGATGTGCGAAAAATTGAGAGGAATTTTGGTATTTAATTTTTAGAGGTCTACCATTTTGTGGGGCAGGTAATAAAGATTTAGTGGCACCCTCCGGCAGGACTTAACGTGTTTCCATTACAGCTTTGAGTGGCGCCCCCTGGCCGTGCCCCAAAGGAAGCCTCAACAGATTTGAGAGTTTACTACTACTACTCTATATAGTATAATGGACGACATTGGGCAATAATTGAGATCATAAATTGACAACCAAATTAAATTTAAATTATAGTCGAGCAATAGTTCGATTTGATAGCTGCCCCAGGCAGGGGACACTGGAACTAGACTCCAAAGTCCCGGCCATTTGGGCCATAAATCGATTATTTTTATGCTCACTCAATGGGAGCTATTCGAACATAAATTAGGTAAGGAATTGTTATTTGAAGGCCATTAAAGAACTCAATTAATGATGATGGAAACACGAAGAGTTTCTACGGTTCACCCACCGTTAAGTGCGCTATTTGCGTAGAAAAAACCATTGCACTATGACCCCAACGCATCCATAAATACGAGTGCGAGTGTGAGTACGAGTACCGTGCCATACCTGTCACGTCATACGATAATCACGAGGGCGCACGGCACACACGAAGGCGTCCAGAAGTCTGCTCTCTTTGGGTCAAAGAGGGGGGGGGGGGGGGGGGGGGGCGCATTGGGGGGTATGGTATTGGTATTCGGGGGATTTCGTATTGTATAACTATTTGGGCATGGCATATAAAAATCATTTTTATAACTTCATTTGTGTTAATTTGAAAACGAGGCAACGTCTGTGGCAGAAAGAGAAAGGGCGAGACAGGGGAGGCCAGGGTGTGGAAATATTTCCAGCTGTCAAAATATTTCCTACAAGCAAATGACTTCATTCATCAGTCAAATAATAATAATAATAATCATATACGAGTATCCGTTGGGGCGTGGGAGTTGCCGGGGACTGGATGCCTGCTTCTCTCAGTCATTCCGTCAATCAGTCAATCAGATCTGTACACAAATATGCGTCAGGCAGAAACAAACAAACAAACAAACAAACGAATATTAATCCCAATAAGCCGCATTATGACTGCAGCAAACAGCAACAGCGAATCAAGCACAGAATTCTCAGACACTCATTCATTCACTCACTCATTCATTTGTTTGATTGTTGTCTCTGGCTAATCGATTACTTATCGCTCAGAAATTGAGTTCTGTCTCTGATAATAAGCTTATAGCTGGACCTCATTCGTGGTTCGAAACGAGCACTCTTTCCCTCTCTCTCCCTCGCTGTGCTGGTGCTTCGGGTGCATTGACATTGAGCGGATTGGATAGAGTGAATGGATGAATGGAGCTCTTCTCTGAGACATTACAGATCTTGGTCTCAATTACGATCATTTCTTAGAACCACAGTTAGCGCGGCTAAAAGCACTGCCTTCGTTCGATTTCCATCCCAAATTACTCTATTAGAAACCAACACAGAAAGAATAAGCCTGGGCTTATCCACGATATTTCGTCGGATCGGCTTCGGATCGAGGGGCCTTCAGCAACAATTAATTGTACAACAAATAAAACAATTTCGATACCATTTACTTGTACGTTTAAGAGTCGATCGGACAGCGATTTAATTGCCCCATTCGAAAGGTTAAATTATTTTGTAGTCTATGCTTATATTTGGTTTTGATTAATTGCAATTGACTCTACGCCAAAATTGGCTACTGCTCTCTGATCTCTCTGATCTGTTGTTGTTTTTTCGTTCTGATTGAAGTTTCAAGTCGGTCGATTTGTAATCGAAGTGGAAATTAAACGAAATCGAAATCGAAACCGCAAAGAATGCTGTGACATCAAATCGAATGGAATCGAATTGATTGGAATGCTTGTAATGGCTATGGGAGTGACAACTTGTCCGAAATCTGTGACCAGAAGGTTTTTCAAGCCAGTACAGTAAGGATACGATAAGGATTACTCTACGATTGGATGAAAAGTGTGTAAGGAAAGCTAATGTTAAAGTTGGGGACTCCTTTGAACCTCGAGAGGCTCCACTGTCCTCGGGGTAGTCGGTGGCTCTTGCTGATTGTTCAATTAGTTAAACCCGCAAAATGACAAAACATAAAAAAACGAAGCGACTCGAACAGACTCGATCCCAATTCAATCAGAAGAATGTTGTCCATTAACAAGTTGTCTCCAGAGTGGATCCCTGGAAGCCGCTCTGCTCCCATTCTACCGCCACAAAACATCTGCTGGAGATGTTCGCAAACTTCCTGGAGCTTCCTGCTGCCGCTGCTGCTGACTTGGCCCTGATTCGAACATCTGTGTGTTTGTGTTGTGTGTCCCCAAGGAAAAGGCAGGGAATTTGCATTTAAACATCGTAATCATATTTTGAAGTTATGCTTTATTATTCGCAGTTAGTTTCTCTGTCAATTTGGATGATTGAAGCGCCTGGCGATTGAAACATTTCATTACCCGTGGCTCTCTCTCTCCCAAGAGTGCAGTGCCCCTTCGTCATGGGCGTCTTTTTATACACGATACTCAAAATGAGTATTGGGGTATATTAGATTTGTGGTAAAAGTGGATGTGTGTAACGTCCAAAAGGAATCGTTTCCGACCCCATAAAGTATATATATTCTTGATCAGCATCAATAGCCGAGTCGATTGAGCCATGTCTGTCTGTCCATCTGTCCGTCTGTCCGTCCGTCCGTCTGTCCGTCTGTCCGTCCCCTTCAGCGCCTAGTGCTCAAAGACTATAAGAGCGAGAGCAACGATGTTTTGGATCCAGACTTCTGTGATATGTCACTGCTACAAGAATATTTCAAAACTTTGCCCCGCCCACTTCCGCCCCCACAAAGGGCGAAAATCTGTGGCATTCACAATTTCGACGATACGAGAAAACTAAAAACGCAGAATCGTAGAAGATGACTATATCTTCTAGAGTGCAAAATCTGATTCAGATCGTATAATTATTATAGCCAGCATCAAGAAAACAATTTCATTTTTTCTCGCCCTGTCTCTCTCTAACACACACGTAGCATAGGCGGCTTTGCTTAGAGTAAAACATTAGCGCCTAGATCTCAGAGACTACAAAAGCTAGAGCAACCAAATTTAGTGTCCACACTCCTAATATATCGGACCGAGACGAGTTTGTTTCAAAATTTCGCCACACCCCCTTCCGCCCCCGCAAAGGATGAAAATCTGGGGATATTCACAAATCTCAGAGACTATTAAGGCTATAAAACGCATATCTCAAAATTTCGCCCCATTCTCTTCCGCCCCCACAAATGACGAAAGTCTGTTGCATCCACAATATTGAGGATACGAGAAAACTAAAAACGCAGAATCATAGATAATGATCATATATATCAGATTGCTGAATCTGGATCAGATCAGATCGTTTTTATAGCCAAAAGGAACAAATAAAGTTGCACTGGCTACGCAGCACCCGACGTCACGCTCAGACTGATTTTCTGTCTCTCTCGCACGCACTCCTTGTCGTGTCGTTTAATATTAGCGGCGTCTGCCGGAGGAGAGCCATACTGACTTAGTATCGGGTATAACTGTAGAGTTGCGGTCTCCGCAGCAACTCACAACGTTCCCCCTCGTTGGGACTGGCACTGCGACTGGGATTTAAATAATTGGATATGCGTGTGGTATAGCCGCTGAGCAGTTGAGGCTGCCAGGCTCCCAGGCTCCTCCACATTTCCAAAAGACCTTCCATCTGCATTCGAGTTGACGTTGATTTTAGTTCCTGTCCAAACTGGCGCCTGCCTCTCCCACATCTCCGTACCTCCCTCCCTCGCTCCCATGTGGAACTGTGCCCCAACTGCAGCTGGCCGGAGGATCCTTCCTCCGGGGTTCAGTTGTGCGGTTAATTTCTGGCCAACTAAATTGAGCTTTGAGCCCCCTTTGTGGTTGGTTTGCTCTCCACACAAAATGGAGAAAATAACCGAATTTATGGCATTTTAATATTGATTTGCAAGTTAAGCGGCAAGCCCTTTGGAATGCCCCCTGCCCTATTTTTGTTTTTTGGTGCTGTTCATTAGGAGAGATTCTTGGCCAGATGGGGACTCCGATTCGGATGTGGTTGCCAAATTGGAGAGTCTTCCTTCCGTATATTCTGGGAGACAGTTGGCAAAGGGGAAGTAGATGAGATATGCTTATAGATTGTAGAATACTAGTACTGATATATGTATCTCCTTAACCCATTAACCAGAGAGGGGAGAAGATGATTTATACTCCTTTAGGAATTTCCCAATTCTAGTTATCCATCTTAAAGGTTTATATATAAGCAAATGACCCAAAAGAAAACCACTTTTGTTTGATTAAGTTTTTAGCATCTCTAAGTAGTTCACATGATCTGTCATATCTCTCTCTCTCTACTCATTCTCCCATGGTATGGGTTAGTGAGACGACAAGTGCTCTGTGCCAGGTCAGCCATAGATCAGGCCATGGTTCCATGCCTCGATGGTTTCATGGTTGAAGTTCCCGTTCCTTTCAGGGGCAGCAGCAGCAGCAACTCTTCGAGCACTTAGCCGCATGTCTACTGTGGCCATTGTGTATGGTTTAGCGGTTGTTGTTGCAAGTTAGTGGTGGTTGCAGTTGTAGTTGTTCCAAGACAACACTTGTTTCCATTTAATGTCTTTTTAATGGCCAATGCCATGTTGCGTTTCTTGGGCTTTTTCGCCTCTTTTTCACCGTTCATTCAATGTAGATATTTCCGTTATGGAGATCCTAAATAAAAAATGCATTTTTGTTTAGTTGAAAAAATCATTTTTATTCTCATTTGATTGTGTGTGGTGTGTGTGTGTCTTTTTTGGAGTTAATGATGTTGTTGCGTCGCCTATGTTGTCGTTGTTTGCTGTTGCTGTGGCTGTTGCTGTTGTCGTGTTTGTGTCGTGTGTCGTAATCGCACCCAACCAGGCCAGACACTCCACACCACACAACACTCCGTGATTCCGTACCTCCTGCCTGCCCATCGAAGCCAGCCATCCCCTTGGCTTTTGGCCAAGACGAACGGCTTCAGGTGCTTCGGGTTCTCTTTCATTTTGACAAACGCGCTTTCTGTGAATGCCAATGTGTATGTCCGTGTGTGTGTGTTGGCCATGTTTTCCTCATTGGAGCAATTATTATTTGTTATTGCTGCTGCCTGTGCCTCTGCCTCTACCTCTGCTGTTGCTGCTGTTGCTGTTGAACAGGTGAGCAGGTGTTAATTGTCAGAGTGGTCTCTCCACCGTTTTGCCCCACCCCACCCCTCCTCCACTATGTCTCTCTCAACTTCTCTGTATCTGTCTCTGTCTGACTTCTGGCTTACAGTTTTTTTTTGGGGCTGCCACTTGCTTCTTGAGGAGCAGCGCCTAGAATTAAGTTCACGCCTTAGAAGTACAGTAGACGCTTATAGAAGTTAACAAAACAAGAAGATAAATTACACAGAAGCACAAGAGGCCCTCGCTAAATGAAACTTTAAAGACTGATGGATTGTATTTACAGTAAATACTAGAAAAAATGTTTAGATTTTACCATAAAAGAACTCAATTGATCCCTTTATTGGAAGAATCAGTACTACAACCTAGAGAATTGTGTTCCATATGATCCAAAGTATTCTCTGTTGTCCGAATAATCCTCCAGAAACCTTTTGTTTCCCATAGTTATTGCCAGTATCAAAAGCTTATATCTTAATATTTCTCAATCCCATCCCCTGTTTCTATGCTCATTCCCATTTCACGATTCCAATTCCCTGCCCCACTAAATTTTCAAGTGATCTTTCCATCACATACTTGCACCATCCTCATTCATGCTACTTGTACACTTGCCCCATTCCATCCCGGAGCAATAGCAACCAAGACGACCTTCTTGTTCAATTAACTTGCCTCGGCTGTGCTTCTGCTCCTGCTACTGCCCCTGCCTCTGCCCCTTCGCCGTAGCCTCTCCGTCACCGACTACGTCTCCTGGCAAACACAATAAACGATGTGTCCAAATAGAACTTAACCGCAAAACGATTACAAATGGTGAATAATGTAAAATCCATCAACTGCAAATCAGGCGAGCGGCCCGAGCGGCCGCCTGACAGTTTGTTTGTGTGTCTAAAGCGGAGGAGGAATCCGCAACCGGGCCCAGATGGGGGGGAGAAGAGGCGAGATGGGTAGAGGGACAGGTGCTGGTTAGAGCCTCAGAGAGACAACGATCGTTGTGGCATGTGGCAGGCTGGAAAACTGGCTGGAACCGAGGCAGTCACAACAATCACGGCACGGCACACACACACACAAAATGCCCATTTGATGGACCAAGGTAAATGGAAATTGCTTTTCTGCTGAGGAAATAAACAAAAGCCGGGCCACAGACACACAGAAACAATCAGCGGCAGTGGCAGAACGAGGGGAGTGGCAGTGGCGGTGGCGGTGGCAGAGAGTCAGTCAGAAAGTGGAACCCAGCAAATATTTGCGCTCCATTGAAAAGGTACCACGTCCTTCTCTAACCAAATTGTGGGCGGTTCTATCCATTCGTCTCGGAAGGGCGGCAGAGGTGGGGGAACCCCCATATTATGTTATACGATTATGGCTACCGCAACAAAATGAGCTATTTTCCACTTTGCCAATGGGGCAGCTTGAAGACTTGTCATTAAAAATCCATTAACTAGCCTTCTGGGCTTCTCCCCGACGACTGCCCCACAACTGTCGTCGCAGGAGCCTTGTGGTCCGAAAATCGAGTGACCCATGACCACTGACGAGACAGCAGGCAGTCAGCCACAAACACTGAGAGAAAATGCTATTAAAAAGATAAATTGAAAGTCTTTCATTATCATCTTAAGAAGTCATTAAGGTTAAGGCTACCATCTGAATACATCTGAGGGGGGAATTTGGACTCCATCCGTCATCCATCGATCCTTGAATCTGTCTTAAGAGCATAAATATCTATTTTAAAGTGGGAAAAATAGATCCTACTTGTAAAGATCGTCATAGAACACCAAAATCTGCTCTACAATAAGCATTTGCAGTCTAAAAGCCCCACTAAACCAGTTAATGGCTAGTTTTAATGGATTAAATGGATTAGTAGTATGTGGAAAACCTGCACCAGTGTGATACCATTTGACAGGCGACAAATGAAATTTGTTCCTAATGTAATTTATGAGTATGTCTTTGTCACGCCTGTTCCATGGCCCATGACTCACTTCTGCCACTTCCTTCTGGCGCTGGCGGCCCCAAAAAGACCGCACGGAGGGACCACACACAATGTGAGAGGGGGGCGACAGATCGGAGGAGTTTTCATTGTAAGCTATTAAAGTGGAGAAAAGCGTGTGTGTGCATTTCCAAGCCATTCCAAGCCATTTCAGCCATCCTAGCCATTCATCCATCTATCCATGGATCCCTTCCATCCATCCATCCATCCATTCATCTGGCCACCCACACGGCTGCTGCGGGATCAGGGCCGACCCCATTCTTCAAAGGGCCCCGACAAGTCGGAGATTTGCAAAAATATTTCACAACATGAGAAATCGGATGCAGAAAGATGTCGCAGAACACTTACCCGCAAAGAGGAGCCCCCTGCTCGGATGGAGTTCCCCTGAAAAACGTCACACAGACTTAATTAAGTCATCAACCAGAAGGCAGGCTAATTGGAGATCTGGTAAATCGGTATAGAAGCCAAACGGCTCCGAAGCGCAGAAAGGGCTTTTAGACTTAGGTAATAAATAGTTCAAGGAACATATACAAAAAAAATCTCGGGAAAATTTAGATAAATATTTTTTAAAAGTCCAGTCAAAGTTAAAAAACAGCCTAATTTTTAGATGGTTTGCAAAACAAGCTTTTTTAAACAACTGCCTATGCAACTGACCATATTTTTAAAAAGTTTTCTTAAAAATTAATGCAACTAATAAAATATACCAAAAACAGAATCATACGTTACATAGTTAACGTTTTTTTTCCACCTGAAAGATGCAGTATTTGAATACAAGTTTAAAAAAATTGTGCGCACTGAAACAATTTTCAACTTTGAGTGCTCATATCTTCTAAACTAAAAGTCTGAATTGAAGGTTTGATTTTTGAAAGCTCTGGAAAATTCTCTATTAAATGCGTATATTCATTAAATCCAAAGCGCTAAAAAAATCTCTACTTTTGCCACCTCTTTTCGTCGAAATCGCCACTGTGCGTCGATGGCCCGTTTCCCCCAGTTTCATTGCGATTTATGTGCGTAATAATTGTGAGAATCACAACAAATGCGAATCGGAGTCGACTCCGACTCGCTGGAGGAGAGTCGCTGACGTGCGCTCATGATCATCATCGTCATCGTCGTTGTGATCGCTGCGAGAGAGATCTGACCATCCTGGAGGCATCTTTATGATCAGTTTTGTCATCATTATTGCTGCTTCAGCTATTCGGAGCTCATCTCGGGTAATTAAATTGTATTTCCCCAGGAATTTATGCCCCTTGGGGTAGACGGAAATTTATCGCAGATCGATATACTCCAACCGAATGGTAAAACCATATAAATTGAATGAAAATGTGAAAGGGGACACAATTGAAATAAAGTATTTTAATGAAATTTAATTAGGAAATCAGAGAAATAATATAAGACACATATTCGTTAAATTTTTGATCGAATAAATGAGGAATAAAGGCGTACCATCTAGGAATGTGTATTGTCTCACGGAATAATCTCTTCCACCTCAAAAGAATCTCTTCCGAATGGTTCCTGTTATCCGTGATAGATATACCTCGATCTATTAGCGACAAATTATAACACTCTCCACCGCACAAGCCGTATCCGAATCCGTCTACGTCTCCGTCTCCATCTCCATCTTCATCTCCGGTTGGGTTTCAGTCTCAATGCTGGAATTTCGTGTGGAAAATTCAATTTCCCCGTTCGACATCGAGATCGAGTTGATCGCTGAAGCTGCTACAATTGCTTCAGGGGTGGTGGGGCAGACCTACACTGAGACGGAGACCCCGAGACCGACACACTGCCTCTGACTCTGCCGCAGCCTCTGACGCCACGACTGACTGACTGTGATTTTGTTTTTTCCCTCAAACAAAAACAAAACAACAAAAAATCAAAGAAACAGTGTCAATGAGTTTGATGGCTTGAAGCTTTTGCCCAGTAGAGACGAGTGTCCACCACGAGCTCGCTCTCATAGATTGTTGCATTCAAAATTGGCTCAGAGCAGCTCCCAGAGTATCTGTGAGAGTATCCACTGTAGCTGTGCTTGTGTGTGTGTGTGTCTGCCACTTAAGTTTGGTGTCAGTCAGCTAGCGGGGTCTTCCACAGAGTCTCCTCCGAGACTTAGACGGGAGGCTGACGATGATGTGGGGACCACACACATTGCAAATGTTGATTGCTGACTTGACTGACACTTTTTGATAAGTTGATTAAAATGTATTTCTTGCCTCTCTTCCCCCCCTCTTTCCCTCTCTCTCCCTCGCTGTGCTGGTGCTTCGGGTGCATTGACATTGAGCGGATTGGATAGAGTGAATGGATGAATGGAGCTCTTCTCTGAGACATTACAGATTACGATCATTTCTTAGAACCACAGTTAGCGCGGCTAAAAGCACTGCCTTCGTTCGATTTCCATCCCAAATTACTCTATTAGAAACCAACACAGAAAGAATAAGCCTGGGCTTATCCACGATATTTCGTCGGATCGTCTTCGGATCGAGGGGCCTTCAGCAACAATTAATTGTACAACAAATAAAACAATTTCGATACCATTTACTTGTACGTTTAAGAGTCGATCGGACAGCGATTTAATTGCCCCATTCGAAAGGTTAAATTATTTTGTAGTCTATGCTTATATTTGGTATTGATTAATTGCAATTGACTCTACGCCAAAATTGGCTACTGCTCTCTGATCTCTCTGATCTGTTGTTGTTTTTTCGTTCTGATTGAAGTTTCAAGTCGGTCGATTTGTAATCGAAGTGGAAATTAAACGAAATCGAAATCGAAACCGCAAAGAATGCTGTGACATCAAATCGAATGGAATCGAATTGATTGGAATGCTTGTAATGGCTATGGGAGTGACAACTTGTCCGAAATCTGTGACCAGAAGGTTTTTCAAGCCAGTACAGTAAGGATACGCTAAGGATTACTCTACGATTGGATGAAAAGTGTGTAAGGAAAGCTAATGTTAAAGTTGGGGACTCCTTTGAACCTCGAGAGGCTCCACTGTCCTCGGGGTAGTCGGTGGCTCTTGCTGATTGTTCAATTAGTTAAACCCGCAAAATGACAAAACATAAAAAAACGAAGCGACTCGAACAGACTCGATCCCAATTCAATCAGAAGAATGTTGTCCATTAACAAGTTGTCTCCAGAGTGGATCCCTGGAAGCCGCTCTGCTCCCATTCTACCGCCACAAAACATCTGCTGGAGATGTTCGCAAACTTCCTGGAGCTTCCTGCTGCCGCTGCTGCTGACTTGGCCCTGATTCGAACATCTGTGTGTTTGTGTTGTGTGTCCCCAAGGAAAAGGCAGGGAATTTGCATTTAAACATCGTAATCATATTTTGAAGTTATGCTTTATTATTCGCAGTTAGTTTCTCTGTCAATTTGGATGATTGAAGCGCCTGGCGATTGAAACATTTCATTACCCGTGGCTCTCTCTCTCCCAAGAGTGCAGTGCCCCTTCGTCATGGGCGTCTTTTTATACACGATACTCAAAATGAGTATTGGGGTATATTAGATTTGTGGTAAAAGTGGATGTGTGTAACGTCCAAAAGTAATCGTTTCCGACCCCATAAAGTATATATATTCTTGATCAGCATCAATAGCCGAGTCGATTGAGCCATGTCTGTCTGTCCGTCTGTCCGTCTGTCCGTCCGTCCGTCTGTCCGTCTGTCCGTCCCCTTCAGCGCCTAGTGCTCAAAGACTATAAGAGCGAGAGCAACGATGTTTTGGATCCAGACTTCTGTGATATGTCACTGCTACAAGAATATTTCAAAACTTTGCCCCGCCCACTTCCGCCCCCACAAAGGGCGAAAATCTGTGGCATCCACAATTTCGACGATACGAGAAAACTAAAAACGCAGAATCGTAGAAGATGACTATATCTTCTAGAGTGCAAAATCTGATTCAGATCGTATAATTATTATAGCCAGCATCAAGAAAACAATTTCATTTTTTCTAGTGCCATCTATCTCTAACACACACGTAGCATAGGCGGCTTTGCTTAGAGTAAAACATTAGCGCCTAGATCTCAGAGACTACAAAAGCTAGAGCAACCAAATTTGGTGTCCACACTCCTAATATATCGGACCGAGACGAGTTTGTTTCAAAATTTCGCCACACCCCCTTCCGCCCCCGCAAAGGATGAAAATCTGGGGATATTCACAAATCTCAGAGACTATTAAGGCTAGAGTAACCAAATTTGGTATCCGCACTCCTGTTAGATCTTACTATAAAACGCATATCTCAAAATTTCGCCCCATTCTCTTTCGCCCCCACAAATGACGAAAGTCTGTTGCATCCACAATATTGAGGATACGAGAAGACTAAAAACGCAGAATCATAGATAATGATCATATATATCAGATTGCTGAATCTGGATCAGATCAGATCGTTTTTATAGCCAAAAGGAACAAATCAATTTGCACTGGCTACGCAGCACCCGACGTCACGCTCAGACTGATTTTCTGTCTCTCTCGCACGCACTCCTTGTCGTGTCGTTTAATATTAGCGGCGTCTGCCGGAGGAGAGCCATACTGACTTAGTATCGGCTATTACTGTAGAGTTGCGGTCTCCGCAGCAACTCACAACGTTCCCCCTCGTTGGGACTGGCGCTGCGACTGGGATTTAAATAATTGGATATGCGTGTGGTATAGCCGCTGAGCAGTTGAGGCTGCCAGGCTCCCAGGCTCCTCCACATTTCCAAAAGACCTTCCATCTGCATTCGAGTTGACGTTGATTTTAGTTCCTGTCCAAACTGGCGCCTGCCTCTCCCACATCTCCGTACCTCCCTCCCTCGCTCCCATGTGGAACTGTGCCCCAACTGCAGCTGGCCGGAGGATCCTTCCTCCGGGGTTCAGTTGTGCGGTTAATTTCTGGCCAACTAAATTGAGCTTTGAGCCCCCTTTGTGGTTGGTTTGCTCTCCACACAAAATGGAGAAAATAATCGAATTTATGGCATTTTAATATTGATTTGCAAGTTAAGCGGCAAGCCCTTTGGAATGCCCCCTGCCCTATTTTTGTTTTTTGGTGCTGTTCATTAGGAGAGATTCTTGGCCAGATGGGGACTCCGATTCGGATGTGGTTGCCAAATTGGAGAGTCTTCCTTCCGTATATTCTGGGAGACAGTTGGCAAAGGGGAAGTAGATGAGATATGCTTATAGATTGTAGAATACTAGTACTGATATATGTATCTCCTTAACCCATTAACCAGAGAGGGGAGAAGATGATTTATATTCCTTTAGGAATTTCCCAATTCTAGCTATCCATCTTAAAGGTTTATATATAAGCAAATGACCCAAAAGAAAACCACTTTTGTTTGATTAAGTTTTTAGCATCTCTAAGTAGTTCACATGATCTGTCATATCTCTCTCTCTCTACTCATTCTCCCATGGTATGGGTTAGTGAGAAGACAAGTGCTCTGTGCCAGGTCAGCCATAGATCAGGCCATGGTTCCATGCCTCGATGGTTTCATGGTTGAAGTTCCCGTTCCTTTCGGGGCAGCAGCAGCAGCAACTCTTCGAGCACTTAGCCGCATGTCTACTGTGGCCATTGTGTATGGTTTAGCGGTTGTTGTTGCAAGTTAGTGGTGGTTGCAGTTGTAGTTGTTCCAAGACAACACTTGCTTCCATTTAATGTCTTTTTAATGGCCAATGCCATGTTGCGTTTCTTGGGCTTTTTCGCCTCTTTTTCACCGTTCATTCAATGTAGATATTTCCGTTATGGAGATCCTAAATAAAAAATGCATTTTTGTTTAGTTGAAAAAATCATTTTTATTCTCATTTGATTGTGTGTGTGTGTGTGTGTCTTTTTTGGAGTTAATGATGTTGTTGCGTCGCCTATGTTGTCGTTGTTTGCTGTTGCTGTGGCTGTTGCTGTTGTCGTGTTTGTGTCGTGTGTCGTAATCGCACCCAACCAGGCCAGACACTTCACACCACACAACACTCCGTGATTCCGTACCTCCTGCCTGCCCATCGAAGCCAGCCATCCCCTTGGCTTTTGGCCAAGACGAACGGCTTCAGGTGCTTCGGGTTCTCTTTCATTTTGACAAACGCGCTTTCTGTGAATGCCAATGTGTATGTCCGTGTGTGTGTGTTGGCCATGTTTTCCTCATTGGAGCAATTATTATTTGTTATTGCTGCTGCCTGTGCCTCTGCCTCTACCTCTGCTGTTGCTGCTGTTGCTGTTGAACAGGTGAGCAGGTGTTAATTGTCAGAGTGGTCTCTCCACCGTTTTGCCCCACCCCACCCCTCCTCCACTATGTCTCTCTCAACTTCTCTGTATCTGTCTCTGTCTGACTTCTGGCTTACAGTTTTTTTTTGGGGCTGCCACTTGCTTCTTGAGGAGCAGCGCCTAGAATTGAGTTCACGCCTTAGAAGTACAGTAGACGCTTATAGAAGTTAACAAAACAAGAAGCTAAATTACACAGAAGCACAAGAGGCCCTCGCTAAATGAAACTTTAAAGACTGATGGATTGTATTTACAGTAAATACTAGAAAAAATGTTTAGATTTTACCATAAAAGAACTCAATTGATCCCTTTATTGGAAGAATCAGTACTACAACCTAGAGAATTGTGTTCCATATGATCCAAAGTATTCTCTGTTGTCCGAATAATCCTCCAGAAACCTTTTGTTTCCCATAGTTATTGCCAGTATCAAAAGCTTATATCTTAATATTTCTCAATCCCATCCCCTGTTTCTATGCTCATTCCCATTTCACGATTCCAATTCCCTGCCCCACTAAATTTCCAAGTGATCTTTCCATCACATACTTGCACCATCCTCATTCATGCTACTTGTACACTTGCCCCATTCCATCCCGGAGCAATAGCAACCAAGACGACCTTCTTGTTCAATTAACTTGCCTCGGCTGTGCTTCTGCTCCTGCTACTGCCCCTGCCTCTGCCCCTTCGCCGTAGCCTCTCCGTCACCGACTACGTCTCCTGGCAAACACAATAAACGATGTGTCCAAATAGAACTTAACCGCAAAACGATTACAAATGGTGAATAATGTAAAATCCATCAACTGCAAATCAGGCGAGCGGCCCGAGCGGCCGCCTGACAGTTTGTTTGTGTGTCTAAAGCGGAGGAGGAATCCGCAACCGGGCCCAGATGGGTGGGAGAAGAGGGTAGATGGGTAGAGGGACAGGTGCTGGTTAGAGCCTCAGAGAGACAACGATCGTTGTGGCATGTGGCAGGCTGGAAAACTGGCTGGAACCGAGGCAGTCACAACAATCACGGCACGGCACACACACACACAAAATGCCCATTTGATGGACCAAGGTAAATGGAAATTGCTTTTCTGCTGAGGAAATAAACAAAAGCCGGGCCACAGACACACAGAAACAATCAGCGGCAGTGGCAGAACGAGGGGAGTGGCAGTGGCGGTGGCGGTGGCAGAGAGTCAGTCAGAAAGTGGAACCCAGCAAATATTTGCGCTCCATTGAAAAGGTACCACGTCCTTCTCTAACCAAATTGTGGGCGGTTCTATCCATTCGTCTCGGAAGGGCGGCAGAGGTGGGGGAACCCCCATATTATGTTATACGATTATGGCTACCGCAACAAAATGAGCTATTTTCCACTTTGCCAATGGGGCAGCTTGAAGACTTGTCATTAAAAATCCATTAACTAGCCTTCTGGGCTTCTCCCCGACGACTGCCCCACAACTGTCGTCGCAGGAGCCTTGTGGTCCGAAAATCGAGTGACCCATGACCACTGACGAGACAGCAGGCAGTCAGCCACAAACACTGAGAGAAAATGCTATTAAAAAGAGAAATTGAAAGTCTTTCATTATCATCTTAAGAAGTCATTAAGGTTAAGGCTACCATCTGAATACATCTGAGGGGGAATTTGGACTCCATCCGTCATCCATCGATCCTTGAATCTGTCTTAAGAGCATAAATATCTATTTTAAAGTGGGAAAAATAGATCCCACTTGTAAAGATCGTCATAGAACACCAAAATCTGCTCTACAATAAGCATTTGCAGTCTAAAAGCCCCACTAAACCAGTTAATGGCTAGTTTTAATGGATTAAATGGATTAGTAGTATGTGGAAAACCTGCACCAGTGTGATACCATTTGACAGGCGACAAATGAAATTTGTTCCTAATGTAATTTATGAGAATGTCTTTGTCACGCCTGTTCCATGGCCCATGACTCACTTCTACCACTTCCTTCTGGCGCTGGCGGCCCCAAAAAGACCGCACGGAGGGACCACACACAATGTGAGAGGGGGGCGACAGATCGGAGGAGTTTTCATTGTAAGCTATTAAAGTGGAGAAAAGCGTGTGTGTGCATTTCCAAGCCATTCCAAGCCATTTCAGCCATCCTAGCCATTCATCCATCTATCCATGGATCCCTTCCATCCATCCATTCATCTGGCCACCCACACGGCTGCTGCGGGATCAGGGCCGACCCCATTCTTCAAAGGGCCCCGACAAGTCGGAGATTTGCAAAAATATTTCACAACATGAGAAATCGGATGCAGAAAGATGTCGCAGAACACTTACCCGCAAAGAGGAGCCCCCTGCTCGGATGGAGTTCCCCTGAAAAACGTCACACAGACTTAATTAAGTCATCAACCAGAAGGCAGGCTAATTGGAGATCTGGTAAATCGGTATAGAAGCCAAACGGCTCCGAAGCGCAGAAAGGGCTTTTAGACTTAGGTAATAAATAGTTCAAGGAACATATACAAAAAAAATCTCGGGAAAATTTAGATAAATATTTTTTAAAAGTCCAGTCAAAGTTAAAAAACAGCCTAATTTTTAGATGGTTTGCAAAACAAGCTTTTTTAAACAACTGCCTATGCAACTGACCATATTTTTAAAAAGTTTTCTTAAAAATTAATGCAACTAATAAAATATACCAAAAACAGAATCATACGTTACATAGTTAACGTTTTTTTTCCACCTGAAAGATGCAGTATTTGAATACAAGTTTAAAAAAATTGTGCGCACTGAAACAATTTTCAACTTTGAGTGCTCATATCTTCTAAACTAAAAGTCTGAATTTTTTGAAGGTTTGATTTTTGAAAGCTCTGAATTCTCTATTAAATATGTATATTCATTAAATCCAAAGCGCTAAAAAAATCTCTACTTTTGCCACCTCTTTTCGTCGAAATCGCCACTGTGCGTCGATGGCCCGTTTTCCCCAGTTTCATTGCGATTTATGTGCGTAATAATTGTGACAATCACAACAAATGCGAATCGGAGTCGACTCCGACTCGCTGGAGGAGAGTCGCTGACGTGCGCTCATGATCATCATCGTCATCGTCGTTATGATCGCTGCGAGAGAGATCTGACCATCTTGGAGGCATCTTTATGATCAGTTTTGTCATCATTATTGCTGCTTCAGCTATTCCGAGCTCATCTCGGGTAATTAAATTGTATTTCCCCAGGAATTTATGCCCCTTGGGGTAGACGGAAATTTATCGCAGATCGATATACTCCAACCGAATGGTAAAACCATATAAATTGAATGAAAATGTGAAAGGGGACACAATTGAAATAAAGTATTTTAATGAAATTTAATTAGGAAATCAGAGAAATAATATAAGACACATATTCGTTAAATTTTTGATCGAATAAATGAGGAATAAAGGCGTACCATCTAGGAATGTGTATTGTCTCACGGAATAATCTCTTCCACCTCAAAAGAATCTCTTCCGAATGGTTCCTGTTATCCGTGATAGATATACCTCGATCTATTAGCGACAAATTATAACACTCTCCACCGCACAAGCCGTATCCGAATCCGTCTACGTCTCCGTCTCCATCTCCATCTCCATCTCCGGTTGGGTTTCAGTCTTAATGCTGGAATTTCGTGTGGAAAATTCAATTGCCCCGTTCGACATCGAGATCGAGTTGATCGCTGAAGCTGCTACAATTGCTTCAGGGGTGGTGGGGCCTACAGACCTACACTGAGACGGAGACCCCGAGACCGACACACTGCCTCTGACTCTGCCGCAGCCTCTGACGCCACGACTGACTGACTGTGATTTTGTTTTTTCCCTCAAACAAAAACAAAACAACAAAAAATCAAAGAAACAGTGTCAATGAGATTGATGGCTTGAAGCTTTTGCCCAGTAGAGACGAGTGTCCACCACGAGCTCGCTCTCATAGATTGTTGCATTCAAAATTGGCTCAGAGCAGCTCCCAGAGTATCTGTGAGAGTATCCACTGTAGCTGTGCTTGTGTGTGTGTGTGTCTGCCACTTAAGTTTGGTGTCAGTCAGCTAGCGGGGTCTTCCACAGAGTCTCCTCCGAGACGTAGACGGGAGGCTGACGATGATGTGGGGACCACACACATTGCAAATGTTGATTGCTGACTTGACTGACACTTTTTGATAAGTTGATTAAAATGTATTTCTTGCCTCTCTTCCCCCCTCTTTCCCTCTCTCTCCCTCGCTGTGCTGGTGCTTCGGGTGCATTGACATTGAGCGGATTGGATAGAGTGAATGGATGAATGGAGCTCTTCTCTGAGACATTACAGATCTTGGTCTCAATTACGATCATTTCTTAGAACCACAGTTAGCGCGGCTAAAAGCACTGCCTTCGTTCGATTTCCATCCCAAATTACTCTATTAGAAACCAACACAGAAAGAATAAGCCTGGGCTTATCCACGATATTTCGTCGGATCGGCTTCGGATCGAGGGGCCTTCAGCAACAATTAATTGTACAACAAATAAAACAATTTCGATACCATTTACTTGTACGTTTAAGAGTCGATCGGACAGCGATTTAATTGCCCCATTCGAAAGGTTAAATTATTTTGTAGTCTATGCTTATATTTGGTATTGATTAATTGCAATTGACTCTACGCCAAAATTGGCTACTGCTCTCTGATCTCTCTGATCTGTTGTTGTTTTTTCGTTCTGATTGAAGTTTCAAGTCGGTCGATTTGTAATCGAAGTGGAAATTAAACGAAATCGAAATCGAAACCGCAAAGAATGCTGTGACATCAAATCGAATGGAATCGAATTGATTGGAATGCTTGTAATGGCTATGGGAGTGACAACTTGTCCGAAATCTGTGACCAGAAGGTTTTTCAAGCCAGTACAGTAAGGATACGCTAAGGATTACTCTACGATTGGATGAAAAGTGTGTAAGGAAAGCTAATGTTAAAGTTGGGGACTCCTTTGAACCTCGAGAGGCTCCACTGTCCTCGGGGTAGTCGGTGGCTCTTGCTGATTGTTCAATTAGTTAAACCCGCAAAATGACAAAACATAAAAAAACGAAGCGACTCGAACAGACTCGATCCCAATTCAATCAGAAGAATGTTGTCCATTAACAAGTTGTCTCCAGAGTGGATCCCTGGAAGCCGCTCTGCTCCCATTCTACCGCCACAAAACATCTGCTGGAGATGTTCGCAAACTTCCTGGAGCTTCCTGCTGCCGCTGCTGCTGACTTGGCCCTGATTCGAACATCTGTGTGTTTGTGTTGTGTGTCCCCAAGGAAAAGGCAGGGAATTTGCATTTAAACATCGTAATCATATTTTGAAGTTATGCTTTATTATTCGCAGTTAGTTTCTCTGTCAATTTGGATGATTGAAGCGCCTGGCGATTGAAACATTTCATTACCCGTGGCTCTCTCTCTCCCATGAGTGCAGTGCCCCTTCGTCATGGGCGTCTTTTTGGGACCGGCACTGCGACTTTGATTTAAATAATTGGATATGCGTGTGGTATAGCCGCTGAGCAGTTCAGGCTGCCAGGCTCCCAGGCTCCTCCACATTTCCAAAAGACCTTCCATCTGCATTCGAGTTGACGTTGATTTTAGTTCCTGTCCAAACTGGCGCCTGCCTCTCCTTCATCTCCGTACCTCCCTCCCTCGCTCCCATGTGGAACTGTGCCCCAACTGCAGCTGGCCGGAGGATCCTTCCTCCGGGGTTCAGTTGTGCGTTTAATTTCTGGCCAACTAAATTGAGCCTTGAGCCCCCTTTGTGGTTGGTTTGCTCTCCACACAAAAGGGAGAAAATAACCGAATTTATGGCATTTTAATATTGATTTGCAAGTTAAGCGGCAAGCCCTTTGGAATGCCCCCCTGCCCTATTTGTGGTTTTTGGTGCTGTTCATTAGGAGAGATTCTTGGCCAGATGGGGACTCCGATTCGGATGTGGTTGCCAAATTGGAGAGTCTTAGGTTAGGTTAGGTTAAGGCGGTAGCCGGGAGGGGGGGGGATAAGAGCCTCCCGCCCCCAAGCTCACTTGGACCTATAAAAGGTCCGTTGTGTTGCCGCATGGGCATGTGCCCCTTCGCGTTGCCCGAACCGTGAGAGCATACTACTGAAGGTTAAGGGCAGTCCCATCCGGTGGCTTGGATGTATTTGGACAAGGTCCCTGGTTTGATTACGGACAGGTCCGAAATGTCGGTGAGGAAAGCGGCCCCGAGAATACGAAGACGTTGATTTCCCAGGGCTGGGCAGTGGCAGAAGAAGTGGGGGACCGATTCCTCCTCCTCCTCGTCGCGACAACTCCTGCAGAAGTCGTTATGAGGGATTGGCAGTCTAGAGGCGTGAGTGCCGATCTGCCAGTAATGGCTCTAGTAACTGCAGAGCACTGTGCTCTGCTGAGTTTATACAGCTCTGCTGAGCGCTTCTTCGATTGATATGGCCATATCAATCTTGAGACTTTACAGGAAACGGTTTGCTGCCATCTCCTATTGGCATTTTGCTCGAACAATTCGTGCGTTAGGAGCCTGCACGTAGCCAAGGGCATCGCTACTTGCTCCCTCTCCGATAGGAGAGGAATCGTAGTACCCTGCCTGGCTAGCTCGTCGGCGGCGTCATTCCCCTCGATGTCCCTGTGGCCGGGGACCCATATAAGGAAGAGATCTAACTGCTCTGCGATCTCGTGCAGAGACGTGCGGCAGTCATTTACAGTCGCTGAGTTCGACGATTTTGAGCCTAGAGCTTTGGTAGCTGCTTGTCTGTCAGAGAAGACGCACACTAAGTGCGTATCTAGAAGTAGTTTGGAGACGATCGAAATGGCCTCCTTGATGGCTTCAACCTCCGCTTGGAACACACTACAGTGATCCGGGAGCCTGAAGCAATGACTGATGTTCAGCTCGCTACAGTAGACTCCGCCTCCCACGCGGCCGTCTAGCTTTGAGCCATCAGTGTAGAAGTGGACCGCATTTGCAGGGCCTGGTTCGCCCATCTCCCAGTCCTCCCTAGATGGGATTGATACCTGGAAGGGCGTCGAGAGGTGATCACTAGGGATACAGTAATCTGTCCTCTCTGGTAATTGCGGGAGTCTCATCAGGATTCCCGAGTGCCCAACCGCGGATGCTTTCCACAGTCTGGCTTCTCTCATTCTGAGGGCGGAAAGTGTTGCCACCTTCTTTCCCATGAGATCCACAGAGAGGAGGTCCAGCACAGTATCCAGGGCTTCCCCTGGAGTAGTGCGTAACCCGCCAGTTATGCATAGCTCTGCCATGCGTTGAACTCTGCTGAGTTTATTGAGGCATGTCCTTCTGTCCAAGGCTGGCCACCATACCACCACTCCATAGAGCATGATTGGTCGTATGATGGCGGTGTAGAGCCACCGAACTATATAGGGGGTCATTCCCCATTTTAGTCCGATGGCTTTCCTGCAAGTATAGAGGGCCACTGTGGCCTTCTTTACTCTATCCTCTATGCTCAATTTCCAATCGAAATTTCTATCGAGGATTAGGCCAAGATACTTGGCGTTGTTTCTGAAGGCTAGCGTTTCCCCACATAGTCTTGGGGGAATCAGTACCGGAACTTTGTACTTCCTAGTGAAAAGCACCAGTTCCGTCTTAGACGGGTTGACGCCTAACCCGCATTTGTCTGCCCATTTCGACATTTTCGTGAGAGTACTTGTCATGCACTCACACAACGTCTGCGGAAATTTTCCGGAGAATGCTATGGCAACATCGTCCGCGTACGCCACCACACGGCAGCCACCCCCCTCTATCTCCCGCAGCAGTGTGTTCACTGCCACGTTCCATAGGAGGGGCGAGAGGACTCCGCCCTGCGGTGTGCCTCTGCTGACAAATCTGGTACACGTTGACGTCCCCAGTGATGCCTCAACCGTCCTGCATTGTAGCATCTGATCGAGCAGGCTCACCGTCCTGGAGTCAACGCCCAGATCCGTCAGTGCGCCCGTGATGGCGGTCGGAACGATATTGTTAAAGGCTCCTTCTATGTCGAGGAAGGCTACTAGGGTGTACTCCTTAAAATTAAGGGACGCTTCGATGATCGATGTGATCGAGTGTAGGGCCATTTCGGTGGATCTTCCCTTCCGATAGGCATGCTGGGAGTCTGAGATCAGACTGGACGGAATGCACGCCGTTAGATGCAGCCCCAGGAGAAGCTCCATCGCCTTTAGAAGAAAAGACGATAGACTTATGGGTCTGAAATCTTTTGGGGCAGTGTGCGTGGGCTTGCCTGCCTTGGGTATGAATACGACTTTGGTCTGAAGCCAGGTGTCAGGAATGCACCCGTGGGAGAAGATTCCCTCGTGAATTATTTTGAGCCAGTTAATGGCTTTATGTCCCGCGTGAATCAGTTGGGCAGGGAAAATGCCGTCTGGCCCCGCGGACTTGTAGGGTTTAAGGCTTCTGATCGCCCAGGAAATGTTCTCCTGGCTTAGCAGTCTCAGGATGGCATTTGAGGCGACAGAAGGAGGCGCGAGGTAGTTGGGTCTGTTTTCATCGCAGCCAGGGAAGTGGGTATTTAGGAGAAGATTTAGCGACTCCTCGCTGGACGTAGTCCACGACTGGTCGGTGTTCTTCAAGTAGCCCAGGGTGGGTGTTGTCTTCGAGAGAACTCTGCGCAAGCGTGAGGCTTCTGAGTTACTCTCGATTTCGCTGCAGAACTTACGCCAGGAGGCGCGTTTGGCTTTTCTAAGTTCTTTGTTGTAGGTTGACAGACTGGCCTTGTATTCGGCCCAGTTTTGCTCAACGTTTTCAGCCTTAGCTTTATTGAAGAGTCTCCGGGAGGCTTTCCGGAGTTCACCCAGTTTCGGATTCCACCATTCAGGTTTCTTCCGGCCTCTGTTCTTGCCAGAGGGGCATGCTTTGTCGAGCGCCTTATTGCAGGCGTCGGTAAAGATCTTAAGAAGACGAGTCGTGGCCTCCGTGGAGAACTCCTCCTCAGATGGGGGCTCAGGGAGAACTCGACAGAGGTAATCAGAGTACCGAGTCCAGTTTGTCCGCCTGATGTTCCGGAATCGGACTGGCTTCGGTACTGAGAAGGAGAAGACAGTTTCCACGTACCTGTGGTCCGAGAAGGAGTGCTCTTCCAGGACCCTCCAGGATACAATGTTACGCTGTATCTCATGAGAGGCAAGCGTGAGGTCCAGGACCTCCTTGCGGTTTTTAATGATAAAGGTGGGATCACTACCCCGGTTTAATAAGACCATCTGAGTGGTCAGTAAGTAACTGAAAAGGTACTCACCCCTTTCGTTTGTGTCAGTGCTTCTCCACTGACAGTGATGTGCATTGGCATCGCACCCCACAATTAGGCCGATGTCCTTGGCCGAGCAGTCTGCGATTAGAGCCCGGATAGGCGCGTGTGGAGGGGGGTCTGGTTGTTCATGCCCCATGTATGCGGAGCAGATCCTCAGTGAGCACTCCTGGCCTTCGAGGCTCACTGCGGTGTGGTCTTCATTGCTGAAATTTGGGAGCAAAAATAAGTGCAACTCTCTTTTTGCAAGAATGCAGGTACGAATTTTACCTGCGGTTTCAGCTACATATAGCTTGTAGTCAGAAGTCCTCAGACCGGAGACCCTGTTTCCGAGGATCCAGGGCTCCTGAATGAGGACTATGTCGGCTCCACCCTTGGCCAGGTGGAGCAGTAGAGCAGCGCATGCTGCCTTACAATGGTGGAGGTTTATCTGCAGGAGCGTCAACGACATTCCTGAGGCTCGCCTCCACCATTGTTGCTTCTAGATCGCTGTCAGGGGACTCCGGCTCCTCCCCGACAACGATGTGGCTGAGACCTCTGGCTAGGTCGCTCTCTTCGAACGCGTAGTCGTCCAAGATGTCGTCCGACATCATGGACGCCGCATCCGACGCCGGGTTGTCTTCCTCGCACGAGGCCACCTCTTTCGGGATTTCCGGCAGCTCCGGGTCTGGCTCGACCTCCGCTTGCCTGCCCTTGCGATCGGACTTGTAAGTGGATATGGTGGCCTTCTTGTAGCCATAATCCACTACACCGTCCGACTTTGCGAGGAGATCAATGGATTCCTCATTTAGGACGAGGATAATCTGGCGCCTCTGCCCTTGGATATCCTCCACCTTTGCCACCTTCCAATCGGCTGTAGGAAGGTGGGGGTTGCAGACCTGCAGTAACCTGAGGATCTTCTCAGGCTCTGCAGGCTTAGCCGAGACCCACGCTCTGGCTCTCGGGCGACTAGGGACATCTTCCCACTTCACGGCCTCCAGTTTCGCCCCTGGATAGACCTCTTTTAGGGCCGCCACCGCCTTCATGTAGAGGGCCGCAGAGCGAGCGTCTTGGCAGGCGATGGCTTTCACCTTGCCTTGATGCCACCCTGCGTCCTCACACTTTGGCGGTGGTCCGCCGTTCTCCTCCAGTTCCAGTAGGAACTGGTCCTGGAGCTCGTTCTCCACCAGGTGCCACTTATCGCGAGGGACATGGCCGTCCTCGGCGCCCCTGTCCAGGACACCGATCAGGGTCTTGCCCCTCGCCACCTCAGCGAACGACCGGTTCGTGAGGTGGGTCTTCACCCGCTTGGCTTGCTGGGCATGGCCTGGCTGATTTGCGGGGTCCTCCGCTGAGCGTTGCCGCTTGTTGGGGGCCTTGGCTGCGCCCTTTCCGGCTTTGGCTGGCTGGAACAGTGGAAGGATTGAGCAGGCCCACAGCCTCTGCTCCTCCGGGGCTCCCATGGGTTCTTCGGTCCCGGTGCGCTTACCAGCCGGGATTACGCTCTGCTTGGCAGCCACCCCGGTATACGCTTCGCCCTTGGAGCCACCCGACTTGGAAGGACCCGATTGGCTTTTCGGGCCCCCCCTCGCTGCGGCTGCTGCCTGAAGACGGTGGACCGACTCAGTCTCCTCCCCGTCTTCTTTGGACCCGGTTTCCCAGGCGCTGGTGCAGAGGGATTGGCTTGTCCCTTCGGTACTTTAAGAGGAGTACCGAGCTCCTTTGCGGCTTTGTTGGTTTTTATATATTTATTATTTGGCATAGTAGTTCCCACGAGTAGGCGGGAAGGGGATGGTCACCCGAGGCATAGCCCGCTTGCCCCGGGAAGCCTGATTTAAACTGGAGGTCCGCATATTAGCGACCGGGCACCCCCCGGCCATGCATCCCTCGGCATATAACAGTGTCACCTTGGATTGGGGTAATTTCACTGAGAGTTTTCTTCTCTCCGCCCGACTACCATTCGCCAGCATCCTAGCAGAGACATGACCGTGCTAGGACCTGTTTCCAGCCGCCCTCACGGGGAGAGTATAGTCGCACTTCCACCGGTGTGCACAGTTACGGCGGGTGACGGTTTGCTCGCAGCCCTCTGTGTCCTAGGGGGGGTGTGAGACGCAGACCGCACCGGGTATTACTAACCGGAGCGGCTGCGCCTCAGTTCCGAGTTCACAGTTGTGCGAGCCGACCCGTCATCCGTTTGTCCCCCTGTAGCACCCGATGGCTGACGGAGAGTCTTCCTTCCGTATATTCTGGGAGACAGTTGGCAAAGGGGAAGTAGATGAGATATGCTTATAGATTGTAAAATACTAGTACTGATATATGTATCTCCTTAACCCATTAACCAGAGAGGGGAGAAGATGATTGATATTCCTTTAGGAATTTCCCATATCTAGTTATCTATCTTAAAGGTTTATATATAAGCAAATGACCCAAAAGAAAACCACTTTTGTTTGATTAAGTTTTTAGCATCTCTAAGTAGTTCACATGATCTGTCATATCTCTCTCTCTCTACTCATTCTCCCATGGTATGGGTTAGTGAGACGACAAGTGCTCTGTGCCAGGTCAGCCATAGATCAGGCCATGGTTCCATGCCTCGATGGTTTCATGGTTGAAGTTCCCGTTCCTTTCGGGGGCAGCAGCAGCAGCAACTCTTCGAGCACTTAGCCGCATGTCTACTGTGGCCATTGTGTATGGTTTAGCGGTTGTTGTTGCAAGTTAGTGGTGGTTGCAGTTGTAGTTGTTCCAAGACAACACTTGCTTCCATTTAATGTCTTTTTAATGGCCAATGCCATGTTGCGTTGCTTGGGCTTTTTCGCCTCTTTTTCACCGTTCATTCAATGTAGATATTTCCATTATGGAGATCCTAAATAAAACGAGGGGGAACGTTGTGAGTTGCTGCGGACACCGCAACTCTACAGTTATACCCGATACTTAGTCAGTATGCTCTCCTCCGGCAGACGCCGCTAATATTAAACGACACGACAAAGAGTGCGTGCGAGAGAGACAGAAAATCAGTCTGAGCGTGACGTCGGGCGCTGCGTAGCCAGTGCAAATAAATTTGTTCCGTTTGGCTATAAAAATTATCTGATTTGGTTCAGCAATCTGATAGATATGGTCCTTATCTATGATTCTGCGTTTTTAGTTTTCTCGAATGTGCAATATTGTGGATCCAACAGATTTTCGTCCTTTGTGGGGGCGGAAGGGGGTGGGGCGAAATTCTGAGATATACGTTTTATAGTGAGATCTAACAGAAGTGCGGATACCAAATTTGGTTACTCTAGCCTTAATAGTCTACTCATTTTGAGTATCGGGTATAATAAAAAATGCATTTTTTGTTTAGTTGAAAATATCAGTTTTGCTCTCAGTTGATTGTGTGTGTGTGTGTGTGTCTTTTTTGGAGTTAATGATGTTGTTGCGTCGCCTATGTTGTCGTTGTTTGCTGTTGCTGTGGCTGTTGCTGTTGTCGTGCTTGTGTCGTGTGTCGTGATCTCACCCAACCAGGCCAGACACTCCACACCACACAACACTCCGTACCTCCTGCCTGCCCATCGAAGCCAGCCATCCCCTTGGCTTTTGGCCAAGACGAACGGCTTCATGTGCTTCGGGTTCTCTTTCATTTTGACAAACGCGTTTTCTGTGAATGCCAATGTGTGTGTCCGTGTGTGTGTGTTGGCCATGTTTTCCTCATTGGAGCAATTATTATATATTATTGCTGCTGCCTGTGACTCTGCCTCTACCTCTGCTGTTGCTGCTGTTGCTGTTGAACAGGTGAGCAGGTGTTAATTGTCAGAGTGGTCTCTCCACCGTTTTGCCCCACCCCACCCCTCCTCCACTATGTCTCTCTCAACTTCTCTGTATCTGTCTCTGTCTGACTTCTGGCTTACAGTTTTTTTTTGGGGCTGCCACTTGCTTCTTGAGGAGCAGCGCCTAGAATTGAGCTCATGCCTTAGAAGTACAGTAGACGCTTATAGAAGTGAACAAAAAAAGAAGCTAAATTACACAGAAGCACAAGAGGCCCTCGCTAAATGAAACTTTAAAGACTGATGGATTGTATTTACAGTAAATACTAGAAAAAATGTTTAGATTTTACCATAAAAGAACTCAATTGATCCCTTTATTGGAACAATCAGTACTACAACCTAGAGATTTGTGTTCCATATGATCCAAAGTATTCTCTGTTGTCCGAATAATCCTCCAGAAACCTTTTGTTTCCCATAGTTATTGCCAGTATCAAAAGCTTATATCTTAATATTTCTCAATCCCATCCCCTGTTTCTATGCTCATTCCCATTTCACGATTCCAATTCCCTGCCCCACTAAATTTCCAAGTGATCTTTCCATCACATACTTGCACCATCCTCATTCATGCTACTTTTACACTTGCCCCATTCCATCCCGTAGCAATAGCAACCAAGACGACCTTCTTGTTCAATTAACTTGCCTCGGCTGTGCTTCTGCTCCTGCTACTGCCCCTGCCTCTGCCCCTTCGCCGTAGCCCCTCCGTCACCGACTGCGTCTCCTGGCAAACACAATAAACGATGTGTCCAAATAGAACTTAACCGCAAAACGATTACAAATGGTGAATAATGTAAAATCCATCAACTGCAAATCAGGCGAGCGGCCCGAGCGGCCGCCTGACAGTTTGTTTGTGTGTCTAAAGCGGAGGAGGAATCCGCAACCGGGCCCAGATGGGTGGGAGAAGAGGGTAGATGGGTAGAGGGAAAGGTGCTGGTTAGAGCCTCAGAGAGACAACGATCGTTGTGGCAGGCTGGAAAACTGGCTGGAGCCGAGGCAGTCACAACAATCACGGCACGGCACACACACACACAAAATGGACCAAGGTAAATGGAAATTGCTTTTCTGCTGAGGAAATAAACAAAAGCCGGGCCACAGACACACAGAAACAATCAGTGGCAGTGGCAGAACGAGGGGAGTGGCAGTGGCAGAACGAGGGGAGTGGCAGTGGCGGTGGCGGTGGCAGAGAGTCAGTCAGAAAGTGGAACCCAGCAAATATTTGCGCTCCATTGAGAAGGTACCACCTCCTTCTCTAACCAAATTGTGGGCGGTTCTATCCATTCGTCTCGGAAGGGCGGCAGAGGTGAGGGAACCCCCATATTATGTTATACGATTATGGCTACCGCAACAAAATGAGCTATTTTCCACTTTGCCAATGGGGCAGCTTGAAGACTTGTCATTAAAAATCCATTAACTAGCCTTCTGGGCTTCTCCCCGACGACTGCCCCACAACTGTCGTCGCAGGAGCCTTGTAGTCCGAAAATCGAGTGACCCATGACCACTGACGAGACAGCAGGCAGTCAGCCAGAAACACTGAGAGAAAATGCTATTAAAAAGAGAAATTGAAAGTCTTTCATTATCATCTTAAGAAGTCATTAAGGTTAAGGCTACCATCTGAATACATCTGAGGGGGGAATTTGGAGTCCATCCGTCATCCATCGATCCTTGAATCTGTCTTAAGAGCATAAATATCTATTTTAAAGTGGGAAAAATAGATCCTACGTGTAAAGATCGTCATAGAACACCAAAATCTGCTCTACAATAAGCATTTGCAGTCTAAAAGCCCCACTAAACTAGTTAATGGCTAGTTTTAATGGATTTAATGGATTAGTAGTATGTGGAAAACCTGCACCAGTGTGATACCATTTGACAGGCGACAAATGAAATTTGTTCCTAATGTAATTTATGAGTATGTCTTTGTCACGCCTGTTCCATGGCCCATGACTCACTTCTGCCACTTCCATCTGGCGCTGGCGGCCCCAAAAAGCCCGCACGGAGGGACCACACACAATGTGAGAGGGGGGCGACAGATCGGAGGAGTTTTCATTGTAAGCTATTAAAGTGGAGAAAAGCGTGTGTGTGCATTTCCAAGCCATTCCAAGCCATTTCAGCCATCCTAGCCATTCATCCATCTATCCATGGATCCCTTCCATCCATCCATCCATTCATCTGGCCACCCACACGGCGGCTGGGAGATCAGGGCCGACCCCATTCTTCAAAGGGCCCCGACAAGTCGGAGATTTGCAAAAATATTTCACAACATGAGAAATGTGATGCAGAAAGATGTCGAAGAACACTTACCCGCAAAGAGGAGCCCCCTGCTCGGATGGAGTTCCCCTGAAAAACGTTACACAGACTTAATTAAGTCATCAACCAGAAGGCAGGATAATTGGAGATCTGCGCCGCGATCACAGCAGCCCACAGAGAGAGGGACAGAGAGACCAGAAAGAGAACCCAGCGGATCAGTGATCAAACGACGACGCACCCGCAACTGGAAGGCGGCGTGGCGGCGTACACAAGAACTCCATAATGAACATCATCATGAGGAGCAGCAGCGCCAGCAGCAGCAGCAGCAGCAGCAAGATCATGATGAACGGGGGGACTCTCGATGATTCAGTGCGTCAGCAGAGACCACACACGTGTCTGTGTATAGGTAAGAGCGCTTGTCCAGCTAGGAGTTCCCTTTGGCTCCCTAGAGGACAGAGAGAGAAAGGGAGTGGATGACTCACAAGCTGCGCTGCAGCTTTTTTGTGTTTTTGGCAAATCCAACAACAAGTGTGAGCAGCGCAGAAGCAGAGCAGAGCGCAGCAGAGGGACCACCACGAAAGCTAAGGTTAAGGTCTCTCTCTCTCACAGGCTGCTTGAGGGGTGGGTGGTCCAAGCTCTGGCTCTGCTGCTGCTGGCGGCTATAAATGAAGACTCCCGACAACACTGTGCGACACAAGCAGACACGAACAAGCCCGAAAGCTGAGACATTTTTTGCATCAAACTCAGATCTTGTCAATTAGTATGTAAAGCTTGCTTACACTAACCAGCAAAGTACGCGAAGCATGTTTCATCAAATAATATAAATCTCACTCACACTAAGCTGCAAAAATCGCAATAGGAATGCGGCTATAATAGAGTTTTACCTCTGAACATATACAAAGTGAGGCCCACAATCCAGTGGTCTAGTTTAATTCACCTGATCCCGCTAGTGGCTGCTTGTTCGTTTTTTGTTGTGCTCTTCTCTTATCTGTGATGCTTACATTGATTCGGGATTAGCAGTTGCTCTCCCTCTTCCTCTGCTCCTCGCTCTTTTTATGTGTGCTGTTTTTGCTGGATTTTCATATTGTGTTTTGCATTGACATTTTTATTAAGAGAGTAGTTAGCGAGCGCCAGGCGTACCCGTAAACGCAGTTAACCCAAAACCTAACCAAGCCTGACCACACACACACTCGCACACTCTCACACACGCAACCGGCAGAGCGACATCGGCCATAAAATATTTACCCTCGATTGCAATTACAAAACACCGATAGGCATCTCGTTCTCGCAAAAGAATTTGCATTTGGGGAATTAAATAACGCGGGGTCGACTCACTAGCTCTCGCGCTCTTGCCCGCATATAACCGCATATAATTAAGCGTGCCTTTAAAATTGCGAGCATGCAAAGGGCAGCCAGGCGACGACGACTGCAGCGGCGGCATCAGCAGAACCGCGACAGCCAGCGCCGGCAGATACAGCTGCACTTGGGTGGTCCCCCCTCTTGTTGCTTGTCAAAATGTGTGGTCTTTATTAATAACAGCCAGCGATGTAGCAATGCAGCAATGCAGCAAGGGATGGTGGGGACGAATGGGGGCGAACAGAGTAGAGTTTTGCTGTCGCCAATACAAAACGGATATTGTGCTCTCTCCGGGAGCAGGCTTCGAACATGTTGCATGTTGCACTGCGATCAGTGAGTGGGTAACCAACATTCTGTCTCTTCTGCTGCTGCTGCTGTGCTGCTCCTTTCGGGGCTGCGCGGCATTTACGTCTTTGATTTTTTTCCGCTCAAACAGGCAGAGGCTGCAAATTAAATGATTTCTTCTCTCTCGCACTCGCACTCTCTCTCGTTCCGTTCCTGTTGCGTTGTCGCTCGTCCCTCTCTTGTTGTGGCTCTTCTCTTTGTTTATTTTGCTGATGATGATCATTTCGCATTAAGTTTAATTCAAGTTGAAATTAGTTCGCTAATGAACTCATCAGCTACAGTTTTTGGCTTTGCTTTATGGCCAAAGAAGATACCCTATCCGCTTTGTAGATTCATGTAAGATCTGGCTGGCGCGCTCTCCCGTTCTGCCTCTTCCACAGCTGCCAAAACTGTTAATGATTTAATTAACAAAGAGCAACAAGAAAAACAGCCACAAAACAGACAGCTAACATGCAGATAAATAAAAGGAACAACAACAGAAAGAACAAGAGAATGAACAGAGAAAGAAGCGGAAGACGAAGAAACTGCAGCAGAAGAAGAGCATCTCTCAAGCAGATTTAAAATAACTCAAGCGTATGTAGATCCGTCGCTGATTCTGTCGTTGCACCTGCATCTGAGAGTGAAACGTCAGCTGGGCCAGAGGCCAAAGGAAGAAGTCGCCAAAGAGAGTGGCTGGGCAGAGCAGTAGCCGAAGTAGAAGAAGATGACGAATGCCACCTGTCTCATTCTCATATAAATTTCTAGCACGCGTGCAAGTAATTAAGAGTCCCGAAGATGAGACATCTTTTTGTCGCGCACCACACACGCACACACACGTAGATCTCTGATAACGCTATCGAACATGTTCATCTCTTGCAATGGTCCTACTGCAGGGGAGAGGAGGGGAACCAAAGAATTATGACAACGCAGACGAAGAAAGAGACCAGAGACCGGAGACCGGAGACCAGAGACCCGAGGAAGAGCAGAAGACGGTGCAGCTGAAGAGAAAGTGGCATAGGGTCAAGTTTTTGTTAGTCGGTGACTTAATGACATGCTAATGACTTCGAATGAGTCAACTTTAATGTAATTGAACAATTAACAAAGATAAGGATCTGCCAGGGGATTGGTCGGGCTAAAAAAAAAAAGAGAGTGAGAGCAGGAGGAGAGAAAGGGAAATTAGGAGCAATAAAATTATTTTGGTATTTTTATAATAGGTAGGGTATATAATGGGAATAGGTATTCCAATA
Organism: Drosophila miranda; assembly: GCF_003369915.1. Lineage (NCBI taxonomy): Eukaryota > Metazoa > Arthropoda > Insecta > Diptera > Drosophilidae > Drosophila > Drosophila miranda. Next base: position 21,048,971 of record NW_022881603.1, on the reverse strand, counting down.
CATAGTAAGAGTATCACTGGTTCACCAACCCCCGGATCACTCGCTTCGCTGGCTCGTTACTAGAGACTCCTTTCAAAGGTTACCCGATCTCTTCTCTTTTTGGGAATGTTCTTTTAGGGAAAAGCATACATCTCCGATATAATCCTATGTAATACCAATACAATACTGAGATTATGCTTTTATTGCAAATTATTCAAGATTCAATCTCCTTCACATCCATCATTAATATTTAAAAGTATAATTATATGTAATCCAGGAACTTGTCTTCAAAATTCTAACCATTAAACAGAGACGTACAATACCAGGGCAAACAATCGAAATTGCTGGACCATAGCGTTGCTTCGCTCGTGGCGACTGTTATTCAATATTTTAACCACCCCCACAACAGGAGGCGAGACTTACAGCCCCCATTGTCCTCCGTGTGGAACTGCCAACTCGTGATGAATTCTTGGCCTGAAATTAATTTAGTCGAATGCAAATTGAATGCCATCGAGCAGGCCGGGCAGCGCCAGAGCATATCAATTAAGAGTCGGAGAGCCGCAATTTACATTTCAATTACAGAACATTTGTCGAAATGTCGAGCAGCAGCAGCAGGTTGACTAAGTATCTGTATCTGTATCTCTGTGTAGCGTTTGCGAGTATATAGATCACATTCATTATTCAAACTTGGTAAATTCTATGCCATTCGGATCAGAGGCAGAGCCATCGGGCAGGGGAAGGGGCAGGGTCACAGGCAGACAACGGCGTTGACAACAACAACAGATGTCAATTGTTGTGGGGCTTGTTAACACGATGCACACACACACACACGTGCGGGGTATCCCTATCTGTGAGTGCACGTATGGCCACAGAATATTAATTACAAAACTAAAACTGCAACTGCAACTGCAACAAAAGCCATCCATCGTCAGTCGCTCGACTGGGTTTTCTCACACTGATTGATACTCTGGTTGCCAGTTGTGCAACATTTGTTTCTTTTATTGAAATTGAAACAATTTATTCACGCAATTAAGTTGAAAGCGGAGGCTGCTGCTGGCTGCTGGGTGCTGGGTTGCCTGCTGCCTTCGACTGAATCTGTGGCATGCAAGTAAATTTGTTTTCTTCAGCTTCATGTGCTGCATAAGCAATGTGCCACCCATGAACAAAGAAATTAGCGCCATCGAATACCCGCCTGAATGTGGATCTTGTGTGATGGCAGATTGAGCGTGTGTCCGGAATATTGTTTTAGAAAGTTTCATCAAACATCTGTGGGTCGGTCCTTTGCAAACCAAAAGATTTCTCCTCCTGAAAACTGTACAATAACCCTGGAATCCATTATATATAGTGATGCGATTCCCTCAAGAATGTGATTTTTTTCAAACTTAATTAAATTTCTTCGCGAGTCCATCCATTTCAGTTAATAATTGTCTGTGGCCGGGGTTTGTGGGAGCTTTCAGGCAGCTTCATTCAATAAACGGCAATCCAATAAAATCCATCCCCTATCGAGAGCCAGGCGGCGGCAGCATCCCCCTTTCCTGGTCGAGTGTGCGTGCGGCTTATCTTGTCGACACACTCGCAGCAGGGGAGTGGGGCAGCACGGTTGGCTACAGGGGGTGGTAGTCAAAGTGGCGGCTTACGATTAGCGTGCAATATAAACAAGGACCGCAATCTTTTTCCAAGTGTTGTTTTGGGCTAATTATACCGGATACTCAAAATGAGTATTGGGGTATAATAGATTTGTGGTAAAAGTGGATGTGTGTAACGTCCAGAAGGAATCGTTTCCGACCCCATAAAGTATATATATTCTTGATCAGCATCAATAGCCGAGTCGATTGAGCCCTGTCTGTCTGTCCGTCCGTCCGTCTGTCCGTCTGTCCGTCCGTCCGTCTGTCCGTCCCCTTCAGCGCCTAGTGCTCAAAGACTATAAGAGCTAGAGCAACGATGTTTTGGATCCAGACTTCTGTGATATGTCACTGCTACAAGAATATTTCAAAACTTCGCCCCGCCCACTTCCGCCCCCACAAAGAGCGAAAATCTGTGTCATCCACAATTTCGACGATACGAGAAAACTAAAAACGGAGAATCGTAGAAGATAACTATATGTTCTAGAGTGTAAAACCTGAACCAGATCGTATAATTATCATAGCCAGAATCAATAAAACAATTTCATTCCTTCTCCCTCTGTCTCTCTCTAACACACAGGTTTCATGGTCGGTTTTGCCAATTGCAAAATATGAGTTCAAGGATCTCAGAACCTATAAGATCCAGAGCAACCAAATTTGGTAAACACACTCCTGTGTCAAAATTTCGCCACACCGCCTTCCGCCCCCGCAAAGAACGAAAATCTGGGGCATCCACAAATCTCAGAGACTATTAAGGCTAGAGTAACCAAATTTGGTATCCGCACTTCTGTTAGATCTCACTACAAAACGTATATCTCAGAATTTCGCCCCACCCCCTTCCGCCCCCACAAAGAACGAAAATCTGTTGCATCCACAATATTGCACATTCGAGAAAACTAAAAACGGAGAATCATAGATAATGACCATATCTATCAGATTGCTGAATCTGGATCAGATCGGATCATTTTTGTAGCCAAAAGGAACAAATCAATTTGAAGTGGCTACGCAGCCCCCGACGTCACGCTCAGACTGATTTTCTGTCTCTCTCGCACGCACTCTTTGTCGTGTCGTTCAATATTAGCGGCGTCTGCCGGAGAGAGCCATACTGACTTAGTATAAGTATAGTATAACTGTAGAGTTGCGGTGTCCGCAGCAACTCACAACGTTCCACATCGTTTTTGTTTTGGTTCGTCATCGTCCATGGGGGTGCACAGGATGGCAGCTCTGCCATTTTGAGGGGCGTTGCCAGGGGAGAATGAAACCGCAGATAGCCGCGCGGTGAGTTGGGTGTGGTGGGGGAGGGGGGCGAGGACAAAACTTGTTGCCCGCTCATGGATCGTCATGGCTAAAATCGTCAACTCGAGGCTAATAACTCATTTAAAGAGTGCCGGACGCAGCTGCGGCAGCTGTTGCAACTCCAATTGCCTGCTGTTGCTGTTGCACTGGCCCCAAGAGCAAAATAACTTAATTTCATAAATGGCCAAAGTGAAAAACGGCTTTTAGTCACTGAAAATGTTTAGCCGCTGCCATGTTTGCCTCCGTCTGGCTCCGTCGACTGATGGACGTTGGCCGTTGCAAGGAACCAGCTACGAGTATGCGGCAGCACTAGTACACGTACATATGTGTGTCTCTCTGTGTGGTGTGTGGGTGCCATAAACTTGGCCAATTCGTGTGCTTAATTATGCCAGAAATGCCAGCTCTTATACAAGGTAGTCATAGAGCTATATTCTATACTATACTATATGCTATACTATTTTTACAATCGGAATAATGAATACCAGATCATATCTCCCTCTCCATCTCCTCTTCTTGGATTCTGACTGCTTGGATACCCCTTAGATCATTGTACCTTCGAAATGAGGGTATCCCCTAGTCGGCGTACTGGGTTTATATTATCTGGCTTACCCTCTTTTTATGTGGCTCTCTTCATATGCTAAAATTGCCTTCTAGTCTCGCCTTGTTTGTCTGCTGCCGGTGTGCCGTGTGTTGCATGCAACATTTGCATTGATTGTCGGTTGTATTGCCGCCAGTAAGGCCGCCAATTTGGCTGATGGAAAATTTTTACGGTGACATTTTCATTTCATGGCTAATTGAGGCTGAAAGAAATTCAGACCTGGCCCGAAAAAAGTGAGTTTTTAAATGCTGTTCAACGAGGCGTATGCGTAGTTCCGGAATCGTTGCCAATCTGCGTTAAATGTTTACCTGGAAAGGCCGGTCTAATGATTCATGAACTCTTTACGTTTAATTTTCAATCTTTTCCTAACAATTGATGAAGGAAATGTTTCAGCAATCTTCCACTTCCATTCCACACTCATGCACTCGAAATCGAATTCAATTGAAAATTTCTGGCAAAAGCAAACTACAAACGAGGGCGAACGTTGTGAGTTGCTGCGGACGCCGCAACTCTACATTTATACCCGATACTTAGACAGTATGGCTCTCCTCCGGCAGACGCCGCTAATATTAAACGACACGACAAAGAGTGCGTGCGAGAGAGACAGAAAATCAGTATGAGCGTGACGTCGGGCGCTGCGTAGCCACTGCAAATTGATTTGTTCCTTTTGGCTATAAAAATTATCTGATCTGATCCAGATTCAGCAATCTGATAGATATAGTCGTTATCTATGATTCTGCGTGTTTAGTTTTCTTGAATCTGCAATATTGTGGATGCAACAGATTTTCGTCCTTTGTGTATGCGGAAAGAAGTGGGGCGAAATTTTGAGATTTACGTTTTATAGTGAGATCTAACATGAGTGCGGATACTAAATTTGGTTACTCTAGCGTTAATAGTCTCTGAGATTTGTGGATGCCCCAGATTTTCGTCCTTTGCGGGGCCGGAAGGGGGTGTGGCGAAATTTTGACATAAAACGGTCAAGGTCCGATATCACAGGAGTGTGGATACCAAAATTGGTTGCCCTGGCTCTTATATGTTCTGAGATCCTTGAACTCATATTTTGCAATTGGCAAAACCGACCATGAAACCTGTGTGTTAGAGAGAGAATGAGCGAGAAAGAATGAAATTGTTTTCTTGATTCTGGCTATAATAATAATACGATCTGGTTCATATTTCGCACTCTAGAAGATAGTCATCTTCTACGATTCTGCGTTTTTAGTTTTCTCGTATCGTCGAAATTGTGGATGACACAGATTTTCGCCCTTTGTGGGGGCGGAAGTGGGCGGGGCGAAGTTTTGAAATATTTTTGTAGCAGTGACATATCACAGAAGTCTGGATCCAAAACATCGTTGCTCTAGCTCTTATAGTCTTTGAGCACTAGGCGCTGAAGGGGACGGACAGACGGACGGACGGACAGACGGACAGACGGACGGACGGACAGACAGACAGGGCTCAATCGACTCGGCTATTGATGCTGATCAAGAATATATATACTTTATGGGGTCGGAAACGATTCCTTCTGGACGTTACACACATCCACTTTTTCCACAAATCTAATATACCCCAATACTCATTTTGAGTATCGGGTATAAAAAGACAAACGCCAAAGCGAGTCCATCACGGAGTCAACAAATCGAATCGAAAATTGAGAATCCATTGCAGACAAACGAACTCCCACTCTCCGAAACAGATACGGATTTCCACCCACCCCCCCACTGGCACCGCCCACGCCCCTGGATGACTATCAAAAGCTCTTCGTGTATATCGAATGGAAGGAAGGGAAGGAAGGGAAGCTGTCAGCTCGAGTTGAATTTAATTAAATCCTTCATGTCGGCGTGTCTGTTAAAAGCAGACAAATGACAGTTTCCCTCTTACCAGCGATGGTGTAGAGGAAGGATGGATGGAAGACAGGATGGAAACTGCAGCCAAATAGGACCTCGGAAAGGGTGGATGAGTGGGGGAGTGCAGCGCCGATGACAGTTGCAAAGCTGAAGCAGAGATTACCCAGAAATTGAATTGAATTGAAATTTGTTCTGCTTTCCAACACTCTCAGCCTCTGCTCTGTCTCCGTCTGGGGCATCCTCCTTCTACCATAATTACTTAATTAAAGCCGCTGATCAACAACAAACAAAATCAATCGACCAGAGAGAGAGAGAGAGAGAGAGGGAGAGAGGATAACAGTAATTAAAAGTCGCCAGACTGAAGCGTGAGAATTTTAACAAAAACACACGACAAGAGGAGCCTCACATCCGCATCTTCCAGGAGGCTGAAGATGAAACTGGAGCTAAAAGAGAAGCTGGATGTGAATCTCGAGAAGAGCAAAACAAAGTTGACATTGGGACGCCGTGGAGACGGGGTTCGAGAGGCAGTCGATAGTCGACTGATGCCCTACCCCAGAGGGGTATCGTCTCTGTTCGAGTCCGTTTGATTAAGGAAAATTCAAGGACTTCAATGGTTAGTAGGAGAACTCTTAAGCTCTTAGACTCTTAGGGTATGCCCCACTTGGTTGCTTTAGTATTTCCGACTCTACCCTAATCGGCCGGGCATTGCTTGGATGCCACAAGAGGCAGGGCCTGAGCCCGGGCCCATTCTCCTTTAATACCGATCTTCTATGCGGCGTCCGGTGGCGCCAGCTGCTGCTGTCCCCTGTTTTTCCCCCCTGTGTGCGGCAACCTGCTGACGTCATAAAGACTTTGATAACTTAATTAAGAACCCCAGCAGCAGCATCGTTTCTTCTGCAACCAAGTCGAGTCGAGTTCAGAATTCCTCGGCCTCAGGTCTGCTCCCCATTTGACCCGAACCGAAACCGATACCGTATCGGAGTCGTAGGAATGCGGTAGGTAAAGTAAGCCAAATTAAAAGTGATCGCATCGTTTTAACGATAATTTATCAAAGCCAAAAAACCCAGTGGCGAATACTCTTATTTTTTTCTTCGTTTGTTTGTTAATAAAAGCAGTGGGGGGGAGAGAGGGCGCTCGGAGAGACGATGCGAATCGGTCGACGTGTGTGGTCCACATGGTAAAATCCCCAGCGTGGACGTCGCCGTCTTCGAATTTAGCATAAGAGCAGAGGGCAGAGAGCCAGAGAGTGCTGTGCCAGGGCCGACGATGATCATGATGATTATGCTGATGATCGTCAAACCGTTGCTCTGGATGATAATGATTACGATGATGTTGTTGATGAAGTTGCACAAGTCCAAGCACGAGATCAGCTGCAGCCAAAGAATGGGGCTCGGAGTGCAACCAAAGCCAGAGACGGAGCCACAGTCGGGGCCGGGGCCATAAATCCATAACCGAATACGCTCCTGTGCTGGAGCCTGTGTGTGTGCCCCAAAACATTGGCGCAAGAAAATATGAGAAGAAGGAGAAGAAAAAATCTTATAAGCCGAGCTGTGCTATTAATTGTTTTATTAAGACATTTCAAGATTTAACATGCCAGATACGCTACAGCAGGAATGGCAGGGCATAGCAGGCTGTCGAAGGAAGGAAACCACCTCAAATCCACCACAAGCCCAGACTCGCAGACTCTCAGACCTACGGACACTTGAGAAAGGTCTCCTTCTGTAGCGCATTGAGAGAGCGCCACAAACTTGACCCACACTCGGGGATCGGCACGGATCGGACTCCCAGACGCAGACTCAGACTTTGACTGGGATCTTCTGCAACGGTGCCCCCAAGATGATGATTATAATCATCATCATTGTATGCGCTTGACTGCGTGATCGGACGGCGCTCTCGGGATGATGATGAGGATCTTTTGGTGTGGTCTCTCAGGGTTTTGAGTGCTTTGCATCTCTTTGATCCGTGGAAGATTGATGTTAATATCGGTGTGAACACACTTATTCGCATATTTGTTTTGCTGATGTGGTGGCAACCCTGCCCCATGGCCCATGCCCCATTGCCACACACGACGATCATCCCATCCCGTGAGCTATCGCCACTAATAAAGCCATAAAGCGAACATTTATTGATCTACAAATTATTTTGAGCTGCCGCTGAGCATCGATCGGAGCATCGATCGGCTTCACTGGGTATTTTATTTTATTTTGTTTTATTTTTTCGGCTTTCGGGTTTTCGGTGGCTTTTCTGTGGTAGTAGTAGGGTAATCTAAATATTCATTAGTCGCTTGATTGGTCGGTTGATCGCCTCAGAGTACGCAGCGTTCTTTTGTTTTAATTTAATTTTTATGGCCTGGCCCCGAGAAACAGCTCGCGGGTGGTCCCCGGAGATCAAAGTTCCTGATGTGTTCATTAGGGTGAAAGTCAGTCAGTCAGTCAGTCGATCGGCTGGGGCTGTAGGCTGAATCTAGAGCGGCAGATTGCATTAATTGAGAGGCCCTAAAAGTGATTTAATTTAGTCGAAATATCCATAGAAGCGTAAAGCGTTCACACTTCAATTGCACAAAAGCCAAAGCCAAAGCAACGAGTCTATTAAGGCAGGCTCGGAGCCCGAGATACACAGCTTTAGATACAGATACAGATACTCTGGCTACCCGTATCAGTTTCGTCGTTGAGTCGACTCCGAGGCGAGGCAGTGGCTGCCACCTGATGATGCCTCCCCTGTATCTGTATTGATTTCAGTTTCTTAATGAAATTGTTTGCTAATATCAGCGGAAAATGCGGTTTGCCATTTGTCAAACCAGTTGGCCGGATCCATGGACCCAATCAATGTTATATCTGTAACCGATATCTGAACCGATGCAGGGGGGACGCAGGCGGAGGGGCAGGCATTTGAGGTGTGAGGTGCGCTTAAAAGGTATTCTCGGTGTGACTCTACCATATTGTATCTTTCGTTTACTTTCATTTGCCGACTTCAATTCTGTTTTTTCTGTGTTTTCTGACACCTCCGCGACTCCCTGTGGCATATTCAATGAAGCGCCTTGGGATGAAAGAACACGCGAGAGAGGACACGTTTGCCAAAGCCAATTTCATATGCAAAGCTGGCAAGGGCTATGCAAATACGCGTAATAGTCGACAACAACCAGGCACCGTGCACTTGATAGAGCAATTAAGAAATATTGTACTCGTATGTTTTCGGCTCCAGCTCCGGCTCCAGCTCATGTGACTGGATCTGCCTAGACAGTGGACAGAGGGGGACCGGGGTTCAGAGGACAGACCGGCTCCATCTCCACATCTGTGTATCTTTAGCTGTAGCTGTACGAGTATCTGTATCTGTATCTGTTTCGGTCTCCGTTCTGGCTCCGTCTCTGACTGTGGGTCTGGTTTGGTCTGGTCTGTGGCTCCCCTGTGACGCGGTCTGGTCGGGACTGTGTGTGGCCCGTTAGTTTGAGATCTTTATAAGTCAATTTCGGTTTTGCTGCGATCTGAGAGTTCCTGAGAGTTCTCAGCGCTCAGAGCGTGAGTTACGAGTGTCGTTTCGGGGACTCCCTTCCCTCTGGACTAGTGTTGTGTTGCTCATGAGTGAGTGAACAAAAAAGAGTTGTTCACTTAAGTGAGCAACTGAACATGTTCCTTCCAAGCTGTTCTTTTTTGTTCACTTGTTCTTTGTTGTTCACTTGTTCTTTGTTGTTCACTTGTTCTTTTTTGCTCACTTGTTCTTTGTTGTTCACTTGTTCATTTTTGTTCACTTGTTCTTTACTCACTTTTTGCGCAATTTTGCTCCTCAAAGGGCATTTTGCGATCTGTCAGCTGTTGCTCATATTTGCGTTTACTTCACACTTTTTGTATTACCGGCAAAGCTGTTTACTCTTTCAAATATTCTGTATGTCGCTAATTCGAAAGTATAGAGAAATTTGGAACCATCTGTGCATGAATAGTGAACAACTGAGTGAGCAAGTCAGCAACTGAGCAAGTGAGCAACAGAGCAACTGAGCAAGTGAGCAACTGAGCAAGTGAGTAACTGAGAAATCTAAGAGAGCAAGTGAGCAATATGAGTGAGTTGACTCACTTACTAAAAAAGAACAAGTGAACATGTTCACCAAAATGAGCAATGTTTACCCAACACTACTCTGGACTATGCTCCTGCACGGAAAGCCAGGAAAGCCAGGGAGCAGGGAGCATCTATCGATCCTTAATTGCGCCCTCACATTCGCGGGTTCATTCATTTGTTGGCCGAGCAACGGGATGCCTGCTTTTGGCATTTGCAACTCATGTTAAGCATAAATAAAACAAATGCGTTTACTTTAAACATATGCCCCAGTGGCAGGCAGTAGCAGGCAGCGGCAGTGGCTCTCTTTTTGCTTCTGGCCCGGCCAAGACTGCCCGTTACCAAGTTGGGTCATTGGGGCTGCTGCTGATGAAGACATCTTCCCGTTTTTGTTTCGCCTGCTGTCTGTTCGTAGTTGTTGTTTTACCTCCTTTTTATACCCGATACTCAAAATGAGTATTGGGGTATATTAGATTTGTGGTAAAAGTGGATGTGTGTAACGTCCAGAAGGAATCGTTTCCGACCCCATAAAGTATATATATTCTTGATCAGCATCAATAGCCAAGTCGATTGAGCCCTGTCTGTCTGTCCGTCCGTCCGTCTGTCCGTCTCTCAGTCCACTTCACTATATGTTGACTTGACTATATGTTCTAGAGTGTAAAATCTCAACCAGATCGTATAATTGTTATAGCCAGAATCAAGAAAACAATTTCATTCTTTCTCGCTCTGTCTCTCTCTAACACACAGGTTTCATGGTCATGGTCATGGTGCCAATTGTAAAATATGCGTTCAAGGATCTCAGAACCTATAAGAGCCAGAGGAACGAAATTTGGTATCCACACTCCTGTGATATCGGACCTTGACCGTTTCGTGTCCAAATTTCGCCACACCCCCTTCCGCCCCCACAAAAGACGAAAATCTGTTGCATCCACAATATTGCAGATTCGAGAAAACTAAAAACGCAGAGTCATAGATAATGACCATATCTATCAGATTGCTGAATCTGGATCAGATCGGATCATTTTTATACCCAAAAGGAACAAATCAATTTGCACTGGCTACGCAGCGCCCGACGTCACGCTCAGACTGATTTTCTGTCTCCCTCGCACGCACTCTTTGTCGTGTCGTTTAATATTAGCGGCGTCTGCCGGAGGAGAGCCATACTGACTAAGTATCGGGTATAACTGTAGAGTTGCGGTATCCGCAGCAACTCACAACGTTCCCCCTCGTTTTTTTTTGCTGAGCTTCTGGCAAATGAAAAGAATGTATGTGAATGTGCGAAGACGGGGCCGGGTCGGGAGCGTTCCGTCTGTTTTGGTGCGGCAAGATTTGAGCCAGGTTTTAGCATGAAACAAGGCCAATTCTGGCCACTTCTTTTTGCTCGGATGCGGCCGGCTGCAGACGTTTAAAGGAAGGGCACTGAGATATTGGGAGCATCCCATGGTAACCAGTTTGAGAAGCGCAGAGAAAACCCTTAGACTTTATCGGAAATATTCTTGCCAAGAAAAAACACCTGCAACCCTCAACAGAGCAAAATAATTACCAGTAATTACTCAGCCACTGTTCATTATAATCGATCCCATAGATATCCCCTTAAATGCGCACTTTCCCAAGCACTAAAGCTACTACAAGAACACCCTCCTGGTACCATCATTGATTGAGTTCATATAATTTATATTAAAGCCAATTTGGGCCCTGGGCCAACCCTCTGGCAAATACCACTTTGAAACTTTTATTGTGTCAAAGCAATGAAAAATTTAACACGCTATAAATCACAATTTCCACAACAACACAACAGAACAAAGGAAAAGCTGGGCAACAGAGAAAAGATTTGACGCTGCTGGCAATTGTTGCATTTTGTTGCGGGGCAGGCAAACAGCCAACCCCTTGGGCATGTCCTTGCGACGCTGTGGCATGCAGCCTGAAGCTTATCTCTGCTTGCCAACGTGCTCTTACAGCCCGCGTTCCACTGGGGGTGGTAGTCGGGGTCACCATGACACGGCAGTCACCATCGCCATTCAGCGTCTCCCGGGTGTCTGACAGGTTCAAGGTCTGTGAATCCGTCCGTCTCCGGAGAAGGTATTTGCTGTCGGCTGCGTGTGAAATTGAAAACCGTGATAACACCTCCTAATGGACACGCCCCCGCTCGAACTTTTCTCCTTATTTCCAGCCGTATTTCTGTGCATTTTTTTTTGCCGTATTCCGGTTTAATTTCGCGCCCTTCGGCCGCTTTGGCATTTCGTTGACAAAATTGATTTGTTCAATTTTTCCAACGATTTAACTTAGGGCATGACTTGGCCTGGCTTGGCTTGGCTTGGCTTGGTTGCGTTGCCATTAGTGCCGCTACATTTGTTTTGAAGGTTGTTGCCTGCCGGTCCCCCAGATAGGATGGCATGAAGGGAATTTCTGCACGTTTCGCCGGCAAAAAAGTTGAAGTTTGTGTTCGCTGACGTCGTGGAATTTAATCAATTTCCGATATTTTATTGATTCACGTTAAAAGTAAATTAAATTTTAAATTGTTTACCCAAAAAATTCTACTTGATTTCTAACACTCTCAATCTTTTCCTTTTATATCGTTGCAGGTCGAAGTAAGTAAAGGAAGAAAGGACGAGAAGACTTTGGACTGGAAGTCAGTCAACGGGAAACTCGAATGGATCAATATTATGGAGGTCAAAGTCTTCTAGTTCAGAGTGGATTAGGGCAGAGGGAAGGATTCCAACCCATGGGAATCCAAAAGTGGGACAATAAATGGAAGAAGTAGATGGTTTGGAAATAGGTTCTGGAAGAAAAAATAAAGTTGAATAGGATAATCAGCCTCTTTAATTTTTTAGAGTATGAAGCCTTATTGGAAACAGATTTATAAAGTGAAAGGATGATTTTTTAAGGGAAAAAGCATTTAAAGCACGAAGAATTTCATTCTTTATCTATTCAGGATTGACTTCTTTAAAATAATTTTCGATGGAGCAAACAACAACATTTGAACGTGTCCTCAAGAGTTTCTTGAGCCTCCTGCCACAAGACATTCCCAAAGGCCTTATGATAGATGGAGCTCTTAAATTACAAAATACTTTCGACATATTTCCGTCCGAATTTGCTTCCCAAATACCCCAGAGAACATCTTGTGGTCACTTAAAGCTCCGGCGCTGACCGAAATATTCCCATTAGTATAACCTCATAATTGCTTCATCTTCGCCTTTCCATTTCCATTTAATTGTCAGTTTTCAAACTATTTCCGAAACGAGCGTAACTTTTGAGACCCAGCCCCAGCTCGCCATAGTGGAAGCAGTTTTACATATTGGATAGAATTTTATTTGCTCTGAAGAGGTTTTCGTTATCCAAACCCACATCAAGTGGGAGGCCGGGGCCCCGACTCTACCGATTCTCTGCGGCTGTCTGCCTCGAGCGCTGTTAATTAAATCCAAGACAACTCAAGTCGGGATGATGCCCACGCCCACGCTCCACACTCGCCGTGGGGGTGGCTGTGGCTCCAGACAACGGGTTGGTGAAATTAGCCACAGTCAAAAGTCATTGCGTTGATTACTTTTTGAAAATGACGCGAGCAAATTTCCCAAAAACTTTAATTGTTCTAGCTGGTCCGACATGAAGGGGAGGGGCTTTGGCTGCTGGAGTTGGAGTTGGGGGTAGGTTGTTCCTCTGGGGTTGTCTGGACGCATTTAAATTTGAATTAATTGCTGAACATCGCTGCATATATGAGGCGCATGATCCAGCTCCAGGTCCAGGTCCAGTCATGTTGATGCCATTAAGCGCTCCCTGAAATTTTTATGACCCACCTCATCTCACACACACCGTCCATCTCTCTCTCCCTGTCTCTATCGCAGGTCCGCGAGCCCGCACACCCACGAAGCCATCGACGACCAGTGCCGCGGGTGGCAGCGGGAGCAGCGACAAGGGCGATACGGACGCTGGCAACGTGCCGGAGGACAAGCGGCCGAGGACGGCCTTCAGTGGACTGCAGTTAGCGAGACTGAAGGTAAGTGGGTTCCTTTCGATAAATTATCGAGAAAGTTATCTTTTCTGAGTCTGATAATCGATTTTATATCGGAGCAAATACTGACCTTGACCCACATTCTCTGCATCGCTCTCTGTATCCTCCACAGAACGAGTTCAATGAGAACCGCTACCTAACGGAAAAGCGTCGCCAACAGCTGAGCGGAGAGCTGGGCCTGAACGAGGCCCAGATCAAGATCTGGTTCCAGAACAAGCGGGCCAAGCTGAAAAAATCGAGCGGCACCAAGAACCCCCTGGCCCTGCAGCTGATGGCCCAGGGCCTGTACAACCACTCGACCGTGCCTCTGACCCGCGAGGAGGAGGAGCTGCAGGAATTGCAGGAGGCGGCAGCCGCCTCCGCCTGCAAGGAGCCCTCGTAAGGGGACCCTTCGGTGGCAATATCTACGATTAGTATTTATAGAGTAGTCCGTAAGTCTAGTGCCCTAATTTGTACAATATTCTAGTCCCGCAGTGCCGCGCAGAGCGGTGGGGTCGGAGTCGGGGACCCTCTGTTGCGTGCGTGTTTTGTATAATATCAAATAGATTCATAAATTCACAACTAAATAATGTAATAAACATTTAAATTATACGGATCTCGTGGTCGTTGTCATTATGGGGGAATTTTTGCATAATTCGTGTTTAATTATACCCGATACTCAGAATGAGTATTGGGGTATATTAGATTTGTGGTAAAAGTGGATGTGTGTAACGTCCAGAAGGAATCGTTTCCGACCCCATAAAGTATATATATTCTTGATCAGCATCAATAGCCGAGTCGATTGAGCCATGTCTGTCTGTCCGTCTGTCCGTCTGTCCGTCCGTCCGTCTGTCCGTCCGTCCGTCTGTCCGTCCCCTTCAGCGCCTAGCGCTCAAGGACTATAAGAGCTAGAGCAACAATGTTTTGGATCCAGACTTCTGTGATATGTCACTGCTACAAAAATATTTCAAAACTTCGCTCCGCCCACTTCCGCCCCCACAAAAAACGAAAATCTGTGGCATCCACAATTTTAAAGATACAAGAAAACCAAAAACGCAGAATCGTAGAGAATGACCATATCTTTCAGACTGCAGAATCTGAATTGAATCGTATTATTATTATAGCCAGCATCCAGAAAACAATTTCATTTTTTCTCGCCCTGTCTCTTTCTAACACACACGTAGCATAGGCGGCTTTGCTTAGAGTAAAACATTAGCGCCTAGATCTCAGAGACTACAAAAGCTAGAGCAACCAAGTTTGGTATCCACACTCCTAATATATCGGACCGAGACGAGTTTATTTCAAAATTTCGCCACACCCCCTTCCGCTCCCGCAAAGGATGAAAATCTGGGGATATTCACAAATCTCAGAGACTATTAAGGCTAGAGTAACCAAATTTGGTTTTCGCACTCCTGTTAGATCTTTCTATAAAACGTGTATCTCAAAATTTCGCCCGACCCTCTTCCGCCCACACAAAGAACGAAAATCTGTTGCATCCACAATATTGCACATTCGAGAAAACTAAAAACGCAGAATCATAGATAATGACCATATCTATCAGATTGCTGAATCTGGATCAGATCAGATCATTTTTATAGCCGAAAGGAACAAATCAATTTGCAGTGGCTACGCAGCGCCCGACGTCACGCTCAGACTGATTTTCTGTCTCTCTCGCACGCACTCTTTGTCGTGTCGTTCAATATTACGGCGTCTGCCGGAGGAGAGCCATACTGACTTAGTATCGGATATAACCGTAGAGTTGCGGTGTCCGCAGCAACTCACAACGTTCCCCCTCGTTATACCCGATACTCAAAATGAGTATTGGGGTATATTAGATTTGTGGTAAAAGTGGATGTGTGTAACGTCCAGAAGGAATCGTTTCCGACCCCATAAAGTATATATATTCTTGATCAGCATCACTAGCCGAGTCGATTGAGCCATGTCTGTCTGTCCGTCTGTCCGTCCGTCCGTCTGTCCGTCTGTCCGTCCCTATGAGCGCCTAGTGCTCAAAGACTATAAGAGATAGAGCAACGATGTTTTGGATCCAGACTTCTGTGATATGTCACTGCTACAAAAATATTTCAAAACTTCGCCCCGCCCACTTCCGCCCCCACAAAGAACGAAAATCTGTGGCATCCACAATTTTAAAGATACGAGAAAACCAAAAACGCAGAATCGTAGAGAATGACCATGTCTTTTAGACTGCAGAATCTGAATTGAATCGTATTATTATTATAGCCAGCATCCAGAAAACAATTTCATTTTTTCTCGCCCTGTCTCTTTCTAACACACACGTAGCATAGGCGGCTTTGCTTAGAGTAAAACATTAGCGCCTAGATCTCAGAGACTACAAAAGCTAGAGCAACCAAATTTGGTATCCACACTCCTAATATATCGGACCGAGACGAGTTTGTTTCAAAATTTCGCCACACCCCCTTCCGCCCCCGCAAAGGACGAAAATCTGGGGATATTCAAAAATCTCAGAGACTATTAAGGCTAGAGTAACCAAATTTGTTATCCGCATTCCTGTTAGATCTTTCTATAAAACGTGTATCTCAAAATTTCGCCTCACCCTCTTCCGCCCACACAAAGAACGAAAATCTGTTGCATCCACAATATTGCACATTCGAGAAAACTAAAAACGCAGAATCATAGATAATGACCATATCTATCAGTCTGCTGAATCTGGATCAGATCAGATCATTTTTATAGCCGAAAGGAACAAATCAATTTGCAGTGGCTACGCAGCGCCCGACGTCACGCTCAGACTGATTTTCTGTCTCTCTCGCACGCACTCTTTGTCGTGTCGTTCAATATTACGGCGTCTGCCGGAGGAGAGCCATACTGACTTAGTATCGGGTATAACCGTAGAGTTGCTGTGTCCGCAGCAACTCACAACGTTCCCCCTCGTTTGCATGTCCATTTGTGTTCGGCTCTGTGCGTGTGCGTGTGCTTGGCCTGCATGTGTGTATGTGTGTGCTGGGTGTGCGTGGGAGTTTTTGCGTTTCTTAAGTGATTTATTATGGCGCGCGTCGGAATCGGCGCGACAGCGATATAACTTCAGAAAAAGTCAATTTAAGTTTAGTAATATTTTGTTGAGTTTATATTTTTTTTTTTTTATTTATTTATTAAATTAACAAATTATCTGTTAATAATGGTACTTAGTTACTAAAGGCGGAAAAAGATAAGTTAAAAGTTAGCTAAATTTAATTGATTATAAATATTGCATGCAATTAGTTTAAGAGACAGTTCAGGGGATAGGGTTAGACAGAGGGAGTTATAATTATGGCATAAAACCCTAAAAGGTTCATGATCAGCATAATTAGACCTACATATGGGTAGACGGATAGGCCTAAAAGTACGGGTAGGTCTGGATGGAACGGCCAAGTCAATCTGACCCAAGAGAGTTTGGGAGTCAACAGTCCCAAGAAGGAGCTTGTGCACGAACATTACGCCATTGCATATTCTGCGATGGTGCAACGACGGCAGGTCAATAAGATTTAGCCTAGACCGGTAGGGTGGCAAGATTCTACCCGAGTCCCAGTTAAAGTTCCGAAGGGCAAAAATTCAAAATTGCTTTTGCACGGATTCAATAACAGCCTGCTGCTCTTTATACTGCGGGCTCCACACACAAGAACAATACTCCAATATAGGACGTACTAACGAGATGTACAATTGTTTCGTAACGTACGGGTCGTCAAACTCCTTGGACCAACGCTTGATGAACGCTAAAACACCCTTAGCTTTATTTACAGTTGCAGCTATATGGGTGTTGAAACACATCTTATGATCAAAAAGGACTCCGAGGTCATTTGAACTCGAAATTCGCTCAAGGACATGATTTCCTAGAACATATGAGACAAAATGAGGAGCGCGACGGTAAAATGTCATAAGTTTGCATTTGGAAAGGTTCAGAAAAAGAAGATTAGTTGAACACCACAATAGTAGTTCACTTAGATCAAGTTGAAGGCGTGTGTGCAAATACCAATCAGAGTAAGAAAGACAGATTTTGACATCATCAGCATACATTAGTGTAGTAGAGTATGTTATAACTTGAGGAAGGTCGTTCACAAATAAAATAAACAGAAGCGGGCCCAGATGACTTCCCTGTGGCACACCTGAAGTAACATTAACAGTATTTGACAACACGTTAGAAAACAAAACACGTTGAGTACGGTTAGAGAGATAGGACAAAATCCAATCTAGAAGATTCGTTGGGAACCCTAATAAAGAGAGCTTTTGAATAAGCAGAGCATGGTTCACAGAATCGAATGCCTTGCTGAAGTCCGTAAAAACTACATCCGTCTGCAAACCAATTTGAAAACCACGGTGGATTAGGTTAGAAAACTCAAGAAGGTTAGTCGATGTTGAACGATGTCTGAAAAAACCGTGTTGCGACGGAGATATCAAGCTGCAACAAAGATGTTGCAGTTGCCGGGTGACCAGGAACTCAAGAAGCTTCGGGATGGCGGAAAGCTTTGCGATACCACGATAGTTTTCAATGTTTGATCTTGAACCTTTTTTGTGAAGCGGAATGATGTAGGACTCATTCCAAATTACTGGGAGACAAGACTGTGCCAAGGAGAGGTTGAAGAGAAAGGTCAAGGGTTTGCAAAGGGACTGGGCACAGTGTTTTAAGATGCAACTTGGTACCTTATCTGGACCCGCAGAAAACGATATGTCCATAGATGACAAACCTTCAAGAACAACGCTTTCCTCTAAAAAGGGCAGAAAAATACTGTTAGCTTGAGGTAGCTGGTACGGATACGGAGTGGATGCGTTGTAAATATGAGACGAGTACGTTGTTTGGAAAAAGTTAGCGAATAAATTTGCAATACCAACAGCAGAAGCTTCTGTTTTGTTCTGGTAATGAAGGGACGGAGGAAAAACGTTTGACTTGCGCTTAGAATTAACGAACGAATAGAATTTTTTAGGATCACTACGAAAATTACTACTACATTGTGAAAGGTAATGATTATAACACTGACTATTGACGGCAAGGAACAGAGAGAGAGCGGAGGAGTATAGAGCTAAGGCCAACGTGGAGCCCGACTTCTGGTACTTTTTATAGAGCCGGGATTTATTATTTTTTAAGTATGACAAATACTTGGAGAACCAGGGAGGCTTGGACGATACAGGTACAGTGATATCTGGAACAAACGTATTAAGGGCGGAGTAAATAGAACTATAAAACGAGTTAACAGTTGCATCTATGTTCGGTAATGAATAAAGAAACGACCAATCAACACGCGAGAGATGTAGATCTAAATCAATAAAGTTTGTTTTGCGAAAACACTTTATGTGACAAGGAGCCATGGAACTGTCAGCACCTCCAGATTGTGTACACTCCAGTGATATCAACAAAGTTGGATGGTAAGGATCTTCAGGGAGAGATATTGGGCTTGCTCTAGATACAGTAGCAAGAGAACCATCGTTAACAAAAACGAGGTCAAGAAGTCTGTCCCTAATGTTTTTAACGGCATTAATTTGGACAAGGGAAATATCCGTTAGCCCATTGATAAAGTCATTATGGCAATTGGGAAACAACAGGTTAGCGTCATTACAAGGCAGCCAAGAAAGAAATGGGAGGTTAAAGTCCCCCATGACAATAATTCGATCATTGCACCCTAATGTGGTGTAAGTAAAGCTCAGCATCAGACCTGGGAGGAATTTAAGAGCAGGTTAAATAAAAAAATGCGGAGCCAACACGAACTTTGACTGCAACAAATTCAATTCCATGAATGTTATTGAATGGGAATAACTCAGATGAGAAAACAGATTTAACTGCAATCAGAACCCCACCTGCAAAAGATGGGCGGTCCATTCTATAAATAGTGTAACTATCAATGAAAATTTCGTGATCATTGACAGAGGAGTTAAGCCAGGTTTCGGTAAACGCGATGGCATCGAAATCAAAGGACGCGCTATTAGTATGAATTTGACGCAACTTTCCCAGCAAACTGCGAACGTTCTGATAGTGCATGGAAAAATAGTACATCAGTTTTTTGGAGCATGTTCGGTAATTCTTGGATTCGAGTTCGAATCTTGGAGAAGGAACTCATGCACAATTGTATGCTCAGGCCATATTGACGGTTCTAGAGAACAGGATAGTAAAGAATCAGGGAGAAGAATTTTAAATGATGATATGTTGCGCTTATGTTTAAATGAAAATTTAGTCACAACTATATCAACAGGCGAAGTGTTAAGTTTAGTGGCAAGATGTTGTTTAACATCCTCCGTTGTAGCCTCAGGAATAAGACGAGAAACAAATATTGCTTTCCTAGGGACCACTTCTTTAAGTTGAAGTCCCGAGCGAGATCGAGATGGGGGAGCCACACCTAAAAGAGATCTCGGTACAAGGGCAGAGGAATTGGCAGCAATGGCTGTAGCAGGAATTGGAGTAGGAATTGCAGCAGGAATTGGAGCAGGAATTGGAGCAGGAATTGGAGCAGGAATTGGCAAGACGTCGTCAGCAACCAGCACACCCGCACTAGGAGCACTCACCGCGTCAGAAGTGACGGCCACAGAAACTGCAGGGATGGGATTGATGCTGTTGGGGAGTTGGGTGCTCGAAGGAAGCACATTGCTCGGTGTAAAGAACTCCGGAGCCACCGTTGGCGGATTTACAGACAACGGCGTGGCATGCCTACACGGAAATGCTTCCGATGGATGAAGGTGGGAGGCAGGCGTACCAATCGGATTAGGTTGCAAGAGATTGGTATCATTATGCGGAATTTTCCGTCTAGGCGATTCGCTCAAGAGTTTGAGCCCAAGAAACTGTGATTCAAGGGCAAGAAATTTCTCGTTGAGAGCCACAAATTGTTTCCGGACATCCAGAAACCCAGTTCGAGTCTGTCTCATAAATGTGCGCATTTCGGCCTCAATCTCCCGACAAGCCAGACATGACCAAGACAGGCCCATGCGTTTCGAGATCAGATCATTCAGCCGGCCAAAATTTCCACCACCAGCACATTTTATGTGGGCAAAATTGTCGCACAGCCAGCAGCTAAGAAATGAATCACCAATGATAACACCACCGAATTCACATTTCTTTGCACTACAAACGATTGCCATTATTGACAGCAGTAGAATCACTGTGCACGAATAATAAGAGAACGGAGTGAGATCGCAGGTAAAGTAGGAGAGCAGACAGCAGAGCGAGCCAGACAATTAGCTGCAGCGGCAATAATTCAAAGCAGATGATCCAACGAAGTGCAGAAAACGAGCAGTAAACTCACCAAAGCAGAGACACAAAAGAAAAGTCCACAGAGAGGGAGAGTGTAGGCAATCCAGAGAGAGTGAGAGCAACAATGCGAGAAGCCCGCGTATGCTCACGAGAGAGTGTGGGCGATGCAAACGCTGATGCGCGAGAACAGTGCACACCGAAGAAGCGATAACGAAAAGCAGACTGGGCAAAAAACAATAACAAATTGCCTGCACGAGTCCGATGTGTTACGTTGCAATATTGAATTTATATTAAACACTTGTTTACAAACAAAACACTGGTGGTTAACACAAAGTAGAATCAAATTAAAGAGATGCGATAATAAATCAAAACAAAGACACAACAATGTTGTATGATATTTAGGCAAAGGGCGGAGAATGCGGGAGCAAGAAAAAAACACAACCGGCTTAAGCAAGAGCTAGAAGCGAATGAATGAATAGAATAGTGGAGAGTATTTTGTTTAAGCATAATTTTTTTACGGCTCAGCGACACTTTGGAACTGGAATGTAGAAGGGACACCCTGACCTTGGTTCTTTAGAGGGCAGTCCTACGAATGGACTGGAACAGGATCTCCATGAGTCATGGGTCTGGGGTGCGAGTATATTACGTTATAAATTCAATAAATGTGAATAAAGCCCATTCCAATACCTTGCGCGCGTACATTAATCCCGCTGCCTCCTTAACCCCTACCGCCCAGCCCCCTTCCAGGGAGACACATTACAACGCCTCGAATGCTGCCGCTGTTGGAGCTGTAGCCTGTCCCTGTCCCGAATCCCTCCGCCAAATGATTAATGTCTGGCAGGTCGCAGCCTTGGCCAGACTCCGAGCTCGAGTTCGAGTCCGCGTCCGAATCCGAGTTCGCGTCTGAGTCCGAGCCAGCGTCGGCCTCCAGGCCCCCAGTCAGTGTTCCCGGAATGCGAGAGAGAGAGCAAGTAACCCGAAAAAAAGACAATACGCATAAATCTATGGGGTTGACACTTAGTACCCAAAGACCACAGACTTCAAATGAGTTTGTTTTGCACCAGCACCAGCTCCAGCCCAGCAGACCGAGGAGCAGGAGCACGAGCTGAGCGGACAGAGGAGTGTGAAGTGAGAGGGGGTAGAAGGTCAGCTGAGTGGCGAGGCGTCATAAAATTGGCAACAAATTGTTTTTCACGCCGTTTTAAATACACATTTTTAGCCGATACTTGGAGACCGTT
The DNA here is from genome assembly GCF_003369915.1 of Drosophila miranda. Classification (NCBI taxonomy): domain Eukaryota; kingdom Metazoa; phylum Arthropoda; class Insecta; order Diptera; family Drosophilidae; genus Drosophila; species Drosophila miranda. The sequence goes on along the minus strand of NW_022881603.1, from coordinate 21,027,182 downwards.
TAATGAGCGAACCGAACGGAGCCGAACCGGGTACGGGTACGGGTATGGATCGGGAATACCAGAAGGGAAAACGGGAACTGGAACTGGCAGCTCTTACCCACGACAGACCCTACACTGAGAGAAATCACCGGCAGTTGGAAAAAACGTTCCTGAACAAAGCCTTCTTTGTCCTTTATGATTACCAATCACATATCTAAACTAGATTTCAGTCAATCAATCTATCTATATTTCTCCTAAGACATATAACAAACGGTGGTTAAAAATACAGAAAATCTTGAGGAATATACGCGGTATAATTTCTCTCACTTCCGTTCTCAGTTTTTACGTGACTTTTTGTACAGTGCACTGCAGTGTAGACGACAGGCAAACGACATTATTCGACTTGACGAACGTTCAGCGTTGGACGTGGCTGGTTGCTGGACTCTGCCTGCTCGTTCGCCAATAAATTTGCGGCTAAGGAGATAAGCTTATAAATTTTAACTGTAATTATGCGACACAAGATTTATGAAGAGAGTCCGCCAACCAGCCAACCAGTCAGCCATCCAACCAGCCAGCTATCCAGCCGTCCAGTCAGCCAGCTTACCGTTTCGGTCTCGGATTATTAATGAAACACAAACTTACAACGAAATGCGCTCAGTCTCCGCCTCGCAACCGGCCCAATCCCCATCTCCACTGCCCATTTGGGGTAGGAGGCAGGCTAAGTGCGAGTGTAAGTGTTTGTGGGGCGGCGGCGGCACCCCTTTGGCCAAAAACGCTACTTCCCAGCGCCTTAATGAGTTTTTCGGGGCTGGTGCATGAAAATCTTTCAGCTGCTGCTCCTGCATCTACTCCGATCTTTGGCTCCTCTTCGCCACTCGGTTTCATTGATCCCATTGATGGGTCCCATGCATATGTGGGTGTGGCCTGTCTGACGAGAGAGATCCAGAGTCTCGGAGAGACCACCCACGTAGCGCCAATCTGCTGCCAAGATCTGCGTATTTGACATTGCTGCGTTGATGTTGCCTCTGCCTCATTACGCCTGCGCGCAGACGAAATCACCAAACAGCCAGAAGGAAAAGAAGGAGAGCTCCAGAGCACCTTTTGGAGACCGAGGCATTGGATACGCTTGCAGAGCCCCATTTGATATAGTAGTCCGATGAGAATAAACGTCAACAATATTGCAGCCCTTTCGAAAGCAGGATTTCACGGAAGGCTACTGGGATCGTCAGAGAAGAATACCTTCTGTCAGGGTATATTAATGGCTGTGTGGAGATGCAGTCTAAATCAGCGATATTTTCAGCGCAATCCTTGATAGAGTAAATGAGGATCATCGCTGTGTGGATTATTGAGCTGTACTCGGCTGGCGATGAGGGGAGATCTAGTGTGAAACAAGAGACGAATCTTTATAGCCACCATAAGATGGAGAACTTTAGGGAGGACTAAGAAGTGTTCCAGACAGATTAAAGTGGGAGGGAGTGAAACATGAGTAAAACGAAAGGGTATATCAACCGGAATGGAATAAGAATTCAGGTCGAGTGAGTTTTGGCCAAATTTTCCTAATAGTTCAGGCTTCTACAGGCAGTAGCAACACGTTTACAGCACCTCAATGAATCCGCCCCTTAAAGAAACGAAAACCAAACCATAAGGAAATACCTTTCCCACCTGCTGGAAATGGGGGCTTAGAGCAAGAAGGAGACAGACTGCTGGGTGGGCTGGGTTAATTATGCAATGAAAATACTTCATAGCTGCCTTTGACATATGAAAATGTGGAAATTTCATTACATTTCCATTCCATGCCCAGCCATTTGGCTGCTGTTTGTAGTGGGGCGGATCGAAGCTCAACTCTCCCATGTGCTCTGGACTTGACAAGGACGTCGACTCAGTGTCGCTCCACGGTTGGATAGGCGTGAGGATGCGCAAAACGGGGGTTGCTCTTGAGGAATCTGTGGATGGCGCCGTGGTTCCTACGACGGGGCGGCTCGCGGGGAGACGAGTGTGTCGTTCGTCGTGAGCCGATGTAGATGGCGACGGTACAGTCGCGGCTGAGCGGGCTGGACGACGAGGGCGGCGTTTTGCATGGTTCGATTTAGATGGCGACGATGCTCCCGAGGCTGAGCGGGCCGGACGACGAGACGTGGGTACGTGGAGTAGCGTGTGGTTGTTTTTGCCGGAGTGTTGGTGAGCCAGGCAGTTCCCGCAATACTGGTTGATAAGGACAGCTCGGAGTTTCTCTTCGGGGCTCAGGAGAAGAAATTGGGGGTAGGTCCGTAGCGGATGGACTCCTTGGCAGATTCGGCAACGGTAGGAGCCAATTTCCCGAGCACGTCGGTTCTCCCTGGTGCGGTTGGCTCGGGGACGTGGGGCCATATCTGGGTGCGGAGAACTAAATTGAAATAAAGGCGTCGAAGACACATTAGTAACGACCTTGGAACGGGTGAGAGGCACATTTAAGACATTGGAAATTGCCGCCCGGTTACATAGTCTGGTGAGGCTATGTTGATCTAAGGACGGATTCACCTTCGAGTTCAGGCTTTAATTCGGACCGGAGCGTAGAGCTTTCATACAGTGCATATTTTGAAAAAAAATATTTCCGTCGGTCAGGAGACCGTTCGAGAACTTCTGCGGAGGGAGCTGGAAGGAAATTTCTGTCGTAAAAAGACCCCGAGTCTTCTACCAGTGTGATAGGTCGTCTGAATATTTGACTCGAGAACGATGAGATTTGATTCATCACCCGAGGCACTGGACCTGTGAGTACCCAGCCGAAAATGGTCTCCTGCCCGAGGAGAGAGCCACAGATGTTGGTCAGTGAGCCACTTAACTGAATGGACGGAAGGATATCCGCTCCAATCAGGATATCCATTTGTGAACTCTCATAGAAGGTCGGATCCGCCCATGAGAGGTTCGGCAGGTCTCTCAAGAACCCTTGCGAGATCGGATGCGATGGAATATTCGCGGCCAATTCCGGAATAACGTAGGCTGTGGCATTTAGTTGTAAGCCCGGCTTAGTCGGAGAACGGATGGAAAAACTGCAGAGCTTCTTTGACTGAGCGGATACGGCATTATTTAGGCCGGAGACCTGTGCCTGGATACGTTGGAATGGCAATTTGATCATGTCCACAAGACGTTCTGTAATGAACGTTGCCTCTGAGCCAGAGTCGATCAGAGCGCGGGCGTGGAAAGTTTTTCCCAGGTGGCAAATATTAACGATGGCCGTGCCTAGGAGGACAGCACTCGTGCCGGAGGCGAAATATGACTGAACGTTTGGCTGGGCTTCGGATGAACTTGGATTTTGTACGCTTGGTACTCGTAGATGTAGCTCGGGCCACGCTGAGGAATTTTGTGCCGTTGTGGAAATCGCCTCGCTGGAGTTTGCTGGATTGCTACGGTGCAGAAGCGTATGGTGCCGGTCTCCACAAATTATGCAATTGTGGGCGCTTTGGCATGCTCGTATCTGGTGGCCCCTTGCAAGCAGTTCAAACAAAGCTGCTTTTGCTTAATGTAGTCGGAGCGAGCGCCAGCGGGCATTTGAAGGAAGTAAGGGCATAACCGGATTGGATGATACTCTTTGGAGCAGAGATCACACGTGCTCCTCGTTTGATTCACTGTGGTCTCGAACGAGTGGGCCCTCCTAGGATAAGGACTTCCTTGAGACCGAAACGGATTGCTTCTCGAATTGTCTGCAGTGCGTATGCTCGCCCTGGAGTGGGCCTGAGTCTCCATGCCTGGATGGTCGTCCTCGGTCACTTCGAGAGACAGGTACCGCTCCGCCAGGAACTTGTCCATGGCGTGCCAGATGGGAATTTCGGACTTGTGCGTCACGGATTGCGCCCAAAGCTCTAAGGTCGTCTTTGGCAGCTTAGCGGAAATGAGGTACACTAAAACTCCGTCCGCGAAAACGCTGTCTGTGGAGACCTCGGAATGGGTGTGTGTCGTGAGGCACTTGTGGACGGCCCTCTGGAGCTCTTTTAGCGCTGCTGCTGACTCGTTACGGATTTGGGGCAGACTGAAAAGGATCTTCAGCTGGGCCTTGAGTATCAGCCTCTTGTTTTGGAAACGCTCACGGAGGGCGTTCCATGCGGACGCGAAACCCTCGTTCGTAAGTGGAGCCTGTGCCACTATGTCGTGGGCTTCGCCGGTGGTCTTTTTGTTGAGGTGGAACAGTTTTTCCACTGGAGCCAACCTTGGGTTTTCTATGTAGATGGCGGTGAACAGGTCTCGGAACGTGGGCCACTGCTGGTAGTCCCCACTGAAAACTTCAGTGTCACATGGAGGGAGGCGGCAACCGCCGGAAGTCGGCACTTGAACGGCCAGTTGCGGCGTGTGAGGGACAGTCGGGGGCTCGAGCTGACCGTTCAGTTCGGCCAGGCATTGCGCGTACACCGCGTAGCAGTCATCGTACATCTCTTGGACATAAGCTACACCCTCTGGATCCTCTTCCGCCATCGTCACCGAACAGGCCGCGAACTCCGCGTCCCCCTTTGCCCACAGGCTTCGGAGTTGTTCTCGATGGACTTGGGAGAGCGAGCGGGTTGGTGTGATAGCATCTGGAGCGCTGAGCTTCTGGTCGAAGCGGGTCAGTCTGCTTGCGGCCAAGGCAAACTTAGACTGTGCGGAACTGGCGGCCATAGTGCTAGGAGCCGTGCGAGGGACTCCCGAGGGGAGCAACAAATCCTCGAAGGCATGTGGTGCGTGAGCCCTGGACGTGGTCGGACCTCGCTCAGCTGGGGCCGGACGGGAAGATGTGGGCGTAGTGGCTGAGCCGTTGGAGCTGGGTGGATGGGTCAAACTCAGCGAACTCACCCGCTTAAACTTCTTGCGAGATTTCTTCTCAACAGTGGGCATGTTTTGCTGATGGATCTGCGATAACGCGTAGTAGAGTCGCAAAGGTAGGTGAGCGGAAAAGGCGACGTGGAATTTCAGAACTACGAACCGTGGATATGTGGTTTTGGTGGAATTTATTGCGAGTGTGGAGATAATGTTTTTTATCCCCAATCGGCCGACTAATTATTTCGAATTAAATAAAACTCGGCGCAGAAATAAAATTACGATATGTTCTTTAATGCGTGACATCCAAATTGCAAGTGTGGCTTGCCTGCCCTTTACATTGCCGCTCCGATCGCTAAGCGCAGCTTCGCTCGGCCGACGTCGGTAGGCAGACGCAAAGCGGAGATAGCGAAGAGCGAGCTGGCAGAGAGCGTTTAGCAGGGCAAGCAAGCGCAAAGCTTTAACAAACAAATGAGTGACATAGACATAAGTAACAAACAAAATAAGCGGCTGAGGGCCAAGAATTAGGTGCTATTTGGCAAGCAGCTAATCGGCTGGGTTCTGCTCCGAACATTCACCCCCCGTTGGAAGGCAAAGGCTTTCAACAGATCCATCCTGAAGGGGCAGAACCGCTATTTTTCCAACGGCCCTCTTGAAGATGCTTGCTTGGGCGCAGCTGGCGGCTACGCTGGGATGATCGTCGAACGCAGCAATCGGCGCTTCTTTACGAAGGCGGCTTGTCGTGACTACGTCTTGATCATCGGGAACCTCTGTAATTGCATAGAATGGCAGGAAATTTGGCAATGTAGAAACTGTTGAAAGTTGAATTTCATTTGGCGTAGATATGTAGGTTTTTAATATATGGAAAAGTTCGCGCTGCAGTTCCTGATTCTCCGATCGCAGTTTTTCCACTTGCACCTGGCACTCGAGCAGCTGCTTCCTGCATTGCTGCTCTAAGTTTTGGTACTCCAGCGTTGTGGGTCGAAAATCGTCAATAGAGATGCACGAGGAATTTTCAAAAGCGGCTAAAGCTGCACGCTTATTCTCCGAGCTATCAATGCTTCCTGATACTATCCAACCAAGTTTAGTCTCCTGCAATGTTGGCAATTGGGCTGATAGTCGAATCTGTCCGACGCACATTAAATCGAAGAACAAACCAGAACCTATCAACAGATCGATACGTTGGGGCTTGGAGAAATTAGGATCAGCTAGTTTTAGATTATTCGGCATTGGCCAATCCTTTGCGTCTACGCCGAAGTTAGGCTGCATTTCCGTAATTGAGTTGGTGACAATTGCAGCGAAGGAAGCTCGATAGCTTGCGTCTTGGGATTGTACAACTATATGTACAGACTTGCTCGAAGGTAGAATGGAATCTCCGATTCCAGAGATGTGAACATAAGACGAGCAATGATCCAACTGCAACTGATCAGCAAGTCTAGATGTTACAAAGTTTGCCTGTGATGCAGAATCCAAAATGGCACGACATGGGATAAGTGCTCCATAACGATCTGTTACATGGACGAGGGCAGTAGGTAGCAACACGTTCTGGCTAGGCTGAGATTTCTGGATCGAGGGGGAGGGCTAGAACACCCGCTTGCTAGAAGCACAGTCGCGGCCTCTTGCTGGATCGATTCCTCGGCCGGTGAAGAGGAAGATGAAGCACCAGTTCCCGATGGAATGTGGAGTAGCGTGTGATGTTTGGCCTGGCAATGCCTGCAAAGTCCTGACCTGCACCTCTGCAATTCATGGCCTTTGTTGAGGCAGTTCAAACACAAGCGGCTCTTCTTTGCTTCTTTGTATCGTTCAAACGCAGAGAGATTCAGGAATGCCTGACATCTAGATATGTAATGCTCGGAGGAATTGCAATGGTTACATATGGGGTTAGGATGGTCGTTACTGGAGGTGATAAGGGTGACAGGATTGTCTTCTCCCACCTGTTGACTAGGACTTGTTGCCATGGCTGATCCCAAATTCTCCAGCATCCGACATCTCGCTTCCAAAAATGAGGCCATGCTTGACCACCGAGGCAATCCTGACGTCGGCAAGTTCTCTTCCCATTTCTCCTTTGTTTTGTGGTCCAGTTTCGTGCCTATGATGAAGATCAGCAACCCATCCGAAATCTCCTGCGGGGTCGCCAAGGTCTGAAGTGCACGCAAGTGCGAATTGATTTTGTCGCTGAGCGCGCGCAAGCCGATAGCTGAGCCCTTCTCCACCCCTTGCAGCCCGAAAATAGCCTTGACGTGTGCCTGAAAATGTAACAGTTTATTATCGAATCGCAACATTAGCAAAGTCAACGCCTTGTCGTAATTCTCCTCAGAAAGTTCCAAGGAATGAATCGTATCCAGCGCAGCACCATCTAGACATCCACGAAGATATTGGAATTTTTCGATGATTGGTATACGATGGTCTTTGTGCACCATTGTCGAGAACATCGAGTGGAATTCTGGCCAATCCATGTAGTTCCCCCGAATCGCGGAAGCTGCAACTCGGGCATTCGAGAACGGCCTATACTATTATAGGCGAACAACGACGAATTCCCCTCGAGAGTATGCCGAGCCGTTGAATTGGCAACATTTACCGTGCGAGCAGCCATCAACTCCCGCGACAGCCTGGACCTAACCTTGACATAAACATTCGAAAAGTCCAGCCGGGCATCATGGGCTAACTGCAGGAAATCCAGCCTTTCAAGGCTCGTTTGAGCGGCATCGAAATCCGCATTCATTCGCTCGATTTGCTCTAAGCGAGCTTGAAGTTCTGCCTCATCTAACTCGGCAAGCTCTTCCTTGGTGAGAAAGCGATCCATGGCCTTTAGTTGGCGCGCGATGGACTCGGCCTTGTGCTTGTAGAAATCTACATCACTCGGCATTGCTGCGTTCGCGACATTGGTAGGCTCAGGTGCTGCCATGTTGAGGTTTTAAAAGAGTCACTCAGCACGACCGAAAAAGACACCCTGTATACGTATAAACGTGGGAACCGAAAGCAAAGGGATTACAGCTAATGCCTTTAGCTGTGCGGCTGTGCGAGCTGTCCGATTCCGCTTTGTACTCCGCTTGTGTGTATTAGTGAGTTCGCTGCACTGCCTACCGCACTGCACTGACCGAATTGTCGCGACAGAGAAATTAATAGCCAGCAATGCGTGTATGTAGGTGTATGTAAGTGTGTTTTAGCACCGAATTGTGCTTAACCGCCGAAAATTTGCTAGGGCTAACGAATGTCGATCGCGAATGATTATTAATTGACACTGCAACTCAGAGATCACTTCGGGGTCACCAAATTTTATGTGGAGATAATGTTTTTTATCCCCAATCGGCCGACTAATTATTTCGAATTAAATAAAACTCGGCGCAGAAATAAAATTACGATATGTTCTTTAATGCGTGACATCCAAATTGCAAGTGTGGCTTGCCTGCCCTTTACATTGCCGCTCCGATCGCTAAGCGCAGCTTCGCTCGGCCGACGTCGGTAGGCAGACGCAAAGCGGAGATAGCGAAGAGCGAGCTGGCAGAGAGCGTTTAGCAGGGCAAGCAAGCGCAAAGCTTTAACAAACAAATGAGTGACATAGACATAAGTAACAAACAAAATAAGCGGCTGAGGGCCAAGAATTAGGTGCTATTTGGCAAGCAGCTAATCGGCTGGGTTCTGCTCCGAACAGCGAGTATTTAAATTATGGAAATACCTTAGTAAAATGGCTATACATATGTGCAAAATTTATTTTCAATTTTTCTTAAAAAGTAATAGATGCTTGTTTGGTTTGACTATGCAGTTCTTATCTCTTATTGTTGTGCTCAGTTATGACAAATGTTCGTCTTCTTTGAACTCCATTTGTGGTACCATTAGCTTAGATAAGAGATCAAGCTCGCGCTCTACGTAGAAAATAGATATATGTGCAAACATGTCTATTCATGTTTTGAGAGTCGCAGTGTTAGCATCTTTTCAGTAAAAGTGACAAGCTGATTGATTCTGTACGTAAGCACTCATTATTGCTTCAAGGAAATACAAATTTAAAAAAAAATTGCATTTTAGTTAAAAATGCCACATGGTAAAGAGAATGAAATTAGCCGGCATAAAAACTGGTCGAATAGCTTCGCTAATGTATCGACATCGAAATACTATTTCAAACATTTTCATAGATCCAGACGGTTACCGCATAAATTGTCGACTTGGCCCAGTACCAACCATAATAAAATTGACAAAACGGCACTTGGGGCAGTTTGCAACTGAAGACCTAATGAGCTGCAACAAAATCAAGGCAGAACTCGGGTTAACAATCCCCAGGCAACGTGTGAGCCAAATTTTGACCGAAAATCTTAACCTGACATATCAAAAGAAAGTGGGCAAACTCCTCTAAACTAAACGTAATAATGATGCGCGCATGTCATTTTTGAAAAACACAAGTTTTGGGACCCCGAACTAGAAAATTTCATTTTTAGTGATGAAAAAAAAATGAGTTTACACGGTTCAGATGTCCATCATAAATAATGGAGAGAGCCGCGTCATCCACGGGCAACTTGCTACAAGCCAAACCATGGTGATGGATCGCTAATGATATGGGCTGCCTTTAGTGCTAAAGGGAGGTCTCCAATATGTTTAATATCCGACCGGATGAATGCTCAAGCATAGATAGAATTGATAGATAGTGAACCTTTTTCATTTGCTAAGCATTTCCATGGTGATCAATAGACATTTCAGCAGGATAATGCGCCAATTCATGTTTCCCGGGCCTCAATGGACTATTTTGAGACCCACAATAAACCGTTGATTAAGTGGGCTTCAATGAGTCCGGACTTAAATCCAATTGAGGATCTGTGGGGAATCCTTGCAGCAAAAGTCTATGCCTGTACAAGGCAGAACGATACATTGAAGCAATTAAAACAAGCGATAGTTGCAGAATGGAACAGGATAGAAATAACAACACTAAAAAACTTTGCGAATTCAATGCCCAGTAGGCTGCAAAAGCTTCAGGAGCATAAGTTTAACTCCATTAATTATTAAAAGAGTACATATTCCCATAAACTTGTTCCTTGGAAATTTTTTTCATACAAAATATTTTTTGCTGTTATACCCATTTTCTATGTGAAAAATGTACAATTATTTTTTTTTTTTATTAAAAAAATTGATATTGAATTTCTTTATGCCTTTTTGTTTTGTACTTATTAACAGCCACCCAAATAAAAATATAAAATAAATCAAGAAAACACGTGTTGAAAAAAAACGTCATTCAAAGCAATGCACAAAGAGCCATTTTACTAAGGTAGTACACCGTGGCCGGAATATACAGATATAAATACTACGATTGAACTACGGTTGAAAACAATATACTCTCGAAATGCAGGGTAGCGCGTCACTTGGCGTTCCGTTACAGTCAAGCGCGGCACCGAAAAATATTCTCCCAACAACTACAACGCAGGCAAACGGTGGAGAAGCGAAAGCGAAAAGAAAAACGAAAAGAATGCACCGCTGCTGCTGCTTGTATGTGTGCATGTATGGCTGTAGGTGCTATGTACCGCGGCTTGGGTTGAAGAGATGTCAAACAACGGGTAAAACGGTGGATAACCGTTTTATATACAATATGTATATTATATAGATGAGCAAGAATATGCTAATTTAAAATGCGTACGTATAGATATGTAAGATAAATACATACATATGTATGTGCAGTATGTATGGATCGTTATTTTGTTGGCAGTATAATTAGTTAAATAAGGAGGCGCAGTGATTTGTTATTTTATTTCCTTATAAAACCGAAAACTATGGAACGTTGAGCATGCACGGAATAAACCACAAAAATAATTGCAAGATTATGCCTTTATGTTTCTTGCCAGCCGCTTGGATTGCGTTGCGATGTGTACATACATGTATGTATGTATGTATGTTAGCAACGAAAGCTCAGCTGGTAGCTGGAGAGGTAAGAATATTATTTACAATTGAACCTTTGGAGAAGTAGGAAGCCACAACCGTTGGCAGAACGAAGTATGGTTTAATTTGGAGCTAGAGCGAGAAATAAATACATACACATGCATGTACATATGCCACGGGAACTCGGACTGGGATGGAAAACTCGCACAAGATCACTGCACTGTTGTTAGGCACAATCGAAGAGTACTTATCTTGAACTTAGAGCGATCCGCCGATGCTGGCTGGGGTGAGCTTCTCCTTATGGGGAAGGCGAAGATCCGGCTCGAAGGACCAATGTTTGTAGTGGGGCGGATCAAAGCTCAACTCTCCCACACCGCAATTGCGGTAGCCGTCATAAGAAATGAAAACCGTTATGTTTAGTGGTATATATATAATTATGTGTGTGTATTTGGTTGGACGGTCGCGCGGTAGATCGGCCGTCTGAAGCGGGGGTGAAATCGTAACTGCTTAACTCTATGCCTTATGGTGCTTTTTCTGCCGTGAGCGCCGTGTGGATCGTGGATTGTGGATCCGAGCGCCCCTCCGAGCGCGCGAGAGCGAGTTGGGACCGGGGCGCACGGAGTTGGCACAGTGCGCGGAAATTGTTTACGGCTGGCCTGAACAGCTGCTAACGAGTCATCAGCCAGCCGAGAGGGGTAGTCAGTCGTTGCCATTCAAGGCGGAAGTATCTTGTTAACCGGGAATTGGGAGCTGTTTATGAACCTGCCAAAAGTGTGGAGCGGAGTATACCTTCCACAGATTATGACTCACTGGAGGTTATTTTTGTGTCTCTTTGGCTTCTTCCGCTTCAATTCAATTAGGAAAAGGCAATCGGAACTGGTGATGGGAATGCGGGAGTGGGAGTTTGGGGGGAGCTTGGAGACGGGATGTCAAAGCCGCATCGTAAAATCTAACGATGTGTCCCAACCCTGGGATTGCATTTACACGGCACATTTGCAGCGCACTCGTAATTGTATCAGTGAGCAGAGCTCTAGAGTTCCAGAGAGACCCAACCCAAATCGCAGGACACTCCGTCCGGGCAACCCTTTTCTCTGTCGCCGGACGCTTAACGCGATTGGACACGCACGTCAGTGCGACGGGGGATGAGGATTGGGCAGGGCAATAAACACGTAACCCAAAGCCCGAATAATGTTTAAAGTGTTATAAAACTGTCACCAGGACAACCAGCAGCTGTCACTCCTCGAGTGCCGGCCCGACTCCATCCTGCCCGTCCTTTATCTTCTTTGATATTGGTTTTTCGATTAAAATTAAACTCCTGCAACTGTTTACATGGTTAAACATCTGTGACCTGCCCTCCACATCCACCGCCACCAGTGGCAGTGTGGCAGATAGGCAGAGTGGCAGTGGAACATCAATTAGACATACTTCAACTCGCCTGACAGCCAGAACTGTCAAAACAGAAATTGATCGCGTCTGGGAATGGGACCTGGGCTTGCGTGGGTGTGTGCCTGTGCCAGTGCCTCCACCTGAAAAGAGTTAACGAAACAAATCAAAACATTACTTGCATAAAATATGAACAACACAGCGAAGGAACCGCAACCCGGGGGAATCAACAAATTTCGAACAACGAGCCACAAACAGTGGCAAGGTCGCACATTCCTAGAAGCAATAGTCCCATTCCCAACCATTCAACCATTTAATAGTAGTCCAGACAACACGTCCACTGCATACAATTATGGCTAATACGAGTACCTACCAAGGGACTGGGAAAGGGGTGACGGTGACCAGGGCGGGCAGGTGTGACAGGAGATTCAAATCGATCAGAAAAAGTCTCTCTTGTGCAGTCTGTTTTTCAAAACTATTCAATGAGATTTCAAATGAAATGAAACGCATATGGGATTATATTTCGTTAAATTATCTAAATATCACTTTGAGTTTTCATAGAATAGGAACTAAGATTAGGTAACCCTTTCAGAGTCTAATAGTATTCTTTAAGTTTTTTTTTACAAGATCTTTAGTACATTCGAATACTCTCGGAAAGGGTAGCAGCATTATTGGTAATCAACCGAAGTGAAAGTCTCTTCTGAATTCCATTTCCAACCATCAAATGACATCCTAAATGAGCCGCTCAGAAACATCCCCATACCCGATGAACCCTAACTCAAGGACCTACAAAGACCTAACCTAAATGATATGCACAGTAGCCATGGGCTCCTGGGAGGTCCAATTAATCGAGTGTCGAGTCGGACATACAAATTAAAAGTCATAAACCCACGTTGCAGTTGTTGAAAGTGGCCACAAGGAGGAAATGTCACCGAAAATTATGAAGGTTTACCTTTCCGATGGGGAAGCCCTCCGTTCATTATGCATGGGGCGTGCGCATTAGACCAGACCCAGAACCAATAACCAAGAACAGGCCCAGGCCAAACGGGAAGCGGTTCAGGGACCCCAGAGTTCGTTGGGCTCCTGCACAAAGACCCACCGGCCTGTGACAGTTGCACAAGTTGCTACAACAATGCTGTTGTCGCTCTTGTGGTTGCCACTTGGCAATCTTAAGTCGGTCAGAGTCGGAGTCGGAGTCGGAGTAGGAGTCGAAGACGGAGCATGCGCGCCTGCATATTAAAAGAAGATGATCAGTGAGGCAGGACAGGACGAGGCCGAAACCGAGAACGAAACCGTACCCCAAAACCGAGACAGTGGCCGGGGAAGATCGATGTTGCTCATTAGTATTATGCTCATATGCATACGTGCTCATCTCCCGATCGCCTTGCAGTTATGATGAGTGACATTTGATCTTGTTTTGTGTCAAATTAAGAGGCTGCAGCTGGCTCCGACGGATCCGTTTGATCCACCTCAACCCAGATGATCGTGCGACCTTTTTTCATGCCTCATGACTGGAGAGGCAGAGGCTGCTGGCTGTTGGCTGCTGGCTGAAGGGACCCGATATTTGTATGGCGCACACTTAAGCCGTTGAGTGCTTGATTCCTGGTACTTTGGAAGCGCTTCATCGAGGAGGGTCTGGCACTGGCACTGGCAGGATCAATCTGGGATGGTTTGAATCTGTATATATATGTGTATCTATATCTGAATCTGGATCCGAATCTGTATCTGTAACTGCCTTATGCCATGTCATGATTTGGCACTTGAGTGCCATAGCGTGGGCCACTCCACTGCACTCCACTCCACTCTACTCCGTTTGTATCTTCGCTCTCTTCGCTGGTTCTTCTTCGGTTAATAAAAGTTGGCAGTTGGCACAAAAGGCAGCTTGGTGGTGGTGCTGGTGTTGATATTGGTTTCGGTTTCCCATTTTTTCGGTTTTCGTCAGTGTTTTGGTCACTGACTGCTGATGGCTCTATTGTGTGTGGACCACACGGCAAGTTGCCCCGAAATCTAGAGCGAACCTGTTGCCGCCAGACTCAAGGGTTTCTCCTGGCTTCTCCCTTCGTTTCGTATGCAGATGACAGATCGTTGGGGGACCGACCACCTTGATCTCGTGTGGGGATTACTATTTTGCGTGCACGTCGAATGTGCGATCAAGTGGTGTGGGAAAGGACTCGCTCCATGTGGGTGATCTACTGATCAGATGGTAGCCACTCTGTGGTTCAATCCTGGTAAATCCTCTCTAGATCTTTAATGGAATTACTCTTTTCCTACATTCAAAACATCCCTCATGTTAATTGATCTTGCATCGAATGATCCTTATCACTTTCAGTGATTTGTTGTCGCACATTTGTCACTGTACAAAACTCTCATCAGAGATCCGTTGAAGCCCCTCTGCTCTGCTACCCCTCTCAGCATCGATAAGACAGAGACATACAATAATTGCAGGACTCAGAAAGATCAGTGTCCGCAGATCAATTTCAACTAGACATCCATCCATCCATCCATCCATCCATCCATCCATCCATCCATCTCGGGACCATCTCAACACTTTTCCTCGCCTCCAGTGGAGATTAATCCCCGAACGGCCCTTTATGAATGGTTGGGTCGGTTGTCCACTTGCATTGACTCATTGAATCATTGCCTCATTGATTGAATTCGGTGACAGAATTCTGTACGATGATATGCTACGATGCTGTCCAATCGGCGGGCTAAGTGCAGGGCTTGGCTCCCTACGATCCCGATCCCGGTCCCGATCCTCATCCGGATAAGCCGCTGATGAATATGTCCAATGAGTGAAAAATGTGCGGCCATAATTACCCAAAGACCAACTTGAATTTTAATTATGCATGGCCGAGTGCCAGAGAACTACACTCCGTGTATGCATATATCTTTGTTGGGTCTTTTTATACCCGATACTCAAAATGAGTATTGGGGTATATTAGATTTGTGGTAAAAGTGGATGTGTGTAACGTGCAGAAGGAATCGTTTCCGACCCCATAAAGTATATATATTCTTGATCAGCATCAATAGCCGAGTCGATTGAGCCCTGTCTGTCTGTCCGTCTGTCCGTCCGTCCGTCTGTCCGTCTGTCCGTCCGTCCGTCCGTCCGTCCGTGCGTCCGTCCGTCTGTCCGTCCCCTTCAGCGCCTAGTGCTCAAAGACTATAAGAGCTAGAGCAACGACGTTTTATATCCGGACTTCTGTGATATGTCACTGCTACAAGTATATTTCAAAACTTTGGCCCGCCCACTTCTGCCTCCACAAAAGGCGAAAATCTGTGGCACCCAAAAATTCAAAGATACGAGAAAACTGAAAACGCAGAATCGTAGAGGATGACTATATGTTCTAGAGTGTAAAATCTGAACCAGATCGTATAATTAATGTAGCCAGAATCAAGAAAACAATTTCATTCTTTCTCGCTCTGTCTCTCTCTCTAACACACAGGTTTCATGGTCGGTTTTGCCAATTGCAAAATATGAGTTCAAGGATCTCAGAACCTATAAGAGCCAGAGCAACCAAATTTGGTATCCACACTACTGTGATATCGGACCTTGACCGTTTTGTGACACAATTTCGCCACACCCCCTTCCGCCCTCGCAAAGGATGAAAATCTGGGGCATCCACAAATCTCAGAGATTATTAAGGCTAGAGTAACCAAATTTGGTATCCGCACTTCTCACTATAAAACGCATATCTCACAATTTCGCCCCACCCCCTTCCGCCCCCACAATAAACGAAAATCTGTTGCGTCCACAATATTGCAGATTCGAGAAAACTAAAAACGCAGAATCATAGAGAATGACCATATCTATCCGGCTGCTGTATCGGGATCAGATCGGATAATTTGTATAGCCAAAAGCAAGAAATCAATTTGCAGTGGCTACGCAGCGCCTCTCTCGCACGCATTCTTTGTCGTGTCGTTTAATATTAGCGGCGTCTGCCGGAGGAGAGCTATACTGACTAAGTATCGGGTATAAATGTAGAGTTGCGGTGTCCGCAGCAACTCATAACGTTCCCCCTCGTTTGGTTTTGTTTGGTTTAATTAAGCCATAATTTATCGCCAGCAGCACGCGGACACGCAGACCCCGAGTCGGGCCACACTCGACGACGCGGCGTCTCCATTTCTTCCGTGTCGTCTCCTTTCCCCGCCGGCCTGGCCTGGTGTGTTAGCCCAGTCCCAGAGCCAGGGGAGCAGCCTGGAGACCAGCAGCAAGCCACCAGGGGGAACCGAACCGAACCGAACCGCAACTGCAACTGCAACTGAAACAGAAACCATGTCAAGATGTCTCTGGAGTTTTTACCGAAATTGTGTTCGAGCCTGTTGTTCATTTTTTGTGGGCTCTGACTACGAGTGTGGTCAATGATCGATGCGAATACATGGATCGGGAGAAATTATATGGCTGCCGTGGCTGTCGATTCAAATTTTTCAATTTCTCAAAAACAGTGAGCGAGACGATCGATTGAGGTTTGTCCCCAGAGAAGATCGGCTGCAGGTGACTCCAAGTCCGACTCCGACTGGGACTCTCTCGATTTACCTGGAATTCGACGCTTAACTAATCATCAGCAATCGCGGCTACCGTATCGAGGTATCGGGAGAGAGCGATCAGCGATACATTTGGAATTTCCATGGAAGATCGGCGAGGAACGAAAATCAATTTGCAGACCGGCATTTAATTACCCATTATGAAAAATTGCAGTCATTAATGTTTTCGGTTGGGGCTATCAAAATCGGATTTTCCGAATAAAATACCTGGCGAAGAGGATGAGGATGGGGATGGTCGCCTGATGATGTGAGGATCATCATCATCATCATCTGCAGAAGAGAAGAGGCAACAGTAAAAGCAAACAGAAACAACAACAGAAACAGCGTGGAGCGTGTAAAATGCTTTTCCGCGATTTGGGCTTGCAAAAACCTTTGGCCTTGTTGCTGCAAAATGCGGCAGAAACACAGTCACAACAACGATTCTCTACATACCCGAACCTCAAGGCGTCTCGGAGACGGCATCTGGACCACCCAAGTCGCCTACGACTCGGGCTCTGACGGTACGAGTATCTGAGTATCTGAGGAGTATCTGTATACCCATTGGCGAGCGAGCGAGTGGACGGCAATGCGGCGGCTATTAAGCTCTGGCCCCGACTCGAGGCACTCGATGATTACTTGAAATTCAATTGCAGTCCATTAGGAGTGATTAATATGTATGCGATTCGAGGCAGAGGCCACTGCAGCATCAGAGTCAGCAGCAGCAGCTCCAGCCTCCACTTCGAAGAGCGAGCGTCTCCATCCGAAGAGCGGATCCCGCAAAAATACAATGCACTTAAAATTATTGACACTTTGACGATCGAGGCGCATCGGGGCCACGGCTATGTGAGTCGGCTACTGTGGGGCTCGGCTGCAGCCTAAGAGCGCGGCTAAGAGCGCCAGTGCGCCGGCCAAAGGGAGGACACAGCGGACCACACACGAAGTCTGAAGCTGCGCCACAGTCAGCGCAGGCTGCTGTGGAGGCTGGGCGCTGAGGATGAAGCTGTGGCTGGGGGCAACGGAAGGCGGCAACATCGACAGTAGTTTTGCGGCTCGTTTGCTGCGTTGACTCCTCGCTGATCATCATCATCGTGGTGGTCATCATCATCATCCACAGCCACATCCACATCATGCTCCTCGACGGGTCTGGTCTTGTGTCTGGTGGTGCTGCGGCGCCAAATTGCAGCAAAGTAAAACAGCGTTTAGCATTGTACTTGCAATGATCTTGGTCAGGCAGTCCGCAGACTGCAATCTTCTCGAATGGCACATCCAGCGAAACGGAAGAGAGCGAGCCCCAAAGATACAGCACAGAGCTTAAGAGAATGCCAAAAAGGAGGAGACAGAGAGAGAGAGACTCGTTCCCTGAGTTAGCGCATTGGAAAAGGGTGTAATAATTTATGTATTTTGATTAGGCCGCAAGTCGCAGACTGAAACTGAAACTGAGACGGAGACAGAGTCGGAGGCTGCATCTTCAAGTATCTTTTGAGATGCACAAATTGGATTTAAATGATAAATGCATTTGATATATATTTTAATGAAGCTTTAGGGACGGAATATCAGTTTTTCCAGCTATCTGAAACTATATAGCAATGCTGCCACGGAGGTAACAAAAGATAGTCTTTTGAGGGTACATTCATCACAAAGATACTCAAGTATCTGTGGAATACATTCGTGCCTTCACATTTTCATTATTTTTTTAGCTGCTCGCATGCTGCTATGTATCTTATAGATACGTAAATTAGGTGTCATTTCATTACGGTCAGTAACAAAATGTGTTTAAAATTATATAATACACTTCCAAGGAAACTTTTGAGTATATACTTTTGTTTATTCTTCGTTCAGTTATAAAATAATTATATCTTAGCCGTCTTTCTCTGACAGATACCAATGTATCTGGCATATTTTTCCCTGTGTTCCTTGTATCTACGCTTATTCTTGAGTTCTATTCGAATATTGAGTGTGATTTAATTAGAAATTCGAGCTTAATTCTCCATTTCTCCCTTTTATCGCACTAATTACATTTCGGCCTGTCTCTGGCTCTGGGATTTTGAATCTTCGCGTTCTCCGGGGCTGAGTGCCATAAAAATCACATCAAAGTCGCATCCGTTTCGAAAACTAGTTGCTATAAAACTGCAATTACCCGGCATACACTAAAACGCTTCACTCGCACCAGCAGAAGCAGCAGCACTCGAATGGCACTTGCCATCAAAAGAGGAGAATAGTATATATGTATATAAAAGGGGGGCTTTATCGCATGAAACGCGCGTTAAATCTCGCCCCAGTGCGAATCCACCCAGCGCCACCCCCTTTTTGGGGGCAAGGGCCATTGTTCTTCTTTAGAGCAGAAAAAAAACATTAAAAAAAATGGCAAAAGA